>NC_074713.1:6390000-6990000 GCF_947242115.1 Biomphalaria glabrata
ACCGGTCACTAAATAGCAGGGCATCAGTACAAAAAGTGGTGGCCCTAACTTCTCCTTGATGTGCACCTGAGTTTACTGTTATTTATGTTGATTGGGAGCCGCTTATTATTATAGTTTGTTTTCTCCCTATCAGGAAATCCTGAATCCATTCATGACATGAACCATTATTGCTAAAGTATTTTCAAAGCAAGCTATGGCGGGGAACTTTGTCAAATGCCTTAAGAAAAGTCTCGAATAAAATGGCGTCTCTTGGCTCGTTATCCCCCTTGTTTCTTCCTATTCGAGTAACAACTAATTGGCTTTCACAGGGCCTATATTTCACAGGACCTATATTTCACAGGACCTATATTTCACAGAACCTATACACAGGACCTATATTTCACAGGACTATATTTCCCAGCACCTATATTTCACAGGACCTATATTTCACAGGACCTATATTTCACAGGACCTATATTTCACAGGACCTATATTTCACAGAACCTATACACATGACCTATATTTCACAGGACTATATTTCCCAGGACCTATATTTCACAGGACCTATATTTCACAGGACCTATATTTAACAGGACCTATATTTCACAGAACCTATACACATGACCTATATTTCACAGGACTATATTTCCCAGGACCTATATTTCACAGGACCTATATTTCACAGGACCTATATTTCACAGGACCTATATTTCACAGAACCTATACACAGGACCTATATTTCACAGGACTATATTTCTCAGGACCTATATTTCACAGGACCTATATTTCACAGGACCTATATTTCACAGGACCTATATTTCACAGGACCTATATTTCCCAGGACCTATATTTCACAGGACCTATATTTCACACGACCTATATTTCCAAGAGATTTTAATTTCGGCTTTTTATGTACTCTTTTAATTCTTTCAATCTTAGAGATTAGGAAATGATTGATTGACTTGAGTGACTTCGTGGGAAAAAATCATGAACTGACTATAATGTAAACTCCTGTTTAACCGTTATATTCTTCTTCTTCTTCGTTCTCATTGTTATGTTGGAGTGTTCATATGACTAGACCAATACATGAGATGAACTGCGCAGTGGTTTCCAAATCAGGGAGCTCTCCATATGGTTTTCTTTCTATTGGGGTGATTTGGGGCCAATGTCTTATATGGGCCTCTTGGTAACCGTTATATATTTTCGAAAATATTCAATCACCTTAAATTTTTTCATTCCATTTGCTAGGAATAATTCGTACAAATTCTCCTTCCTCCCTAGTGCCATTAGAGATAAGAATTGGTTGCGTGAGTCAGGCATGAAAAAAAAACGACTTAGCAGAGTTAAATTCACTAATTAACACGCTGATTAACATGCATGACAATATTAACATAGGAAATGCGTAGAGCGAAATTATCTTCTCTTTTCAAGCCACGTCTCTAATCTTGAAGATAAGAGAACTGTTCCAAATAACGCCAAAGAAACATTTTTTTGATACATTACATCTCACAGCTTTAGCGGGAATTTCCGCACTCGACTCAAATGTTTCATTGTTTTCAATTAAAGAAACGTAGAGTTCCCTTTTCAAACCTTGCGATCTTTAGGGCAGATCATGTAAAGGTCATCTATTTCTGTGGCCAGCACAATGACCAACTGCCTTTGCTTTTCCCCCAACTAATGTCGGGTACCCATTAAAGCTGGGTGGACTCGAGGCGCCCAAAGATCCCGAAATTAAAAATTCCAGTTTTAACCAGGACTCGAACCTGGGACCCCCATGTTCGGAAGCCAAGCGCCTTACAGCTCAGCCACAGAGTTGCAAAAGTAATTAAATAGACAAACAAGAATATTTTTGTAAATATAAAAAGAATTATTTCAACGACTAGAATGAGAAATCATAGACATCAGATAGGAATTGGTTTCTAAATAAATTTACTTCTACCCTAATAATTGAACAATAAATGTTCCATACTCTTGAATCATTATGATTTGGATTTTACGGGAACAATTAGTTATATTACTATTGGGGTTATAGTCGTCTACATAGCTTCTTTAAAATGTCTCCATGGTGTCTAGAAAATATTTACAAAAGCCCTCAAACAATAATTTATTTTAAGATTATCAAGTGTCAAATAATTAGCAGACGACACTGATAAAATGTTAACACGTGTCATCTTAGAATAATAGATAACACGTGGCTAATATCGCACGTGGCTAATGATCTCGCGAGATTCTCCGCTGGGTTACTACAAAATCGTGAATTAAATGTTTACGTGGCAGTAACGAAATAACTCAAATGACTAGTACAGCATGTGGGCAGGTTTGGAACGGGCGGGGAAATGGGGGTGGATTGGGGGGAAAGCACACTGAGCTAAAGTACTTTCAGAAAAAAAAACAGCTACTAAATTTAAGTGTACCATGTTTTGATGTGCGTGTGCGTGCCAGAAAGAAACACACAGAAAAAGGTTTGTCTTCGTGACCCAAGATTAATGAAGAGTGCAGTATTTCGCGTGCCAAAGCAGCCCCAGCTGCGACCTACATATTTTGCCACAATCAACGCAGACATGATCATTGTCCGCCAGTGGTCGATTAGATACTCTTTTCGCAGTCTACATCTGTCCTCGGCAGTAGATTTTCTTGTGGTCTAAGAAATAAAGGAGAATTGGAAAACAGTTCCAGTCCATCTGTTTCACAAATTTTTGAAGCTACGAAATATAAAACAACAGCAAAAAAAGCTTCTACAAAATCTATTGTCGCAAAGTTCTAAATCTTCATGAGAGTACTACAGTGTCGCCAACCTTTTTTAGACCTAAGGGCCAACTACACTTGCTAGTCTTATGTCATGGGTCGCATCGACTCCAAGAGCATTGGTCGAATACAAAATTAACTGAACCTGTGGGCAAGATAGTCGAGTTACAGGATAGCGATGCATCACCTGCCGGATGTGACCCTCGAGTCGTAGTTTGGCATCACTTCTGTAATGGCAATCTGATTCTGATTCCCCAGCATTAGATCACTTGTGTATGGTAGAGAAATAAAATGAGATTCGAACTCTGTCTAGTAGAACTCTAACCCATAATCATTAAGACGTTTCAATGGCCCGAATTCACATCAAATTCTGCGACTTGATTGATGACCGCTCATTCATTACGTGTCCACTGTCTGTTGTTTAATTAAACATAACAATGAAGACGACACAATGGTGCTGCTGTTGGTTCTAGTTTTGTCTAATGGTACAACCGTGTGTTTGTGTCTTGTGGTTCAACATACGTGTTGTGTGTCACAGCCAATCATAGTCTCAGGATTACGTCGAGTGTTGACTTCATGTTCTAGGTACTTAGCTCTGCAGTGATGGTAAATGTTCTGTTCAGTCCAATCATAGTCTCAGGGTTACGTCGAGTGTTGACTTCGTGTTCTAGGTACTTAGCTCTGCAGTGATGGTAAACGTTCTGTTCAGTCCAATCATAGCCTCAGGGTTACGTCGCGTCTAAGTGTTGACTTCATGTTCTAGGTACTTAGCTTTACAGTGATGGTAAATGCTCTGTTCGGTTAGATTACTTCAAGACGTGCAACTCTTGTGCATTGAGACCGTCTTTCTGTGTGTCTGTCTGTGTCTTAGTGTCCTACTTGTACGTGGGTCTCTATTTAAAAAAAAACACAAAGCTAATACGAAGTGTAGTTGTATCAATTAATTTGGACCAGTCATGTAGTTAATTTTGTAATATATCTAGACCAATAACAATAAATCTATGCGATTATACATATTTTACCCGTTCATTTTGTTTAGAGCTATTTCATGCTTTTAAATGTCTCAATACGCCATGATCCTATCACTTCTCTGGGAAATGGGAAAGGGGTAAAGAAAGAGATGGCTAGGGGAACTGAAACTGTACACACTTTTTAAAAGAATTAAAAGAGGAGAACGACCTGAATTGGAATTCTTGACTCAAGCCTCCTCACGCCGACATTCTAACCACTCTGCTAGCGAGGTGTAGGCGGGTGTGTGAGTGGGGGGGGGGGGAGGGAATTGGGAAACAATTAGATCTTCTAACTAGGTTATGAGTAATTGCAGACAGTTATAAATAGATTTAACTAAAAGAAAAGTCAATTGACCTAGCTGCTGCCACCAATTATATTTATTCTTAAAGTCTAGTCACTGACTAGATTTCAAAAAACATTTTATATTTCGCCCGACAACAACGTCTAGTCACTAACTTCCGGTCCTTACAAACAAAATTATTTCTGGATTTGTTTCCAGCCCCCCTCCCCCCCTCCCCCCCCCCCTTTCTTCGTTCTCGATCCCATTGTTTCTTAGTTTAATTGCACTAGTACTGTACTGTACTCGCACCTGCTGGCGGACAGGGTTGAGACGGTGGCAAGAGAATCACAGAATCAATTCAGCCTCTAGTGGCAAGGGTGACAGATTACCTGGTCTAGACTTCAAGCCAGGTGTGGGAGTTAGGATTTACAATTATCTTTTTTTTCTTCAATTTTTTTTTCTTCTTAAAGTAGGGTTTTTTTTTTTTTTTTTTTTTTTTTGTTTGTTTTTTCAAGTAATTGGTATTAATTTGTATGCGTTATATTTAACATGTAGGCGACACTTTGCACTTTGGAATGTAAATTGGATGAAAATTCAAAATGTTAATTTTTTGAATGTTTATTTTAAGATGTATAAAAATACTAGTTTGTGGTGGCGATAGTACGACATATTGCATTCAGTTGAAATGTCAAACAGTAGAAGAAGTTGACTCATTCAAATACCTAGAGTCAAACATAACAAGATGGAGGATCCATAAAAGAGATAAAAATCTGTTAAAAATTGGCATCCGCTGCCATGTGGAGATGGTGGAAAATCTGGAAGAGTAACATCAGCTTCCAAGTAAAATTAAACTGTATTCTTTGCTAGCGGAATGCCACTCCAATATTATATTTCTATATGGTTGTGAAAGTTGGACACTGAACACTGAGGCTGAAAGAAGAGTTGAAGCTTTTGAGTCTGAATGCTAGAGAAAAAAAAAGTTTGGATTTCATATTCCGGTAAAAGAAGACAAAGGAGTTTGTACTTTTACAAGTCAACACTCTAGCTGGCAAGAAGGAAGAACTCCTCAATACTGCGAGAGACGAAAGCTGAGCTGGTTTGGTCATAGTGTAAGACACGTGACTCACTGTCAAAAGTCATCCTTCAAGGTCCAGTGGAGGGAGCACGAAGAAAAGGTCATCTAAAGAAAAACTGGCTGGACAACATAAAAGAATGGACCGGCCTCTCTCTTGATGTCCTGCCATGAACAGCTGTTGACCAGGAAAAATGGATTTGGTTACGTGAACTGTCACGACACCTTTATGAAGAAAGTCAGCTGATGATGATGATGATGATGATGATGACGATGAGAATGAGGAGGATGAGGATGAGGATGATGGTGAGGATGATGATGATGAGGATGAGGAGGAGGATGATGATGATGAGGATGAGGATGATGAGGAGGAGGAGGATGAGGATGAGGATGATGGTGAGGATGATGATGAGATTGATGATGAGGATGAGGAGGAGGATGAGGAGGAGGATGAGGATGATGAGGATGAGGATGATGAGGAGGAGGAGGATGAGGATGAGGATGATGGTGAGGATGATGATGAGATTGATGATGATGATGAGGAGGAGGAGGAGGATGAGGATGATGAGGATGAAGATGAGGATGATGATGAGGAGGATGAGGAGGATGAGGATGAGGAGGAGGAGGAGGAGGAGGATGAGTAGGAGGATGATGAGGATGATGAGGATGATGAGGATGATGATGATGAGAAGACGATGAAATATTAACGTGCACAGTTTAATATCTAAATATTATTATATTCATTATAACGGAACTGATGACAGTTCAGTGAATAGCATGGTACCCTTGGGCCCGGGTAGAAGTTAATTCCGTGTATACTGGTCAATAAAACATACCTTCATTTTGTGTTTTTAAAGAAGTTCAAGTTTCATTCGGCATTAAGAATTGAATACACCAACAATGGTTTAGTTGGACGAGCTGTCTGGAGCTACAGCCCAACGCCCGGGTGTCAACAACTCTACGCAGGGCGCACACGCTCATCATGACGTAAAGAAGAACAAGATTCTCAAACTTCCGGTTATTTGAAAAGTTTTTATTATATCAATAATGCTAAGATTTCGAGTGACATGTCGAATCGACATATATTCTGAATGTGCGTTGCTCGTCACACGTGTATAGGAACCTGTAGAGATTGTCCTAACGGGCTTAGAACGACAAAGACAATGTCCTGAAGGTTTAGGACATCGCAGTTTTCCTGGCTGAATGTTTTGCATCAACTTCTCAGGAGGCAGAAGTACTTAAAGCACCTTTCGTAAGTTCGTTGTTTATCTTATTCACCAATGCGGTCAATTGTATTTCGATCTCTGTCTATAAGTACGAATTAAGAATGATTAATTGGAAGAATAAATGATCAAATGTGCTGATGGAAATCTATTTATTATTTTTAATTTAAATCTTCATATGTTATACTGCAAGTACGATTTTTTTTCATGTTTATAAGTTGTTGTTGTTTTTTTTATCAATTTTTTTTCTATAAAACGATGTACATTGTTGGATACTAATAATAATATAGATTGAGTATATCTAAAAATAAATTTCTTATAAAGAAAAACTATTGTAAGGACATATATTCCAGCACTTCCGGTATGTTTGCGGAGCAGACTGCAACAAGGGTTCCTAAAGAAAGTACGGGGTTAATGTCATAAATTTTTTCCCCTTCCTTTAACTATTTTTGATTGCCTCCCTTGAGACCTGGACCATTACTTCCTCCTCGTCAAGGCGGCAGGTAGAGTCAGAATTCGGGGAGTCTCTGCTTGCGACAATTTCTCTGTGACTGACTGTTAGTCACAGGGGTCTATTAGAGTCGTACTGATAATACTTTTTTTTGTTTTTTTTTTTGTTTTTTTACTTTTCGTTTTTCTTTTTTTTTTCTCTTTTTCCTTGTCAAAGTCTTTTTCTTGGTCTATGGTCATGAGGGCTGCCTTCAAGTCTTTGCAGCCTAGCTCCCCAATTAAAAAAAACGGAAAGAGAACTCTGTCTTTGTCCTCGTCGTCCTCCCACAGGGGTGAAGGTCATGAGGGAGAAGTAGAAAGAGGAGAAAAAGAAGGAGGTAAAAGGGAGTCAGAGGAATTCTCAGATTCACCTACACCTTTAGTAATCGACGATGGGGGGGGGGGGGGGGGACCCTGACCCATCCTAAAGCACACAACTTAACAGAACTTAAAACAACAAGGCAGTTGACATACAGATACACGCACACACTCGTAGAGCTAGGAATACATACACACACACATACACACAATCAAGTCATCAACACACAGTCATGGCAGACATTACAGCCCTTTCATTAACCATTCGTAGCTTAAACAACAAATACAAATATATATATAGTCCATTTAGCCAACACACACAGACCAGATTTCATTTTCCTTCAAGAGACCAATATCCAATCAAAATATAAATCTACTCGAAGTACATCAGACGTGGGTTTCAGGGGAGGTTATTTCAGTTTAGAAGAGAAAGGGAAGGGAGCGGCCATTTTACAGACATCAGATGGATGCAAGGATAGAACTGAATCAGAATTAATTTCAAACATTTTTTATTGTGACAGCAGAAATAATGTTCACAGTTTCAGTTAATGCGCATTAATGCATAACGTATAATTACCCCTGGTCGTGTAGTAAGGATTGTGTATACTTGTTTTTTTTTTTGTTTTTTTTTTTTGTTCTACAAATATATTTAATAATCAAGAAGGGAATCGTCCGATGTCAGCTATGTCCGTAAATCCGTATCTATTGTACTGCTCTACAAGAAGCGTCTTCTTTTTAGCGTCGCTTAGAGCGTTCTTCCCCCCTAAATTTTTCAGTTAAAAGTCTACAATTTGTTTAAATATAATGTCGGGGCCATCAGGATGGAACTTTAATTTTCCATAACAATATTCAGGCTAGTATTCCAAACAAATTACATTATACATCATCATTAGGACTATAACTTTTTGACCAGAAAAGTCGGTTGAAGTCCAAAAAGGTCTTATGTAATTTTAGATTATAACATTAATAAATGATGCTTAACTGGTAAAAATAAAACGTAATAAAAGAATAACAGCAAAAATTGAAACAAAACAAAATACACAAATTATACATAAATAGTTGTTATCTACTAAAGTAGTTTACATTATCTATAGATTTTATTAATATTGTCTTAACATCTTACACGTTAGACTTAGAGTATAATGAAATGCTGTAGTGGTAATTAATTTAAGAGTTATCGTCCTTTAATAGATTTAGTACTACAGTAACATAAGGGGATGTTAGGACCAGGGTACGCTGTTCAGCCTCAACCTGGCACTAGGGCCGGGGTCGGCAACCTGCGGCTCGCGAGCCACATGCGGCTCTTTGAGTGTGAAGCTGCGGCTCTTTAGTTCCATACACAAATATTATTTATTGTATCGAAACATTTTTAAAAATAGTTCTGAATCTTTTTTTAACGAAGATTAGGCACCGATTCTTTCTCTCAGCCACTTGTACTCGCTTTTCACCACACCCCTCCCCCATTACACGCGTCGTCACTGTTGTCAGTCCGCCGGAAGCTCTCGAATGACGTCGTCGTCGGATGTTTCTATGAAGGTTTTAATTCGCTTTGACACAAGACGAATTGGCATCTTAACCACGTGCTTTGACTGTGACGTATAGTTTGTTGTTATAGTAGCCTACCATGTAGTTTGTTTGTAAACGAGTTACAAGCGAATTATCTTCTCAAAGTTAGAAGCAATTTACAAGTAATGTTATTCTGGCAAGCTGTGCGGCACCACTAGAAATGGCACAAAAAGGAAAACCATTTACGATGACGAGTATGTCAAAAACTGTTTCCTACATGCATCTGAAGGAACTGTTTCATGTTTAAAAAAAAAAAACCCAGAAATATTGAAAAAAAAATCAAAGATTTGCCAATATCCGCTGAAACAGTACAAGACAGTATAGCTAAAATGTCTTCAAATGTAACATATTAGCAGGTGGAAGATATTTTATTTTCTTCCTTATCACTTGCTATAGATGAGTCTTGCGACTTAAAGACACGGCACAAGTAGCCCATTTTGTCAGATATATGTCTTCCCAAAGTCTAAAAGAAGAACTTCTAGGATTGCTACCGCTTTCGTGACAAACTAGCGGGGACGATAGGGCAAATGCTGTGCAAAAAATATCTTGAAGACAATAAGATCAATTGAAATAAAATCATTTTAAAAGCAACTGACAGAATATGACAGGAAAAAATAAAAGAGCAACAACGATTTGTCGGAGCGAAATAAACCAAGAAATTCTTACGTTTCACTTAATAATGCACCAAGAAATACTTTGTGCCCAAAACGATTCCAACCTAAATAGATGAGGTCATGAATTTGGTAATCAAGACTGTTAACAGCATCTTGTCAAAAGCCATCTACCACTTAAACGAAATGGAGACTCAATAATCCGACCTCCTTCTTCCCAAACAAATGCTATGACTTTCCAAAGGTAAGGTGATGAAACGTTTAGCTTTGTGCTTGAACGAAATAAATACATTTCTAAATGATAAAGGCATTTATCACACCGAATTAGAGAACGACAAATAGTTGCAAAACTTTTTCTTTATAATTGATATAACAGCGAAATTCAATGAGCTGAATCTAAAACTGCAAGTAAAGGAAAACCAATCCTATGTTTTAGTAGAAGAATTGGTTTGTTTTGAAGACAAATTTATTCCTTTTGCAGAAGATATTCAGAGCGGTCAATTACTTCATTTTGAATGTCTGTCTAAAGCAGTATCGCGATAAAATCAGTGAAACTTTTAAGATAAGATAATTTTATTGATCCAATCAAATGGGAATTCAGTGTGACTACAATTGACAACATCAGAGTAACTACTGTACAATAACAGTATAGATGACTAATTCGAACAACATTCACACACTAAACCAGCGCTTTATGATATGACTTCTATGTACTTCTTGATGACGACTGCTGATCTTGTAACACCCTGACCGAAAGTGGGATAAAGGAATTTTTAGATCTTTCTGTTTTAGTCCTAATGGAAAGGAGACGACCACTTCGTTCACATCTTATGACACGAATTACTTCATCACAGTTATAAAAAAATCAAAGAAGAATTTCTTGACAGATTTGAGCAGCTCGAAACCAACAAAACTATTCGAGCATTCCTAGTACACCATCTCAACAGTTGGAGGTCCAGAAATGTAAGTACGTAACGCAACAAAGTGGACAACTGTAAGGAATGCCGCGAGTTGATTCGGCGCATGGAATAAACTTCCAGATTGCTACAGTTAGGTGAAGAAGTTGGCATTTGGAGTACTGACTATATATCGATTGACATAGTCGTGCGAGCAAGCGTTCTCGCATGAATATAATTAAAAGTAAAGTAAGAAGCCAATTAAAAATTGAGCATTTGGAGTCGTGTTTGAAACAAAAAAAAAAAAGTTACCGTATGAGCCAAATGTATCCAAAATTTCTAAAACCATGCAAAGCTAACGCGCTCATTGAATTCGTTCGAATAATTGTTTGTTATTGAAGTACACGTTAATGTTGTAAATAAACGTTTAACTTCTTTAGTTGTTAACCGAAATAAAAAATAATTATCTAATAATGCCATATATATATATATATATATATATATATATATATATATATATATATATATATATATATATATATATATATATATATATTATGTTATATATATTTTTTTTTAATCATTGGTAAGAACTATTTATAGTTGGCAAAAAAAAAAAAACAACAACGTTGCGGCTCTTTTAAAACTTCGAAATTTTATAAATTGTAATTTTTGGCTCTTTCAACTCAAAAGGTTGCCGACCCCTGCACTAGGGTGAAAACGATCGCTAGAGGAAGTGATTAGACTTAATGAAGAGTAACACAAGACTCCTGTGAACGTGTCTGATAGAATGCGAGAGCTTACCCATTGCACAGTGCGGAGTTAAAAGAGCTTCCACGACCCTGTCGTTAATCCAGGCGCCGTTCCTCAAGGTACAGTAACACCGATGGCGAGTCCTGCAGGGTTAGCTTGGTAAAACATACGAAAATGATGGGCGTTCCCGGTGTGCTAGGCCTTCGGCCATGTATTCTAGTCCATGTTTCGGAGTGCCCGACACATTGGAAATAGCAATGATCTATATAGACACTGACTTGGACCTCTTCCAGAGAGAGCGGCTTGTTCAATCAGGCTTGCGAGCCTAGAGCTCGAAGAGCCTTCGGCTCAACTTTTTTGACAATCAAACGGCGACGTTCGGATATTACGTAACACCCAAAAAATCGTCTTTCGATGACGTAATCAGACTTTTTTCCCAATGCTGTATACCGCCAAAGTGCGAAATCCGGCATTCCATAGCTGAAACATCCAGGCAAAGTGAGAAATGAATGCTCCATTACAGACTTTGACTAAGTAATGTAGAGTAGCAAGACCTTCTATAGAATAACTTCAACTGCTTCAGGCAAAGTGTTGAATGGTGATTTCAAATATTTTATTAATAATATAAATTTCTAGGAATAATATTTCTGTTCGCCAGTAATTTAAATAATTTTAATCTTGTTCTTTAAAGTGTGGAGTATGTTTAATGAGGACTGTGTGCATGCTCTCTACAACTTCATTGTACTAGGTAAAAGGTTGATACAAAAGATTTTTCATATTCTGTTGTATGAAAGGTGAAAGAAAATAGGTCTAGCATCACTGTACTAGCATGCCATCAAGACACATACGACAACTGTCAAGAAATCACTTGGCTAGATTTTGATTTCAAAGCCGATAAAACGTTTTGTTGTGTTCATCGTGGAAAACGCAGGTTAAATTATCATGTTAAACAAGGCTTCAGTGCAATTCATTTTAGCGGCCCCCGAAAGGAGAAAAGACGCTATTAGTTTTGTGTTAAATGTCTGTCCGTCTTTCCGTCTGTCCGTCCGTCCCGTTTAGATCTCGTAAACTAGAAAAGATAGTGAAAATCCGACAGCATAATATTTTAGTCCATTCAAAGTTCTGATGCAACGGCTACTTTTTTCTTTTCTAACAGCGAAAAATCTAATTTTTTAAATCACTTACGCAAGCAGTTTTTTTTTTCATAAAAATACACCACTTTTACAACTATTCACTATTAATATTAACAGTCAGAGGCGTAGCTTGGGTGAGGGAGGGAAAGTGAGAATTTGAAAATCCCCCCCAAGCCTTCCGGGCCCCAAATGATGGCAAATTCCTACGCCCCTGCAATCTGTTTGATCTTAAAGTCCCGTCCAGATATAAATAAAGAGAACATGAAATAACATCAACCAATGAAAAGTTGTTTTTGAACTATTAGAAGAAAATGTCGTACATGGAGTTCCGTACTATTTATTTATTTTGCTAATAATAAACTGTTCTCTAAAGTCACTTCGTCTGTGAAGCTTATGATGAATATAATAATGAATTTTACAGACTAGGACTTAACTAACAATTTTCATGAAATACTTTGTCCGCCTAGTGTTTAACGTTCACTTTGTCCTGTTTTTATTTTCTGTCCTCCTTGGTGAGGCTTTATCTCATTTATTGTCCTCCTTGGTGAGGCTTTATCTCATTTATTGTCCTCCTTGGTGAGGCTTTATCTCTTTTATTGTCCTCCTTGGTGAGGCTTTATGTCTTTTATATTGTCCTCCTTGGTGAGGCTTTATATCTTTTATTGTCCTCCTTGGTGAGGCTTTATCTCATTTATTGTCCTCCTTGGTGAGGCTTTATCTCTTTTATTGTCCTCCTTGGTGAGGCTTTATCTCTTTTATTGTCCTCCTTGGTGAGGCTTTATCTCATTTATTGTCCTTCTATACGTTTGAACATATCTGGTAAGCCTCAATGGAACTCACGGCGTTTTTTTTTTTCCACAACATAAGATAATTTATAAGACAAAAAAGACAGAGAAAAAGTTGGAACTGCAATAAAAACGCGAACAAAGAGAATAGCTACCTTGGCAGTTGTTTGTTTTTTTTAATTCTTCTTTCATCAAATTAGTTAAGACAACTGATTTTCTATTTGTATGTAAGTAAAAACGATCCAAGTAGTTCAAAAGAAGAGTTAATGAATTGCTTTGATTCTCTTTAGATGCTGCGTGTAGACAGTTTTACCCTCATTATGTTTTTTAAAAAAAGTGAATTTCCCCTTTCAGACCTTGTGGTTTATATGGCATTTGATGTCAAGATCATATGTTTTATTTTGGCTTACGGTTAACGACGGTGTCATGTGGCCAGCACAACGACCAACCGCCTTTACTTTTTCCCAACTAATGTCAGGTGCCCATTAGAGCTGGGTGGACACAGAGGCGCCAAAAGATCGCGATTCTAAAAATCCCAGTCTTCGCCAGGACTCGAACCCAAGACCCCCGGTTCGGAAGCCAGCGCTTTACCGCTTAGCCACCTCATAATGATTGGCATCTTTTTAATTTAAGTCTAGTTGGAAGAAACAAAACAATTCTATATTTACATTTTTATATTACTATTTTAAAATTGTATTCGTTAGTTTTAAGAATGATTTGATTATTTAAACATTGAAATTGCACTTAACACGAGATATAAAGAGATGGCCCCACACAGACCATTCTAGTCATATGAAATCCTGTTGTTTATTTGTCTGTTTTTTTCCCCACTTAATTATATTTGACTTCTAAATATATTTCTAAATAAAACATTTTCATCTTGGCCTAGGCTACGTAGGAAATGGAGAATCATTTCGTACTTTACCTAAAGAAAGCCCAGCATTCCATAGAATCTTTCTGGGGTCGACTATCCTAAGATCGCTGACGACAATGCCGTTAATCTTGCATCTCATTCACAACCAATCTCTGTAGAAACACACACACACACCGTACTAAGGGGAACCATTCATGACCGACTGACTGTCTGGGCTAATAGAGTTATTGAACACATGATTAGTTAGAGTAGAGGTTGTCAACCCTAACCTTTATATTAAATGTTTAAAATATACATTTTGTGATATAACCGTAAGGTGTATTAAATTATGTTAAGTTTCATTTATGAGACGAATTCTAGATTATGGACAGAGGTCAACATTCAACTAGTCCTGTGTATATTTAAAAATGAAAAAAATGTATGTTTTTAATTAGAATGAGTGAATTTTAAATTTTAAGACTGTATAGTTGAAGACAAACTTAAGCGATTTAAAATGATGATTATTATTATTTCTTATTTTACATTTTAAATTTTACTACGCAAATTAGTGCCTACAGCATAATCAACCAAGTAATTAGAATTATAGTGCAAAGTAAAATAAATGTCTTATAATACAGAAATCTGCATGAATGTTTCATATGTATATACCAGAAGTAAATACAAGTCAACAATAGAAGAGATTAGAAAACTGGGTTCTGCTGTGCTTAATAGTGCCAAATAAAAAAAAAACTATCACGTGACTTTTTAAAAACATAGCTTATCAACGCTTCCGGTGTTTTCTACACCGGATACACCAAATAGATTTCTATTTTTAAGTTTTTCGCCATATATGAATATCTGTAATAGGGGATTAAAAAGTAGGCTAAAAAAACTAAATAAATAATAAAAGCAGACGACATAACCCTTGCCTGAATTCTAACACCACTACAATCAACTTAAAATTTGATGCATTTTTTTTACAAATTAATTTTAGTATTTTAAAAAAAAAAACCTGATTGAGTTCAATGCGGCTGAACTCCCCCCCTCCCCCCCCCCACACACACCTCCTTTGCCAGGTGATGGGGTCCAGGTGAAGTGAAGAGATGTTGGCCTGATACAATTTATCCTTTTTTTTTTTTCTCTCTTATTTCTTGTAGTTTCTGCGTCTCTTCTGACTTCTCTAAACTAGGTGTTGACAGATGCTAGCCTAACTGGCAGCAGTCATTCAAGGGGAGTTTACTCGGAAAGGCTTCTTTCACACTCTCTCACACACACATACACAAACACTTTCTTATACGTATAAGATAAGATAAGATTAAATTAGATTAGATTAGTTTGGATTAGATTTAATTTAATTAGATTAGAGAAGATTAGATTTAATTTAATTAGATTAGAGAAGATTAGATTTAATTAAATTAGATTAGGTTAGATTCTATTAAATTAGATTAGATTAAATTAGATTAGATTAGAATAGAATAGAATGGAATAGAATTCCTTAGTACTATTAGAGCATGGAATGGGATGCCTGAGCTAGCCAGGAAAACCAGTGACTTGACTGAATTTAAATCATTGGTTTATATGCATGACTAAATGCATGACGCGTAGGACTTAATCATCTTCTTTTTTGAAGTAACGTCTGTATTATATAAGATAAGATAAGATTAGATTTAATTTAATTTAATTACATTCGATTCTATTAAATTGGATTAGATTAGATTTGAAATTTATTTATTCCCTCCCCCCCCCAAAAAAAAATGTGTAGTTTAGCTCAAAACCAACAAAATAAAAGTGTCTTTTAATAGTCATATGAAAGTTAATATTTGCTGGGGATTTAATCGAGAACCATATATAAGATCATGGGCTGAATCTGCTTTGATTATACTTTCAAGTTGCCACCTGATATGCCGCCATTCTTAGTCGATCATTTCATGAATAAAGCAACCTGGCATCCAATTAGTTCCACAGCCTGACAGTCAGCTAGTTCCACAGCCAATTAGTTCCTTAGCCTGAAATTCAAATAGCTTCTCAGCCTGACATTCAGTTAGTTCCTCAGTATGGCATTAAATTAGTTCCTCAGTCTGACCTTGAATCAGTTTCTCGGTATAAAATTTAATTAGTTCTTCGGTATGACATTCAATTAATTATTCGGTATGGCATTTAATTAGTTCCTCTGTCTGACACACAATTAGTTCATCAGCCTAACATTCAATTAGTTCCTCAGTATGACACTCAATTAGTTCCTCGGTATGGCATTCAATTAGTTCCTCGGTATGGCATTCAATTTGCTCCTCAGCCTAACGTTCAATTAGTTAATAGATAGAACTGAATTGAAACTAAATAATCCTATAGCCAGGCAAGATTAAATATCCCCCTTCACCTAATGTATATAGATAGAACTAAATTGAATATTAAATACTTTTTTTTTTGTATTCGTATTCATGTGCTGTTAAATGTCACAGTGTCCAGAAGTATTGCAAATTTTTTTTTAAATGTGTCTAGTAGTTAAAATTCTCATCATGAAAACACCATATAACATTCAATGAAAAAAAAAAGACAATTAGAATAGATAAATCTCAGATCTACATCTTCTGCTTACTAAATTGAATGGTAAATGCAGAGTTATAGGTTCCTCATTTATTATGTATAGACTTCTGGCTACAGACTCAAGAACCTGAAGTCAATTAACTGGGAATTCTCTTCACTGCTGTTATATCTTGCTGCTTTCTTTTTATATATTGTTCTAACATATGGGACATAGTAACATGAGACATAGTATCGTGAGACAGTATCGTGAGACATAGTATCGTGGGACATAGTATCGTGGGACATAGTATCGTGGGACATAGTATCGTGAGACAGTATCGTGAGACATAGTATCGTGAGACAGTATCGTGGGACATAGTATCGTAGTATCAGCTCAGGAAGAAAAACGTACAATACGAAAAATGGCGAGCTCCTCTACCACCGAAACAAAAGCCACCTTAAGCTGCGATATTTGTGGATGGGAGTGTCTCTCCAAAATAGGGCTCCACAGCCACATGAGGAAGTGTGCGAGATGAACCATAGTCGTTCTACGACTGAAGGAGGTCAACAAGTATCGTGGGACTTAGTATCGTGGGACATAGTATCGTGGGACTTAGCATCGTGGGACATAGTATCGTGGGACTTAGTATCGTGGGACATAGTATCGTGGAACATAGTATCGTGGGACATAGTATCGTGGGACATAGTATCGTGGGACATAGTATCGTGGGACTTAGTATCGTGGGACATAGTATCGTGGGACATAGTATCGTGGGACTTAGTGTCGTGGGTCATAGTATCGTGGGACATAGTATCGTGGGACATAGTATCGTGGGACATAGTATCGTGGGACATAGTATCGTGGGACATAGTATCGTGGGACTTAGTGTCGTTGGTCATAGTATCGTGGGACATAGTATCGTGGGACTTAGTGTCGTTGGACATAGTATCGTGGGACATAGTATCGTGGGACATAGTATCGTGGGACTTAATATCGTGGGACATAGTATCGTGGGACATTTTATCGTAGGTCATAGTATCGTACTTATTGTTGATTAAAGAAAGAAACAAGAAATGTGTCTTGCTTTTTAACTCATTTGATATAAGATTCAAAAAGTTGCAAGAATTTGTCGCCATCCAACGAATGGTGGTATCCCGTGCTCTTTATGAACTAGCCAGATAATGTCTGATCTTGTCTATGTCTTCACTCATACAACCAAACTAGAGATAAAACAAACAAAGATACGGATAAAGAGTTTAATATATCCAACAAAGGACAATCACTCTGTCACTCTCTAGCAACGCTAGGAAAAGCCCTTAACCCTTAAAGTGCTGAGCTGTTTTACAATGAGTGCATGCAAAATGGAATTATAATTCTAATGTTTGGAGGCTAAACTACCACACGCGCATTAAGGGTTAATGAAGACAGGCGCAGAAGACGAAATGAAAGCTTAAATAAACGGCTTTGTCTGCATGAGATGCGGGAAAATATGTAGGCCGCTACCGGGTTTGCGTAGTCATGTGAAACACTGCACTTATCCTTAACCTTCGGAATCGAAGACACTGCCATTAATGTCAATGTTTAAAATTTTAGTTTGATTTTTTATTTAATTTTTTTATTGTATAGCGCATGCGCATTCATAGCATGATCAGTGGGCTGTGGTCCAATCTCTTTTGTGGACACGTGGAGGGAGGGGTATCAGGGAGGTTTCCGTTCTGCCATTGGGCGCTCAGCAAACAAATTTCTGCTTGAGTCGCGATTCAACCCCAAGCCCACACATTCCAAATGAGTAGGGCCTTAAAAGGTCATTTTGTGTCCCTGGTGTTGGTTTGTATACATTTTCCATATGTAGTGTTATAACGACGCTAATTGCGCAACAATTCTTATTGATAACAACAAATCAGAAACAAAGAGGAACGTTTTAATCTTAATCTCTTAGACCGCTGTCATTTTTAATCCAAAAAAAAATGTTATTCAATAATAATGATGATAATCTAAGTATGTCAGCGAAGTGCAGACTGGCAGTATTTCCAACTATAAGTATCTGGGTAAATTAGTCGCGATGGAAACAAATAACTCCACGTCTGGCGGTAATACATAACATGATTACAACTAAAAAAAAATCGGTTTGCTTATGGAGTGCGGGGGTGTTGTGGTTCCATCCTGTATTATATAAGAAGAAGACCTAAGAATTAGAACCTATATATTCTTCTTCTTCTTCTAGTCAGCTTTATTGCTGCTGAGCTGTGAGCTCTTTTGCAGACTGCCAAGGAAAAAAAAAGTGTGCTGTTTTCTTCAGTTGTTCAGCACTGCCGTACCTATATACAATATGGCCTCTAATTATTACCAAACTCTAATCACTCCAAAAACCAAAAGCAGAAAGTAAGGCGTATGTATGTATGTATGTATGTTACGCATAGAAATAAAAACGTTTGACCTGTCTTGATAAAACCTGGCATAATTGTTCCTTGGGTACTAACTGGAACCGTGACGTATGTATAGTAGCCCTAAAATAAACCATCAAAAGACCATCAAAAAAAAAGCTGCCCAACTCTATGAAAGTATTGCTATTTCATGGATCTAGGTCATGTTTACATGAGAGAAGATCGAAAGGATCTAAATCTAGATTTAATTTAAAGAACTGCACATTGCACAGATAGTTTTTTTTACTTTGACACACGAAAATACAAAATATAGTCTATTCATTTCATTATTTAATAAAATTAACCTTCAAATTTGTGTTTTTGCATTTTTACATAAATTCGTTCCTTATATCTAATGTAGGTTATTTTCCATTCAATCTGTAGTACACATTTTTACATCGGCTACACAATGAGACCTTGAATAATACATTGTCGAAACATAAACACCTTACAAAGAAGATTCGTTTCACAGTAGACACTTGGCATTTAGCATTGGATGCGTTCATTAATACATAAAGCTTTGAACTAGAACTTACAAATTTAAAACATAAAAAACTATCTAATAAAATACTCAGAATGACACAAAGAGAAAAGCACATTTCTTTTTTTTTTTTTTAATACTAGGACAAATTCGTACAATTGTTTGTTCTTCACTAAGCCCATTAGAGCATGGAATGGGTTGCCTGGATAAGCCTGGAGCGCTGGGCGAAATTATCTTCTTTTTTAAGAAACTTCTGTAATTTATAAGACAAGATGCACCACTTATAGCTTACGTAGGGCGCGGTGGCTGAGTGGCTTCCGAACCTGGTCTTGGGTTCGAATCTCGGAGAAGTCTGGGATTTTGAATTTAGGAACTTTTAATGCGCCCCTGAGTCCACCCAACTCTAAATTTAGTTGGGGAAAGTAAAAGAGGCTGGTCGTGCTGGCCACATGGCACCCTGCTCGTTTACCGTTGGCTAAAGAAACAGATGACCTTAACATCATCTGCCCCATAGATCGCAAGGTCTAAAAGGGGAACTTTTTAGCATTCGTAAAATAAAAATTACTTACCATTGTTGTATACATCCAAGTAGGTTTTATTGAGACTCGACCATATGGTAAACCTCACAATGAAATGAAAACAATTACTAGCAGTGATGTCTGTACAATAAAGTAGTCAGCCAAGATAAACATAAAAGATAATCCACAATCTGTAAGAATTCTTACAGACTAAGAATTTAATCTCACACTTATTTAAATTATATTTTTTTTTAAAGAAACACACTTTTTTTTTATTTTAAAATTTCTTTAATATGTGAGGCACCCAGCGCATTGAATAAATAAGACTAAACTTAAATATGAAATAGGACAGCAGCAAAGTTAGATAATCCACAATTTTCTTCAGTGAAGACTTTCTCCCCTTGCTGCCTGGACTTATTCTGAACGGAGACTCTTCTCGTCTGCCGACGCTCGAGTTAAGAATGTGGTCGTCTGCTTCTGGCAGTGGTTACTGCTGTATCTTCATTAACGACATAGATTGGCCAGGCTATCGCTGCTACTTCACCGATAAGGCAGTACGCACTGAAAAGGGAAAGATAACAACATGATATTTTTTTTTGAGAGAGAAAGACGTAACCAGGTAGATTTATTGGTGGAAACTAACGGGAAAGGGAATGGGTGTGAAAGGGAAGGGGTGGGGGTTTGAAAAGAGTGAGCGAGTTGACGGAGCAGACCAATAAATAGGGCAACACACTCTTGAAATGTAGCGCTAAATATATATATATATATATAAACATGCAGCAGGGCCGGCTTTAGGTAAGTGGAGGCCCTAGGCGTAGCGAATAGGAAAGACCTAGGCGAAGTGATTAGGGTGAAATAGAAAAACAAAAAAAAATTAAAAATACGCATTGAATTATAAACCGTCCTGTATCTATATCTTAATCAACAAATACGTTTAAAAATTCATATACCGCCGATAACTTTAATGTGCTTTATGGACGATTCATGATCTCCAGACAAGAAATAAAGTTTTAACATTTCACCAAAAGGAAGAAACGTCTGACATATGTAGTCTAACATTACTAACAAAAAAAAAGCAACATAAAAAAAACGCGAATAAACTTTGAATCATAGTAGAGGCTTCCTGCTAGGTTAGTAGGCATAGAGCCACAGAGTTCTGCTATGTTTGAGATTTGATCCAGCCCTTGACACTAGCTCCAGCTGGAATAACCTGCCAAGTGTGCAGCCGAACATTCCGGGCTCACATAGGTCTCACCATGAGGAGGCACAAAACCCCAGTGCAAAGCCCTCAGCCCCCTGGATGACAAAAGTGGTCATCATCCAGCCACGATGGAAGAATTATAGATCTAATTTCTATCAATTCTATCAAAACTAATTAGAGGTTAAGGTTTTCAAACACACCATTACAAGTAAGTCTCATTGTGTAATTTTAATATGTAACAATATTTTCTTTACGTATTACGTTTTGCTGCAGGGAGCGTTTTGGCGCGAAATATTCTGACTAGAATGGAAGAAACACTATTTCATGTATCTTTATTATTGTATGTATAGTATGAATTCTACCCCCATCCACTGAATTGTATTTTTGATGAAGTTCTGATTACTTCATGAAAATATAATTAGTCAGATTCCAACCTGAGATCAAGGTAAAGGCATGCTTCCCTCTCCCCATAAATTGCATGCGAGTTCTGCCTAGCAAACTGGATTACATCCATTGATTTCTATTTCCAAAAGTTTTGACACTAGTCGAATGTCCGTATAAGCTAAGAAACTTTAAAAAGATCACTTTATTTGTAAAAAAAATATTTTGGGTCAGGACTTTAAGAATAGATAGACACAGCATCATCTGGCCAATGGACAGTAAAAGGTCTTAAATAAGTATTTACTTTTTTTTTTCTTTTTCAAAGCACAGATACACACAAACACTCATATATTGGGGTGGCGGTTGACATTATTTAGGGTATCAAGACTCGGTAAAATAGTTTCGAGTTTCGGCTCATTTCTGACACCAATTGTTGTTATATCCAGAACTATGTTTTTGTTATGACCCAACAGAGTTCTTTAAAACATTTTTTTCTGTGTGATTTTTCCCTTTTTTTTTCTGTGCTACACTTGTGAAATGGGGAGAAGAAAAGTCTATAGAAAAAATATTTAAAAAAAACTGCCCCCCCCCCTTTCCACTTTACTCTGCAACCACCCCATTGACTCCTCTCAATTCTCAGCCTGTTTCACCTGGTCTACTTTCTACAGACCTGCTCATTATCCCCCAGACCTCGTGAAAACTTTTTAGCATAAAATGACGTCACTCTACCAGATACATTTTGTTTTCAGCCTTTTTTTTTCAACCTATCCCCCCCCCCCCTTCAACTCCTGCCACGTCACAATCTAGAAAGAGGGGAGGGCAACATTTTAAAAATATATTTTCTTTCCCTTTTTCTTTCTGTATTTTATTTTTCTTCTTCTTCTAAAAAAAAAAAAAAGAAAAGAAATAAAAAGAAACTATCTATTTCATTCTTGTTTTCTCCCGCTCTTCAAATGTATTTCTACTGTTGGGTCATCAACAGGGGCGTCGCCTGTGTCCAATTATAGAAATGGGTTAAAAACGATATGAAGTACTAAAATTGAACTCCAGTTTGACTTGAATGTCATTCTATGTATCTCGCTTGTATCAATTCTTGGATCAATTTGAACCTTTATAATTATTGATCAATAAAAAAAAGATATTTAATCAATTATTATTATTATAGCTTTTATATAGCGCTACTTTCATGCTTATAGCATGCTCAGAGAGCTTTTGGTCCAATCTCATTTGTGGACCGGTGGGGGGGGGAGGGGGTATCTAGGTCCTAGGAGTTAGTTTTCCGTGCTGCCTTTAGGCGCTCAGTAAACACAACTCTGCCCGAGTCGGGTGTCTAACCTCGAGCCCCCTTCTAGGTAGCCAAGCCATTTAAGTTCAAGCGCACTTAGCCTCTCGACCGTTAATTAATGAATTAATCTCGCTTTATATGAAAGATGTACTAAACTAACGGGAGATAAGGCTTGCCTGATGAGAGAGAGAGATATAGCAGTGATTGAATGGTGCTCTCCGCCTCTCCCCCAAACTCGTGAATGGAACTATTGTCAACATGCACGATTGCAAACGTGCAAAAGACTAAGGCTACGGCGTAAAGACGAAATAGATTATGTAGAGTTATTTAGAAGAGTTTTGACTGATTCAAAATAGGTGATGCATTTTAACTCAATATAAGCGAGTTGTTTTTTTAAAGTATTTTTACAAAGCTTATATCAACTCTGTCTTTTTGTCTGTCTAGTAAAAAATTTGTACACGTGATTTCCTGCACACCCAATCTCGGATCAAGCTGAAATTTTACACAATCATTTCTTCTACCTGACAGCACAAGACTTAATAAAAAAACAACAACTATTAGTTAATTAACTATTGGTAATTAATTATTTTGTTTGGTATCTCGAACAAAGGAAAGAAGTTGTAATTGAATGAAGTGGTGGAATAAACTGAATTAGTCCCCTTTATACGTCGTCGTCTGAGTCTTTGTGAACAGTGAACACCTGAAAAATAGGACGAGGCTATAGAACTAGATAACTCTACAATCATCCGTGTTCATAAGCTCTCCACTAGCAGAGTGGTTATCGTGTAGGCTTGAGAAGCCTGAGAAGGTTTGAGCCATATTGCTCGAATTAAAGTCGTTCGTTCTTTTTACAAATGCGTTTTTATTGCTAGTCTAGATCTATTAATTCAATGACTGCTACAAGTAATTAATATAAGTACGCTTAACATAAGCTTTGTTGTTTTATTAAGTGTGTTTTTTATTTTTATTTTATATTTCACTTGTGTTTTGTTTTTTTAGATCAGTGCGCTCTGGGCTAATTACTTTTGGTGATATGAGGGGTAGGGGAGATCTGGGGAAAGATTTCTTTTCAGCTTTTGGGCGCCCAGCAAATACAACGGCGGAGTCAAGTCCGAATTTAAAATTCCTCATCCAGATCGGGATTCGAACTAAAGACTCTTATCTTATCTTATAAAATACAGACGTTACTTCGTTACTAGTCATGCATGTTAACCAATGACTTAAATACTTCCAATCTTTAAAAAAAAAAAGCCAGTGACGCCCCTGGTTACAGAGTTGTATAATTATGGCTAGGTTAAAGGGAGGGGAGGGGGGTATAGACTATGGGTTCCGTGGGCAGAGATATCAATGACAAGGGCTTGTCTTAAAACGATCATAAGCTGGCGTGCCCCCCCCCCCTCACTTCCCAGCACTTACCTGTGGTGGGGTGGGGGGTTCGGAAAGGGGGGGTTGGGAAAAGGGGGAGGAGGGTGTGCAACCATAATTCACATGATAAGAGAGAGCGATGTAACTTTATGTGAAACAGCTCCACGCTACAGACTTCTGCTGATGATACTATGAGATGGATAAGAGTCATCTGTGTAAATGTGTTTGTGTGTGTGTGAGAGAGAGAGAGAGAGAGAGAGAGAGAAAGGTGCGTATCGGTGTGTGAGTGTGTGAATATAGTTAATATGTGTGAGTGAGTGTGTTCTTTGCTTAGAACTACAGAGTCAGCGTGTTTTTATGTCCCGTGCATTTGGTGTGTGTGTGTGTTTGTATGCTGCATCTAGTTACTTATACTCTTAAAAAGTAAAACAGTTGAAGACAAACATGTCTGACCAGCGTAGAGATTAGTATCAAAGTTTTAATTCGTATCAATTCTCTGCGGATCAGAACTCTGCACCATATCAGATAATCAGATCGAGATATTTATCAGATCAATTGTTTAATTGATACAAAAATGGAAGTGTACCTTCCCTTGCTTCAGGGTGGAGTGACCACAGAGTCTGTCATTAGGCACACTTACTATATTCTAGTAGAGTGTTTAGATATGACACTGACACTAAAGAGATATATCTTAGAACATAATAATAAAATAATAAAAAAAAAATTAAATACTAATTAAATTTTTCTGGTACTAATTATTAAGGCGGATGTTTGTCAATGTAGCCGCTGCGCACTAAAGTAGATCCACTATCTAAAAGTAGTCACCCATGTTACTTAAATGGAACACACTAAGTTTTCCATAAGCTTGTCCTCTAACTGAGAACTTATGTTAAACAATAAGATGGGGGTGGGGGGGGAGAGAGAATGGGTAATGAAAGGTGATTATAATTAGAACCTATTTGTTGTACTGTTATGCGTGTGCATTATGGATATCTTGGAATGTATGTTATGCAAGCGCTTTGGTGCTTTATATATGTGCCCTAGTATATGTAGCAAGTGTATGTATGTGGTACTGTGAGTCTTGTATTCTTATATATTTATATATATTTCTTTATTTATGTATTTATTTGCTTACATATGTGTGTACTAGGGTAATGAATAGGCCCCATTCACATGTGTGTTTTTTTGTAGGTGTGGAACACGTCAATATTTATGTATGCTTGTACTTATGCTTGTGTCTGAGTGTTACAGTCAGTGCATCGACTCCCTAGTCTGTACAGCCAGTGACTTACAGAATGGTACCAGAGTAACCAGACAATACATCCTGGCATGTCTGAGACAAAAGAAGTGCGCAATTTGCGCTCCCGATGGTCTCTCACCAAACAATGCACCGTGTCGTTCCGCGACTGAACTCTGGGCGGGACTGATAGACGGCGTCAGTGCGCATGTGCATTCAGTTACCTGTTAATTGAACAAGTCATCTAAGTTCGTGGGAGCGGGCAGTAAACTAAAAGAAAAGGGGAGAGATTCGTGAGTAGACTGGCTATTTTTAGCTCGTAATTATTCAAATAAGCAGAAGACAAAAAGAGTTGGCATTGTTTTTAACATCAATTTATCTCTTTGTTTTTAGTTGTATTCTACTATATAGTTTTCATTGGAAGATTTCTGGAGATAAAAACTTTAGAAAAGGGTGAAAGGAAATTCTTGGAAATCAACCCACAATCAACAATCAACAATCATTACTTTTGTTACGTTTGAATGACGCCCTTATGCCGGTTGATCTAATCCTTAGTTCTGGTCAGACAGACAGACAGACAGACAGAGATAGATAGATAGATAGATAGATAGATAGATAGATAGATAGATAGATAGATAGATAGATAGATAGATAGATAGATAGATAGATAGATAGATACCTAGATAGGTAGGTAGGTAGGTAGGTAGGTAGATAGATAGATAGATAGATAGTTAGATAGATAGATAGATAGATAGATAGATAGATAGATAGATAGATAGATAGATAGATAGATAGATAGATAGATAGGTAGGTAGGTAGGTAGGTAGATAGATAGATAGATAGATAGATAGATAGATAGATAGATAGATAGATAGATAGATAGGTAGGTAGGTAGGTAGGTAGGTAGGTAGATAGATAGATAGATAGATAGATAGATAGATAGATAGATAGATAGATAGATAGATAGATAGATAGATAGATAGATAGATAGATAGATAGACAGACAGACAGACAGACAGACCGACAGACAGGCAGGCAGGCAGGCAGGTAGGCAGGCAGGCAGACAGACAGACAGATATAGATAGAAAGATAGACAGACAGAGAGACAGTCAGACAGACAGACGTTCAAAAAATCCCGAAACACTACTCTTCCATACTCCTCTAGTTAGCTTTTGTCCAATCCCTTTTTTGAAAACATGGGAGAGGGGAGAGGTGACTTTCGTTCTCCCTCTTGGTGGCGCAGAAAGTGATACTCTGCTTGAGTCTCGCACACTGGGCTTGGATTCGAACTTAGTTAGGTAGCCAAGTGGTATAGGCCACTCAGCCACATATCAAACAGGTGAGGGGATATGAACATATAATATTACATAGAACCAGTAATGTTCAAAGTATGATCATTGACTAATAATAATCACGTGGCTGGCACGTGCCCACAGTAATTAACCATCGTACAATTTTTTTCATATGTATATTTTTTCAACAGTTCACTTGCTTTAAATATTCATTTTTATTTCTACTTTTAACTCTTGTCTAATTAGCATGCAAGAAGAAGGGAGCTAATCGAAAATCCTCTTCACCTTTCCTAGACAAATACTTACCAGCCCGTCTCTAACCAGGTATCGATATAAAATATTTAGCACCCAGCGACTTGAAGGAGAAAAATTACGCTGATTTCATGAAATTAAAAGTATTCGAAATATTTTAAAGACCCCCTTCAGCAGCGCAAGGGCATTAACTCACAGGAAGCAGTTGAGAAAACAAGATAAACCTTTTTTTATTTTCAAAACGCCAAGATTCCTTGGCTCACGGGTACAAAGCTCCTTGCTTCAAGGTAGTTAGTTTAATTGTCAAAAATGTAAAATAATTAGTTGAACTATTTAAAATCTGAAGAACGCTGTTGAAACTTGGTATTCTTTTTTTTAAATCTATTTGTTGTTTTCAAAGTTCAAACTTCTGAAAAAGAACACAACCTTGTAGTGACAGAAGAAAAGTGTAAAGACTAGCGTTAATAAGTTACTTGATAATATCTGTACATCTATAAATAAATGAGCATTACACATCAGCTACGCCCGTTGGTTTGTTCAATGTGTATATATTGTTTATTTTGGAAGGAGCACACACCACTTTATTATTTTTTTTTTAATGCTCATGAAATTGCCCGCATTATAATGATTCCTTTAACATACATTTTAGCTTTTTATTTCTAGTATCTGCTGCGTTAAATTGAAAAGCCCGCTATCTCTCTTTCTCTCTCTCTCTCTCTTTCATTTTCTTCTCTTTCTCTGTCTCTCTCTTTCTCTTATTCTCACTCTCCTTCTGTCTCTGTCTAAACTCTCCACATTTTTTTTTTTCGAACACTGCAAAGCCACACTCTTACACTTTGATAGTTCCTCAAAAATTGTCTGCTTTATGAGTGAAAAAAAAAGTATTAATTTCGTTTTATTAGTTAAGTTTTTAAAGTGTCCACAATAGCGAATTAGAGACCAAAGAATTATGGATTTCATTTTGTTTGATAAACCTTGTGCACATGCATCTTCTATTTTAGAGAAAAAAGAAACAAATTATGCTTAAAGATATGAAAAAAAAAACAACAACCTACGAAGTCTATTTTGTTTCATAAAACATTTGTATTTATGTTTGATATAATTAGAATGATGCCATAGGTAAGATTCCAAAAATAAAATACAAAGGTTTAATAGAAAGCTTGCGTTTTTTAACGAATCGCGGTGTCCAGGCTACAAATCAGTCAAAACTGTTTCTTAACAAACAACTAAGAGGAAAACGTAACCACTTTACAGAATTTCATGCTAATCCTTCCGGCAGTTGATGAGATCCTTTGATACATAAATGAATGGCATTTTGTTATGAGTGGTATTTTACGAATATAAATAAGAAAGCGGATACCCGTGAACGATACGGTTGAAAATAGTTGGCATTTGTTTATTTTGACCGGGATATTTTTCCCTCCTTCAATGGTAGATCTGCATTGAAATGCACCCCCTTTCCCCCCCCCCCCTCCAATCATAACTACTCACTTTTCTGGCCCTTAAACTTTAAATGTCTCTCCTCTTGTCTCATTTAAATCTTAGGGCTTACGACCCACTAATTTAGACTCGACTCACTTACTTCTCTGGCCCTTTCAATGAAGTACTAAAACAAACTGCCTCATTTTCGTACTGCCCGCCTTGTAACGCCCCCCCCCCCTCCCAAACGCGCCTGTTGGTAGTCTGTTGGGTTGTTGGAGCGCCACGCAAGATTTGTCGACCGTCTTTGTGTCTCAGACACCGGGATTCGACCTTACTTAGGTAGCCAAGTGGTTTAGGCAACTCTGCCACATATCAAACGCGCTACTCATGACTAACTTACTTGTACCCTGCATTGTTACCCCCTCACCACCAACTAACACCCACACACGTTTAGGTAAATACACAAATGTAACAACGTTGGGGGGGGGGCGGGAATTTTGTTTTAAAAGTTTTTAAACATCACTACATTTAGAGATACCCCAGAAAAGAAGAATGAAATATAACTTAACGTTAATACAATAAACACTAAAACACAAAATCATAACTTAATAAAATGCTAGAATGACACACAAATAAAAACTCTTTTCTAATTTCTTACACAAGGACAAAAACACAAAACATCTTCTTCCATCTTTCAAGGTAACGTTAGAACAGATGGCCGGAAATAAGGCTGGAAAACTAAGAACGAGTTGACATGACAGATTGCATTAACTCTTTCTCTCCTAACTGACGATACCAACGTTGATTCCACCAGAATGTGGTAAATAATTACGGAGAGAAAGAGTTAAACAATGGACAGCCTTAGGGCTTAATAATCAACTGTAGCCCCTCTCGGTCCAAAAGAGAAGAATTTCCCCCACTGCCCAGACTATTACTAATTTTACTCCCCCGTTGGTTTCCCGCGCCCTGTTCAACACCTGAAGTGACGCCCAGGTTCAAAGGAATCAATGTCAAATGTATGCTGGAGAGAGAATAGTTTTTTGAATAGAAGGTTTGTTATTTCTAAGTTGCCAAACGAAGTGGCATTCGGGGAAGAGGGGGGGGGGGGTGAAGCAGGTTCTTACATCACTTTCACACACCCCCACATACACAAAACTGACATGCCGACACTGTTGTGTACGCCTGTTTTCAGCTCACCTTCGCTCCATTACCTGTCATGTAGGAAGAAGTTCAAGAAGCCATCTCTACAATGTCATCTTCTTACGAGGCTAATTTATGAGATTTTCGCTCGCTTTGAGGTGTACCGAATGGTAAAAGACTTCAATGGTCAGGAGAGAATCTTTTTAATCAGCCTCGAGAGTGTAAGGCTACAGTTCAAGTGCTCTTTTCTTTTTCTGCTTTTGTAAACATTGTTTGTACCTTAAAGTTGAACTTTAAAAAAAAAAAAGGTGTTTTGTCCGTATTATTTTCAAAAATTTCATTCCGAACTTAAAACATTATTAGTGTACATTTTTTTTATGTAGTCTGTGTGGTGTGTTCATGGTGTGTGTATGTGTGTGGTGCACTCAGAGGAATGCGGGACGCGTGGGGCATCAAGTGATGTGGGGCATCAAGTGATGTGGAGCATTAAATCCTTCCTATATTATGTATAAGCCTATTGAGCACAAGACTCTACATGTAAAAAGACCATGTACAGATATCGGTATGCATGTAAAAAGACAATTTCCTGATAGCCCAATTTATCGGTCTGCATGTAAAAAGACCATGTCCCGACAGCCCAAGTTATCGGTCTGCATGTAAAAAGACCATGTCCCGACAGTCCAATTTATTGGTCTGCATGTAAAAAGACCATGTCCCGACAGCCCAATTTATTGGTCTCATAGACTGTCTGTAATTGAAAAATTCGACACTATGTGGACATCACACAAAAAAAGTATATTCCATGGAACCCAGAGGGGAAGAGAAAGGCCGGAAGAATAGAGCAAACAGTAGACCAAGAGGCAAAGACGGCAGGATGGTCATGGACCCAGCTGAGGGGTATTGCCCTAAAAAGAGTTTGATGGTGAAGTACTGTTGAGGCCCCTGCTCCACTGGAAGTCAAAGGGATTGAGTCAAAGTAAGTCAAACGGAGCTACCGCATTTGGAGTATCAAATAGCTTAGGTACGCCACTGAGTGCACTACTGCATGACATTAAACCTTTTATAAGAAAGTTCAGAATCAACAATCCATGTGTAGGCCTGCATTGCCTTCCAGTAGCTGTGCTATAAAAAGAAAATGTTATTTTTCAATAAAATTGTCAATTTCAGTAATCGGGCTACAGTAGGCAATGTGCTACAATGACGTAGCCAATACTTAAATTATCGATTTTCATTATCCGCTATTGAACTTAAAATGACCTCTTAGTTTAATCATTCTCAAGATTAATCTATCTAGCAACCGACATCAAGTTTCTAAGTTGAGTTTTGTGAGGCAGCATGGCTCGCCTCCAGCTCCAGGACACATTATAGCATAGCAGAGTTAGAAGAACTAAAAATGCCAAATACTTAATGAAGGACTAATGATGCGCGCAATGTAAGTAGATATAAGATGATTTTTACAATAAAATGAAATGATCGTGCAATCTTATATCGTGGAATTCTAACTGGTATACAAAATATTAAACTGTCATTAATCATGTGAGAAATCTGTGGCATTTTACGTCTCGAGAGACATCTGTTTCCCTTTGCAACTTCTTGTGTTACTAAAGAGGCCAATCTTTGATATACAGCTGCGGTCACAGGTTAGGCTTATATAATCACCAGGCGCTGTTGCATTTTCACCCTTCTTTCTGCTTCTGTTGTGTATGGCATCTGCAATCCGAGAGCCTTCCATTATGCTCTCTCTCCATGAGGATCCATCCAGTGCCACATTTTCCCAGCAGCTAGTGTCGATTTTGAAGAGCTTCATGTCGCGTTTGCATGCATCCGTAAACCGTGTAAGAAATATCAATAATGATAATATCAATAATGATAATAGCCTATTCAAAAATAAACTGTCAATTATAGTGTAGCAACATGGTCACCGCGGTTAACCTACAACTACAGCCTAACATGGTACACGCTCCAACACAAGAGTCATACAGGAACCCTAATAATAATAATAATAATAATAATGTAATTATTAAAGCGCTGTTAACAAACATAATGTAGGGCGCTGTGGGAACATAACAAACATAAACACGAAAATCTAAATCGACCACTGGCGGACAATGGTTATGCTTGCCTTGAGTGTGGCAAAATATGTAGGTCACAGCTGAGGCTGCGCAGCCACGGGAAATACTGCATTCCTCACTAATCTTCGGACTCGGAGACTAGCCTTATCATTATTATAGAAATAGAACAAATATACAACTAGCTTACCCAACATGGGAAACAAAATAAGGCCCCAGCAACCCAGAAAAACACAGTGCTGTAGTACAACCTGCAGCCCCAAGTGAGAATGGCAATACAATACGCAACGAGTAACCGAAATAAAATATATTTCATTTTATTATGCTAAATCCAGATCTATTTTTTATTATTTTAATATATAAAAATGTGTAAAGCAATGTTTATCTCATAGGAAAAGTGTGAGCCTAAGGGGGAAAGGGAAGTAACAATTATAACTTTATTAACACCAACATTGTTTTAAATTGCCTCCCCTGCCTTAAAAAAAGCAAAATGTTTATGGATGAGACTGGCGGTAGTACAGATATTCAGCATACAAGTTGGAGCAGTGAGTATTATGCTGCAGAGAGAATAGTTCGGACTAGTTCGGAATAGTTCGGACAGATTTCGATAAAAGGATTTATGGACAATTCAAATTCACAGAAGCTATATTAGTATTGAAGTTTTTAATTGTTTTTTTTTTAATGAAGTTTTCTCAATGTAGTCCCCCTAACAGTGTCTACTGAGAAATTTTCTGGTGCAGTTGAAGGTCTACAACAGTACTGCTCTCTTACAGGTAACAAGATATAACAACAGAGTATATGGCTATTTTAGTTAACTTAAGTAGTCACCTGGACCTGATGGTATTCCAGCTAGAATACTCAAAGAACTAAGCAATGAGCTAGCACCAGTGTTCAAAATACTTTTTCAGACATCTCTTAACCAGGGCAGAGTACCAAGGGACTGTAAAAAAAGGTAATTTTAAAAAGGAGAAAAATCTGACCCAGAAAACTACAGACCAGTATCACTTACCAGCATCACATGTAAAATCCTAGAACACATAATATGTAGTAACATCATAAACCACTTAGACAAACATAATGTCCCCACCCCATACCAACATGGCTTTAGGAAATATACTATAGATCATATGAAACACAACTAATAGGACTAATTGATGATTTTTCAAAAGGTTTAGATGATAGTGAGCAAATAGATGCTATCTTACTATATTTTTCCAAAACCATTGACAAAGTTCACCACCATAGTTTGCTTAAGAAATTAAAATATTTTGGCATTGATAGTCCGTTGCATCAGTGGATTAAGGATTTTCTGATAGGAAGAGAACAAACTGTAATAATAAATGGCTCTAAATCAACACCAATAACATTAAACTCAGGTGTACCTCAAGGAACAGTCTTAGGTCCACTACTATTTTTAATTTACATAAATGATTTACCAAATTGCATTAGTTCAGGAACAAAAGTCAGATTATTTGCAGACGATTGCATAATATATAGAACAATAAAAACAACACAAGACACAGAAATTTTAAAAAGAGAATTAGTTCAATTACAGAAATGGGAATCAAATTGGAGCATGTCTTTCCACCCAGAAAAATGTCAGTTATTAAGAGTAACAAAAACTAAAACAAGTTAATTACACTTATATAAAAACGCAAAATACCTAAGTGTTATAAATGAAAAACTGTCATGGAATCCACATATTGAAGAAACTATCAAAAAATCAAACAAAGCATTAGGGCTTGTAAAAAGAAATTTCGATAAATCAAAAAATAACATAAAACTAAAATGTTATTTAACCTTGGTTAGGCTAATAATAGAATATGCATTCTCTGTCTGGGACCCCTCAACTCAAGAAAACATTAAGAAACTGGAACAGACACAAAATAGAGCAGTGAGATTCATAACAAACGAATATTCACATTTGACTAGAGTAACACCTTTAGTAAAATAACAAAATTTAGAAAGCCTTCAGGATAGAAGACTCAAAAGTAAAGCAGTAATTATATATAAAACAAATACAAAAACAAAATTTAATACAATACTCAGAAAGACACAAAGATAAAGGCACATTCCTCGTTCCATATCCTAGGACCAATTTGTAAAAATGCTCCTTCTTCCCTAGTGCTATTAGAGCATGGAACGGGTTGCCTGAGCTAGCCAGGAAAACCAGTGACCTGGCAAAATGTAGGTCATTGGTTAATATGCATGACTTAATGCGTGATGCGTAGGATGTAATCATCTTCTTTTTTGAAGTAACGTCTGTATTATATAAGATAAGATATTCTCAAAGCAAAACTTTTCATATTTTGTTCTTTTTTTTTTCATCTATTGTTTGTGAGACAGTGGTACAGCAATGTGGTACATGGAGAATCAGTAAAGTACCCACTCGGTGAGAATCAGTAAACTGAAGTACCCACTCGGTGAGAATCCGTAAACTAAGTACCCACTCGGTGAGAATCAGTAAACTGAAGTACCCACTCGGTGAGAATCAATACAGGTCTATACCAGTATAGTAGGTGATCGGATGACTAGAGAACCTCCTATGGTGAGTATTTTTTTTAGTAAGAAGGTGTATTTCTCTGAATCAGATCATGTCAAAGCCAGGTGCTGATGGATTAGTTTCACAGCATGGTCATGGTGATCTCGTTGGGCAGACTGTGGCGATGCTGGACTATTCTACTATTGTGTGTTTGATTGGTTCACCAATGTCTCCGCATTTTTGGAATTGGTCAATAATATCGAGTTTCAAGATGTGTCTTTCATCTTTTTATAGACCTAGTAACTCGGCTCCATATTGCAGTGACAACGACTTCTATTTTGGGGTAAAGTGATCCAGATTAGGTAAGCTATGGAAGCAGAAGCAGACTTTCTTGTCACCATGTAACGAAGTTAGAAACTTTCCCTGCAGTATTTTTTTTTCTTTCCATTTGCAAATCTCATGCTCTACGTCAGTGATGCCCAAAATACGGCCCGCGGGCCAGATCCGGCCCGCGACGTGGTTCCATCCGGTCCGCCGAAACGTCGGCACATAGAGAAAAAAAATATATCCCACCCCCCTTCAAAATAAAAATGTTGAAAAATGTATCTTACCTACATTAGGGCACCCTGATGGATTGGTACCATGACCTTTAACCTTTGTACGTTTATGAAATGGGAGAGTTGAAAAAATTAAAAGTGTAATTTAGAATCTACCAGGAAAAATGAATAGATCTTTATTTTATATTTTATTTTAACATGATGATAAGCCAACTTATTGGATTTGTAAAGAAAGTGGCTGTTTTTTTTTTTAAACAACATATAAACGGCATTATAAAACAAATATTACGGCATTCTTGCTTTGAGCAGCAAAAAAATATTTTTAAACTCCACCAAGAAATTGGAGGAGGGGAATATTTACCAAAAAGAGACAAGAAAATGAGTTGTGGGTTAGATAGCTATAATTTTTCTCACATTTTAAGAAGTGAAATGAAGCCATTTTCTGACGCGTTAAAAAAAAAGATGTCAATACTAGATCCACAGGTTTCTATTAAAATTATTTTAGGTCAACATCTTTTCGTGTTGTTTTTTTTTACCTTTTCTGTCACGTGGCCCGCAACACGAGTGTCGGAAATTAAATTGGCCCGCAGGTTGAATTAGGTTGGGCATCACTGCTCTACGTCATCTAAACATAGAGTTGAAGCTAGGTGCTGAAACAAATGTGATACATACATAAATGAATAACAACACCAGGGACCACTGGGGTGGTAATTTGCATACGGGCGAAATGACTCTGGATCAGAAGAATGTTGTTTTTTTTGACATTCCGATGATCTAGAGGTTAATTTCGCTTGGTGCGTTATCGCTAGGCGGTGGTGTCGAATCCGGAGTCACAGGTTCGAGCCTCGGTCGGCGCATGCCCTTATTTTCGTAGCATTTTAATTCACTACTTTATCTCTTAAAAACTTGGTCCCTGGTGCTGTTATTCATTTATGTTTAATATATCTACGTCATCTAAACCAAATTCTACATCAGAAGTGTTGAGGTTCAGAGGTCAGAGTGAGTCGTATTTGCTAAGGAAATTAACTCGTTTATTTCTAGCGGCGTGGAGTTTATCTTATTTTTAAAACGTGTGTCTTGCACAATTTGTACATGCTCTGTAGTCCATGGCCTCCATCTCGCCTGGCAGTTATAACCTTATGGTCGAAGAATTTGGGTGTAAACAGCGAAATGTGGTTATCCGTTTTCTGGTCAGTCTGTCAAATCACATAAGTCGGTATCACAAATTACAAAGAGCAAAAATCGAACGATTGGGATATCGATTTGTGGAAAGTATGGAATCAAACGAGTACCACTTGGCATGGCTTGATATACCGACAGTAGTACGCATAACACTGTTTCAAAAGCGCTATTATGAAGGACTTCATATCTCATATAACAAAGTGCCTTATGAGGTAAAAATTACAACCATAATCATAATTATTACATTATTCAATTAAAAACTTGTCTAAAAATGCTGACAGAATTTTTTTTTGATACATCGTATTTACGCTTAAAATCTTAAAATTTTAAAGCCTTGGCTAACTATTTGATTTCCAACGTTCAGACTTTACTTTTTCGACCTAGTGGGAAAATGTTCACTGTTTATATCCTTCATGGGCGTAGCCAGGGGGGGGTTCTTGGGGTTCAAACCCCCCCCGAAATGAACTCCCCCCCCCCCCGGGGGGGGAACGGAATTAAGTGACTGATTTTTGCTTTCATTTTGTTTATTTTAGGTGAGATTTTAATACTAAATCATCACTTACCACAGCACAGCCGAGGCAGTTTTGAGTTAAAAACCCTCTACCAGGGGGTTTTGAGTTTAAATCCCCCTACCAGGGGGTTTTGAGATTTAAAAAACCCCTATCAGGGGGTTTTGAGATACAAATCCCTCTACCAGGGGGCATTGAGTTTAAAACCCCCTACAGGGGGTTTTGAATTTTAAACCCCCTACCAGAGGTTTTTGCAGTTAAATCCCCCTCTTCTATAAAACAAAAAAAAAACAAAATGCAAACAACAATCACCAAATTCCAACAGCACAGTTAAGGAAGATTTTGATTTAAAAACCCCCTCCAAAATTTACGATAAACCCCATCTTCAATATAAAAAAGCAAATTACACACTCAAAATTCTATGAGCGTAGCCAAAGGGGTTTTGAGTTTAACCCCCCCCCCCCTCTCCATTTGGGGTTTGAAGCTAAAAAGTACCTCTTCAATATAAAAAAAAACCCACATTACACACTATAAAATCTATGAGCGTTTAAAACCCCTCGAGATGGTTTTGAGTTTAAAATTCCCCTACAGAGCGTTTAGAATTGAAAACCTCTCTCTTCAATATTATTTTAAAGCAAACTACAGTCACCAAATTCTATGATCGTAGCTAAATGGGGTTTTGAAACAAAACAAAAAAAACGCCAGAGATTTCTTAGTTTAAAGCCCTCAACAGATGATTTGACGAAAAAACTTTCCTTTTCGATATAAGCGAAATACAGGCATGTAATTCCAAGAGCGTAGTCAAGAAAGGTTACAAATTTCTACCAGTGGCTTGGGCTCCATTAATAAAGTGTGAATAGTCTTCTGCCGAAATTGAAATCATTAAATGTGTCTCAACAAAGATGGCTAAGACAGATTTTAGGAGTCAGTCATAGAGATCGGGTCTAAATCAAAGAAATCATATGCCGAACTGGGAGTCGAATCCTTAGTAAGGTTGTGACAGAGGTTTTGCGGGACATGTTCTCACACAAAATGAATTACGCAAAATAAGAGTTGCGGAAACAGCTTGCCGGAAAATGCGCCGAACGGCGCGAGAGGGTTTAAGTCAGTAAGAATAGGACATTAGGTTTTTGAAATAAAACTTTTTAATAGCAAGATAATGCACTGTAGATACCTCAGAATATGCATTTTGTTGGCTTTCAATACCAGAAATAGTGCTCGGCGGCGGGGCTTCGCCCCGCGCTGGGGGAGCGCTGCGAACTCCCCCAGACCCCCTTGCTAGCAAGGGCGGGGAGTCTACAATGAACAATAAACGTCTTCCGTAAGGGTCAGAATGTAATAAAGATTAATATTGTACACACACACACACACATATATATATATATATATATAAATATAATTTTTTTTAGCGGGGAGGGGGGGGGGTCGGTGAATTCCCCCCCCCCAAAACCCTCCCCGAAAAAAAATCCTGGCTACGCCCATGATATCCTTATATGACATATATTGCTCATAATTTATGTCTGCTTGTGTCTAAGCATCGCTTACACAAGCGGAATATATCCGCTAGGCACACAGGACCAGAGCCTACGTGAAATACAAATGAATGAAAACTCTATATGAAATATCATAAGACAATCTTAAAAATGTTATCCCCCCCAGAGATTTCTCCACCTATAATTTCCATTCTCTTCAGAGTCTGAAATACTTTTGCTGAACAAATTGTTAAAACGCTTATATCAGCTCACTCTGTCTGTCTGATAAAAAGTTTGTACACATTATTTATCCGACACCGAATCTCGGATCTAGCTAAAATTTTGCACAATTATTTCTTTTACCTGACAGCACAAGAATCGTGAAAAGAATAACCAATAAGTTAATTAACTTTTGGTAATTAATTATTTTGTTTGGTATCTCGAGCTGTCAATTCAAGGTACAACAATATCAAGACATGAAGTCCTTTGAATCAATTAGATGCTTATAGAATATCAAGACAGGAAGTACTTTGAATCAATTAGATGCTTATAGAATATCAAGACAGGAAGTACTTTGAATCAATTAGATGCTTATAGAATATCAAGACAGGAAGTATTTTGAATCAATTAGATGCTTATAGAATATCAAGATAGGAAGTACTTTGAATCAATTAGATGCTTATAGAATATCAAGACATGAAGTACTTTGAATCAATTAGATGCTTATAGAATATCAAGACAGGAAGTAATTTGAATCAATTAGATGCTTATAGAATATCAAGATAGGAAGTACTTTGAATCAATTAGATGCTTATAGAATATCAAGATAGGAAGTACTTTGTATCAATTAGATAATTATTGAATATCAAGACATGAAGTACTTTGAATCAATTAGATGCTTATAAAATATCAAGACAGGAAGTACTTTGTATCAATTAGATCATTATTGAATATCAAGACATGAAGTCCTTTGAATCAATTAGATGCTTATAGAATATCAAGACAGGAAGTACTTTGAATCAATTAGATAATTATTGAATATCAAGATATGAAGTACTTTGTATCAATTAGATAGTTATTGAATATCAAGACAGGAAGTCCTTTGAATCAATTAGATAATTATTGAATATCAAGACATGAAGTCCTTTGAATCAATTAGATGCTTATAGAATATCAAGATAGGAAGTACTTTGTATCAATTAGATAATTATTGAATATCAAGACATGAAGTCCTTTGAATCAATTAGATGCTTATAGAATATCAAGATAGGAAGTACTTTGTATCAATTACATGCTTATAGAATATCAAGATAGGAAGTACTTTGTATCAATTAGATAATTATTGAATATCAAGACATGAAGTACTTTGAATCAATTAGATGCTTATAAAATATCAAGACATGAAGTCCTTTGAATCAATTAGATGTTTATAAAATATCAAGACATGAAGTCCTTTGAATCAATTAGATGTTTATAAAATATCAAGACATGAAGTCCTTTGAATCAATTAGATGTTTATAAAATATCAAGACATGAAGTCCTTTGAATCAATTAGATGTTTATAAAATATCAAGACATGAAGTCCTTTGAATCAATTAGGTGGTTTACTCTCTAACGCGCATCTAGTTATTCAAAAGGGTTTATCATTAGCCCAGAACTTAATGAAAATTCCCCTGACCATTTAACAGTAAACTTAGCGCATCTGGGTAACCATAATATCTACAAATACAGTGATATCCAACCTTTGAAGTCCGCAGTCCATATTTGGCTCGTGACGCTAGCGACCCCACGAAACTGTTAACCTTGACTTTTTGTACAAAGACCTGATAGACTTAGGTTATTGTTTCTCAAATATTTCACTGTGAGGCCCCGTGAACGAACAAAATATTCATTCGCGCTTTCCCATGAGCTGGCTAGGGTCTTAGGTGAGCGCTGTTGTTCATCCAGTGGAATCCGAAAGATTTAAAAAATGTAATAAAAAGAAAAGAAACCTAATTATAATAAAAGTTTGACGGTTTTTCTTTGATCATATTATTATAAACCTGGTGGTGACATAGATGAGGGTTGTGGTGTGTGTGTAGTCAGCCGACGCAAATCGCCCCAGGCCAGCGCTAGACGAGCGGTCAACCGTGACGAATTACGACGGTCAGCCGAGACGAGTGTCAACATGAAGGGAAGGATCGGCGTCGTGAACAGAGCTCATGAGCGTCACGAGGGATGTAGTCATGTGACGAAACTAGAAACGTCGAGTGATGTTCCGTCCGGTTCTAGAAGGCCAGCAAGGACCCTATATAAAGAGCGGAGATGTCGCAGTCAAGACGGTTCAGATCTCGGTTCACTACAGTCCGGTCGACTACAGCACAGTTCAGTGTGGTTCAGCGATGTGCTTCTGCACGGAGCATTACGACGGTTCAGTGCGGAGGACTATCAAGTACAGTTGAGACGAACGGCGTCTTGATCTTGGTCTGTGATCGAGTCCGACACAACGAGCCCAGTGTGTGAAGTCAGTCCTGAACTGCTGAACCCAGTGCAAGCCCGGAACGAGACGGAGAGGCCAGTGCAAGAGTTGATACGGCGGTACGGTTGATACGGAGAGATATTTGTACAGCCTGTGTTACGTGTTGCCAATTATTCAGTATTGGCTGTAATTTATTGGACATTAAACTGTTACGTTACTTTGGAGCCCTGAGTTGTCAAGTTCTTTAAGTTGGTGGTGTATGGTGCAGTCTGCAGAGAGCCTGGATAGGGAGATTCGTAACAATATCATTACACTATGTTAGGAATCCAAATTTATCGTTATGAATGTTTAAGTTAAAGATCAGAGTTTTGTTTCGGAAATAATGTTCGTAGATAGATTTGAAGTATTGTGTACATTTCAAAAGTTATCCCCCCCCCCCCCCGCGCAAACCAGTCAGTAGGAAAATCTGGAGGACGAGCTGAAAGCCGAAGCTATTTATGAGTAGACCCTAGATTGACTGATTCCACCCCCCCCTTTCCCCATCTCTTGAACAAAAAGTATGGTAATAGTAACACTAGTGGATCTGGGTGGGGAAAAAGGGAGGACGGTATTTGGATGGAGAAACTACACAATATGTGCACAATTATCAAATTATGTATGATAGTTCTTGACTAGTCGACCCACGGCGTAGCATACGCCGCTATTTAGTGACAAGTGAACACTTCCTGAAAGACACAGTTGTCCAAATGGGTGGGTTTGGGCAAACGACTGTGAGTGAATGAAAAGAACATACAATTGTCCATGACTGAAAACAGGTTTTGGAAGACACAGGCATATCTTTTTGAACGTTTGGCCTTGTGCTTTATTAATTGTCATGCCAAAGGTTAATCTCACAGGGAATTGTCTGCGCGTAAAGGTAAAAGGCAAATTTAAATCTGGTGGAGTCAGGGATATCCGGGTATAAGGACAGTTTGTGAGGTAGCAGCTGCGATAGTTTAACATTGAATGTAACCGCTAAATAGCAGGGATATGGAGAGACGTTAACCCGGATATGTAAACTCGAGGAGAGTCATGGGGACGTTCTCGGAAGTGAATAGTGATAGTAGCGGGAAGTAGTTGAGACATCGCCACAATTTCAGCCTCGCCACCATAAACGCCGGAAGTATTCATGTAGGCAGCGTATTGTAGAGCAGAGTGTATGACTGTGCTTCCGTGAGTAAGAACAACGGAGAGGGCGTCGCCATAGTTATCCCAATGTTCGCAAACAAAGCTTACAGCCATCTTGCAAAGTTCGAGAGCAACAGTTTCGTCGATGACATTTTTCCAGAAATGTGCGACAGATAGAAATAAACAGTTATCTAATGCTGGAATTTCGACTACATTGAAAGACCTGTTGACTCCACGAAATATATGTGAAGTGATGGCCGTGGTTAGGAAACGAAGGGCAATACAAAGGGGCAAAATCAAAACAAAGCTGCAGAAAAAATAAGCAACTATTTTAATGACACCAGATATTGACGTGTGTAAAAAATGCACACATAAATGTAGTCAAATATAGAATGTATAAAGAGAAAGATTACTTGTTGTCCCCCCCCCCCCTTTTTTTTTCTTTTTTTCTGAGCCGCGCTCTCTGTCGAGGTAAAAGTTGCGTGGGGATAACTCTAGTCCGACTTGCTGAAATAAAATAGTTATCTTTCCATGACTTTATCGTAGTGTGACGCATGGTTACAAAAATTATAGAATAAAAATGTAAAACGTCGTTTATCTCCCATATACTACTACTAAAAGGATTAACTCAAACATTCTCTTGATAAGTTCACTATTTGACTTCATTTGACTTGCACTGTATTACTTTTCTCCCAACTAGGATGAGCACTAAGCTGTCTGGGCCAGGACGTAATCATCTTTGATCTCTAAATGGAAGGTCTGAAACTTGAAACAAATGAGCATTGTGTCGTCTTATTTTTACATGCCTTGGAGATTCGCATGCATGGCGGGAAAAAAATAAATAACTAGCTTTTTGGTTTATTCGGTGCACACAAAAAAAGTGTTGATAGGGTTTATATTTTAACAGGTCATATGATAAATTGAATGCACTACAGAAGCACATTGTCTAAGCCAGTAGCGGTCTTAGGGGGTGGCAAGTGGGGAGACCGCCTCAGGCCCCGGGCCTGAAGTGGGGCCCCGCGATAGGAGATTCCCTTGTCACCATCAGGTTCGAAAACCAGACCAGTTTTCATAATCTAGAACTTGTTGCTCAATATTTTGAAAGTCTTTTCCTGCATCTGATACTAATTACGATGTAAGCTCTAGGCATGACATTTTTGGTTTCGAAATACCGTTCAGTTTCGGTAAAGACAGCATCTTATGATCTGTACATTCTAAGCGGCTAGCACTGTTTAACAGTTCACGTTGGTATAAAATAAAACACGTAGCCCAAAGCAACCAGTCAGAATTGTCTATTTTTTTTAAATAAAGAGTCATGAGGTATTGTTATATAGTATTGCAGTATAAAAACAATTGGTACGTATACAGTAAACAAACTGTTACTTTATTCGCCGTAGACAAAAAAGGGACGAGGGTTTGTGAGATTTTCTTTTTTTTTTTTTTTTTTTTGTACTGTGACTTTCCTCGTATTTTTTTTTTTTACTTGATTACATATACCTTCGATGAAGTCCAGTAGGGAATCGGCGCCGGAGGCGCCATTATCCTGTTGATGGTTAGAAAGGCTTTTATCCAACCACCAGGCCTGGACATGGGGCTCTTCACCCCTGTCCTGTCTGAGGGAACCCAGCGGTAGACGGCCATATCGATTGACTGGGCCAGACCGGGCCGTGCCGCGTACACAGCGCACCGTCCCCGAGTCTTAAGTCACCCGCTATAAGTGTCAGGGACAGCGCTAACTGCGGGGAGCTTGTCTCATATTCCTATACTGTAACCGCCACTGTTCCGTGCAAGGGCCGCCAATCCAGCAATCCGGAACTGATGACGACCCCCTTTGTGGAACGGCGTGGCGGACTTTTTGGACTGGGTTGCAGGTTACTTGTTCCATCCCCACCCCGAGTGAGATAAAAAAAAAACAAAAGCTCACCCAGGGAGACCTGCTAGAAGGCCTGGTTCGCTACTCGTTCTTAGCCTGTCCAGATCCACCTCTGGATGTTTCCACCGGAGGGCCACGCTGAGGCGACGGGTAGCTGGAAATCCTCCGGGATTACATATACAGCTTTTTCGGCCAATTAGCATCCAGAAAGTTTGACGATGAAGTATTCATTTTTCCCCAGTAGGCTACTATACATTTATAAATGGTGGCCGTGTGAAAACCCGTGTTTCAGACTTCAGTGTACAAAACAAACGCGAATAATTCTTTTGTTCATTGGAAAGTGGGACCTGCGAAAGTCAATGGACCACAGTACACTTTGTTCTTATACCAAAGACTAAAGGCACTATTTTCTTTTCTTAGTAAGTTGTTTGGCACGAGAGATAATTTAATTCCGAGTCCAAACCTCCCGCAGGACGACGGGGGATAGCATCGGGCAGGATATGAACCCTGGACCATTGAGACGATCGAACTACAGTCCAGAGCGCATACCGCACGGCCAGGCAGCTATCCATACTTATAATTATGTGTCAGTGTGATTGGATTAAACTCCAATGTCCAACTTTCAGACCTTGCGATCTAAAGGACAGATGATTTTAAGATGTAGAGCTGGGTGAACTCAGGGGCGCCCTAAAAATCTCGAAATTCAAAATCTCAGTCTTCAACAAGATTCGAACCCAGGAACCCAGGGTCGGAAAACAAGTGCTTAATTAACCACTCAGCCACCGCGCCAAATGGTATTGCAAGGGATAACTTGGTGCTAGAACAAATTACAAAAGAAAAACTGCATTCGCGGGTAGTCTTAGAAAGAATTGTATCGATTGTTTAGTACCTTAAATAAAAACAGCGCTTTCGTGGGAGAACAAACAAACCTTATGCACAGAAGAACGGTCAGTTTTTAGACTAGGTTGAGATGCTTGACGAATTCGACCCAACCATTCAAGAACGTCTTGGGAACACATCAGATCCAGACGTTAAGGTTTAGAGCTTGTGTATGTTTTGTAACAAAAGTAAGGCCTACAGCGTTAGAGGCGGACGATCCCGTTAGCGTGACCTGGTACGATATATATATGGTCTACCCTTAGAGCTCAGGGCCCCGCATATGACATTCGCCCAGGGCCCCGCGCACTGCTAGGGCCGCCTCTGGTCAAGCTCTTCCGTTTGTAGCACAAAATACTTTGAATGTGGAAGAAAGCGTTACTCTCACTGTGTGATTTATAGAAATAAAAACTAATAGGCAACTAACTGGTGGTAATACAAGATATTAGATACGATAATCAACCACCATGCATTGAGATAGTGTTAAAATTATAGCCAAATTATGTTTTATTACAACTCACTCTGTCTGTCTAAAGTTTGTGTACACGTTATTTGTCCCACACCAAATCTCCGATCAAGCTGAAATTTGGCACAATTATTTCTTTTACCTAACAACACAAGAATCACTATAAAAAAAAAACAACAAACAACAATTTGTTAATTAACTATTGGTAATCTCGAGCAAGGAAAGATATTATACTTGACGGAAGTGGTGGTATAAGTTGAATTAGTCCCCTTACAGGTCGCCGTTTTAAAGTAATTTTGATACAAACAGAACATAACAGCACAGTCTTCTATAGTCATAAGCATCTCATTATCAGAGTTCTTTAGTATGTCGGCTTGGGGAGGCGTGAGCCTTGAGTTCGAATCTAGATCTAGGTCGTTCCCTTTTTGTGTTTATGTACATGCTTATTAAAGCCGATTACGGTAAAATTAAACCTCTATGTCCCTTTCTTCCTCCCCCCCCCCAATCGCTCAAATTTCCCAACTGGACCAGATAAGTCATAGGATCGTGGCGTATGAAGAAAACTAAAGCATGAAATAGCACTAAACAAAAACTATCGGTGAAACTATTTTTCATTGCACAGACTTATTGGTGTTGGTCTATTGCAAATGGAATGACATGACTGATCCAAACTGATTGATACGATTACACTTGGTGTGTTTTTCTTATTCACTTGACAATAGTGAGATTCAATTGAGCGTCCTTGACATTGTTTATCGTAAAATAACTTCCTACTGTAAACTACTGACCCTTTGTAAACTAATGACCCACTGTAAACTAATGACCCACTGTAAACTAATGACCCCCTGTAAACTAATGACCCCCTGTAAACTAATGACCCCTGGCTGTAAAATAAATAAAAAAAATTAAAAATCCTAATTTCCTAGAGAACTGTAATCAATATGACATTCACGACAACATGTTTGTAAACAAATGTTTGTAACATATAGTATTACGAGCAGTGCACACCAACTCCGCCTATTGATTTGTTCCCAGACTTTATATTGTTTATTTTTGTCGGAACACACCCCCCCCCCTTCTTTTCTTTTTTTTTTAAATTGTAATCAGCGGGCCACATTTTAACGATCAACCTAACATACTTTGAATTAGTGTATCTGTTGCAATGGAATTTCATGGCCCGCTCTCTCTTTGCCATCTCTCTCTCTTTCTCTCTCTTTCTCTCTCTCTTTCTCTGCGCCCCCAATTTTTTGAAAACCTGCTCTTAGTCATTTTTCCGACATAGACTTTAGAATTGATTTGGAAAGACCCGCTTCATAATGCGCCCCCGATATTTACACGCACTTATTTATTTATTTATTTATTTTTTGTGTGTGGGGCCCGCATACATTTCTTCATACCATCAGTTTCAGGTCTAGAGTAAAAAACAAAAAATGCTTTTTTTCGAAGGCCAAAATTGAATGCCACATTGCCGTCCCTTTTCTAATTTTATTTTTTTTCCCTAAATAAAAAAGAAATTTCAATTAGGTTTTATTTATTGTAATCGTGTATTTGATCCTTTTGAATGTATCGAAATGAAAATAGATCTAGATTTTTTTTTATGCTATAAGGATTAATTTCATTTTCTTGTTTAGCAAGTGTCTAAAGAGATTTTCTGATTGATAAGATAAGATAATTTTTTATTGATCCATTCAAATGGAAATTCAGTTCGACTACAATTGACAACCTCAGCGTAACTACTGTACAATAAACAATATAGATGCAAATACGAACAACATTCACACATGAAAACTCATACACACTCATAACTAGCTCTTTATAAATTAGACTTTTATGCCCAAACATCCTGAAACCGGGACCCCGGTTCAGAAGCCAATCTCTTTACCGCTCGGCCACTGCGCCTCCTATTGGGATTAGTTTTGTTTTTATTTAAACTGCGTCTTAAGGGGAGCGGAAATGAAGTAGCTTATATTAAAAATATGTAGACATAGAAAAAAAAATGCTTTGAAAATACGCAATTTGTGTGATATTACTTATGCTTTATATATAGATTGCGGCCTTTTGGGGAAATACCGAAAATAAAATACAAAGGTTTATAAAAAAGCTTGCAGTATTTCCGCAAATAGCGGTGGTCAGGCTGCAAATGATTCCGTACGTCAGTTTAAGGGATCGTTTTATCAATAAGTCAGTGGTAACTAGCAAAGATATAGTAGATTTGGGCATCACCATTACAGTTGTCAGACACTTGCCCTTTTGTATAGGTCTATGTTAAGTGTTACGCGAACGTTCAGAGCGCGCGTCGCCAATGACGCGTAAAACCACTGCCCCCTTTCTCCCACAACACGCCCTAGCCCTAACCACTAGGCCCTAATACCTTAAAGGTCTTTATGTTGTTATATCATATTATGAAAGTAATAATAGGATATATTGACAATTCAACATTATAGACCCTAAATATTAACAGAAGGTAGGTCTTTCTTTTTGTAACAACGAATGTAAGCCTACTTTTTAATTTATTTACATTCATAGTGTTATTGTTGTTGTTGTTTTAGATTTAGAGCCTAAACTAGATATAAATTCGATTTCACTTATATCTTTTAAATACTGTGTATAGATATATCATATTTCACTCTAGTTCTAATCCTTAACACTTCGAACGCTATCTTGTAAACACCAGAAGTAGACCACATCTAATTCGGAACTATCGTGACGATTGTCGTAAAAAGAATTGCCGAAAACAAAACAGAAAAGAGCGACATATCTACATCTAGTATCAAGTATTTCAGATAAATCTATATTTTTTAAGTATAATTATTTTTGTGTGTTTATCTGGTAGATCTATAATACGTCGCTAAAATGGCCCTGATTGCTTGATTTAGATCCAGATCTATGTTGCGAAGCAAAATGGGATCTTTCTCGTATCAACAACAGGAAGTGAATCGAGGTCTAAAAATAGACTGCTACGCGCAGCGAGAGAGGGGAGGAAGCAAAGACGCCAGTGAATAAACGACGCATGGTTTTCTCTTTTTCCGCTGCGTGACCTAGTTAAGAAAACCGCTTCGCTGGAGTTGTTGATTTCTGTGGTAAAATGACTTTTTTGCGTATGAATACAATATAAAAAGACATCAGGAACTAAAATATATAGATATGGATTTCTAATGTAAAAATCAGCATTGAGTAAGAATTTCAGTGATGGGTGTCGAAATTTTAGTTTCCTTTACAATATTGCAGACTGCATTCTTTTAACTCTAAAACTTATTTTGGCAATACTGGAAAATACAATTTCGTAAAAACAAACGTAGCTGAGCGCCATTGGACAAAGGCGAAGACCACTATGTGGCGCTCGGATATGCGTTTCCGCTGAGCCGCAATGGTTTGTGGGAGATGTGGGTTGACAAAATCCGCCATTTTAGTTCCTTCGTAACTTCCGTGTTAGTGTTATGGTAAAAAAAAAAGTATACCTCGTGTTTGAATTAATGACGTAGATATAGATTACTGGCGTAAGTAAGATGTCACATTGATATAAACAAGAATTATTTTAAGTGTTTGAAACAGTCTACATTTATATAGATATCTAGAATATGTAGATAGATTTATAATTATATTTTTTTATTTACATTTATTTGATCTACCATCTACTATTACTATGATCTAATCTAGATTCTAGAATATTCTAGACCTAGAAAATATCTAGTCTATCATTTTGTGCCAATTTCATTGTATTCTTTCCTTTTTCATACCCGATAATATATATCTACTTTAGCACTAGACCTATAACACCATATTCTAGATTCTAATCTATAACTAAGATACTATCTAAATCGTAAAAGGGGGCCTAGAGCTTGATGAATGAATGAATACTTTCTCATGATGCCCGAAACAATTGCTCTCCCTTTCTTATTAGATCGGATTTAATACAAATGGACATGAGCGTCTGTGCGTGCTTTGTTGTCAACATGTTTTGTTTGTTTGGTTAGGTCACGTGTCTAGCGACATTTTTTTTTCCTGACGCATTTTCACCCCTTTGACTGATTTGTATACGTAGCCCTATCATTTGGAAAAGTCAAATGTCATTTGTAGGAATCAAAGTCTCTTGTCCATGTATTTGGTGCCTGAATGTGAATGGTTTGAACTAGCTCGGCGATATCGTTTGCTAGGACAATACTGTATTCTGTTTTCAATGTGAACTGTTCCGGCCGATTCCAAGACGAGTATCGCGCAATCCATTGGTCATAACACGCTGTGTGAAAAGTGAGACTATTAAGCATAAACACAAGAGATTCGCGGAACGTCTATGACCAGCTCTCACTCTTCTTATATCTAAACCTTTTGGGAAAGATACTAGATACAATATCGAGATATCCAGAGAGTCTATGCTAAAGAATTCTGTGAAATGCGAAGGATGCGTCTTTTATTTTTTAACTTGCAAATTAGCTGAATGTATTATATATTGATGTATGTAAACGGGACATAGAATGTTTCAACGCTGTAAAGCCACAAGAAATGTCCGCTTAAAGAGTATTCTGGATCCCAGAAAGGTGGACCAGTAGGAAAGAAGCCGAAAACAGCGTCGTTTCTAGTCATGTTAAGTGCCCACTTGTGAGCATGCATGGGCTTCACGGATCAATCGCCAGTTGAGGTGTTGCAATGGGAAATGATTTTCTTTGGAGATGTAAAATGTCATTACAACTTCGCTGAATGTTGTAGATTCAAATGTTGGGTTCATCTAGAACAAACAAAAAAAGTACAACAATACTGTTGGGAATTGGCATATTCAACAACGAATGGCCCAAAGTCCAATGTTACAGACAGGAACTCAGAGAACGAAAGCAGTTTTGACTCAACACGTGTTGGCTTAAGAAACTGGAACCAGCTTCTTTCACGTGTGGAATGTCTCGTCCAAGTAGAGCCTACCAATTACGTCCTTGAAGACAGTACAAGGGATCAGCAGCCACTTTGATTTACTGATTTAGCTGGGGTCCTCTACGCAGCAAAGTGCGGATCCAGAGTTTTTTTTTAAAGAGAGAATTATCGATGATCTGAACCTTTAACTAACAGACAAAAAAAACTGTAATTCGGAAAAAGTCTGGTTACTCTAACCCCGGGAATAAGAAACTGTCAATCTTTTAATGTCGGAAACGCACCTCAGACAAACCACAACAACCAAACATAATTGCACTTTAAGGCTGTGCGGAACAGCTAACCAGACACCACGCTACTTTTTCAGAGAGCTCCGCAACAAAAAGGTGGCGGGACGAACAAGAAACCTGGGCATGCGCCACTGTGATGCACGTGAGCGATGTTTCTCTGGAGTATTGCTCTATAGCCCAAAATATTAATTTCAAAATGCTCTATAAGCCAATTATGTGATGAACCTTAGTTTCTTTGACGGAACGCGACCAACCAATGTATTGATATGTGCACTTAGAGATCATGAATTCATTTTACGCACATGTTTATTTTTTATAACGTAACAAAATGTAAACTAAATCCGCGTTTCTTTTATTTGATAATACATTGAATTGTACATCGAAGAAAAACGATTAAAAAAAAAAAGAATAATGCAATTTGGTGTTGGGAATGTTCTGTGGCATTTTTACGTCTCCAGAGACGATCTTTTCCCTTTGCAACTTCTTGTGTGACTAAAGAGGCCAATCCTTGATACACAGCTGCGGTCACAGGTTGGGCATATGTAATCACCAAGCGCCGTTGCATTTTCACCCTTCTTTCTGCTTCTGTTGTGTATGACATCTTCAATCTGTGACCCTTCCTTTATGCTCTCTCTCCATGTGGATCTGTCCAGTGCCACCTCTTCCCAGTTGCCAGTGTCGATTTTGAAGAGCTTCATGTCGCGTTTGCATACATCCGTATAACGTAAAAGTGGGCGACCAGCGGCTCTCCTGCCTTCTATTAGATCGCCATACAGGATGTCCTGTGGAAGTCGACCTACTGGCATTCTACGAACGTGGCCAAGCCAGCCAAGGCGTCTGCTGCTGATAACAGAGCGGATGTCCTGTCACCCTGCTCTTTGTAGCACTTCCTCATTGGTTATCTTATCTTGCCACCTTATTTTAAAGATCCGCCTTAGGCATCGGAAGTGGAAGACATTGTTGGGAATGTAATGGTTAGCATACATAGCGAAATCAGCGTCAAATTTAATTAACATTTAGTTCTCCCCCCCCCCCGGCCCCTCTTTCTTTTTTTTTCCCGCATTTATTCTCGAGAAATGACTATTGAAAAATGTACTAAGGTCACGCCATCAGAGTACAGTTCATGACAGATACAGAATTAGATATAGTTCATAGACCAGCCACTCATGTTTTAGTTACGTACGATATACGACGTTTTGAATAAACTGAAACATAAAGTAGAAAGTAAGGCGTGTGTAGGTATGTCCCGAATAATAATCAAAACCGTTTGACCAGTCTTGATAACACTTGGCGTAAATGTCCCTTAGGTCATGGCGGAGACCGTATTGTATGTTTTATGTCTCTACCACAACCGCAGGGCCCTAAACACAGACAAAAAGCACCTAATTGTATTTCTATTAAAATATTAAACTTTTTTCAACAAACAGGGTAAACCCGTTTTAATAGCTAAAAAAGAAACGTTTAACAAATCGGGGATAACCCGTTTCAATAGCACATTGTATCTAATATGAAGGTATCGGCTTAACGGGGAAACCAATCTTCGCAATTTACTTTTATTTTCCTGGCGAAAGGAAAATAAAAACTCGAAAGTAACATTAGTGATATAAGGTACATTATGATCTAAATGACCATATATAAATATATAGGCCTAAAAAAAAAAGGGGGGGGGGGGGTTATGTAGTCTGCGCTAAATATTGACAATCTAAGCTTTCGGATAACGACTAGAAATAGTCACTACACATTTGAAAATTAAGCTCGAGAAATCAGCCCACGTGATTAGGTGACTAATTGAAATAGATTGGTGATAGCAGTCTTTGGAAATAAGACCTTATTCAAACTTATTATTATGATGTATTCAAGTCTAGTCTAGTACCTCACGAGATCATGAACTAATATAAACAATCGATTGAACACATTGAATGTTATCGTATTTTACAGTATTTCGCTACTAATGGATGCTGTTACAAAGCTTCGGCTAAAGGCTAAAAGGCTTACTTAGATCTAATGGTTCTGGAAAACGTGAAGGTCTAATTAGAACTATAGTTAACTAGAACTCCGAATATATCTGCTGTATAGTCTAGATCTAATCTAGATGTACCATATCATCTAGTCAATCTAGGTCTAGACCAGGTTAGATCAAGTCTGTCTAGACTAGAATTTCAGATTTAGATCTAGATCTAGTAGGCCTAAATTCATGGTCCAACACATATATATAGAATATAGAGGCTATTAGTTACTGGTGCATTTTTTGTTATATTTTATAATGTAGCCTTCATGCATTTTTTTTTCTTAAATGGTTTGAGATTTCCATTTTTTAAACATAATCAGCAATAGCGGTAATTACAGTATGAAGACATTCCATACAAAATGATATTTTGATAAACAGTGCAGTTTCCACCATTTAAAATGAAGTCTCCATCGTGTCTTCGGGAATTCCAGGATATCTTAGAATGCGCATCACGCTGATAGTCTCGCGTTGTGCAAGGCAAAGAATGTTGGATAGAAATTTATTCGAGTAGACCGAGTGACTTTTAATATATGTCAATTTGCATGATCATTTAAAAGTTTGAATGTATTCAGTTATATTTTTTAAATATCATTCTTTAGAAAGGGCGCATTCCTTGTTCCATATGCTAGGGCAAAGTACTATCAGAGCATGGAATGGGTTGCCTGAGTCAGCCTGAAAAAAAAAAACAATGACTGGGCAGAGTTTAAGTCATTGATTAACATGCATGACTAAATGACTTAGGGAAACGCGTAGGGCGTAATCATCTTTTTTGAAGTAACGTCTGTAATTTATAAGATTATAAATATAGATATGCATACACTTAAGATAGGCCTACTAATTAGCGAGAGATCTATTGAGTAGGCAAGACCTAATCGCCCAGGTTAGCGTGGTACGCGGGTTGAAATGGGTCGTTTTTGGAGCCAATAGAAAAGCGAAACAGAACCACCGAGCCCATTGCACTGGTAGAGATGGAATAGAGCCTCAACCAACTTATCACTATCCACACACAGTACCTCAAGAGAGACGTTTTTTTTTATTATGGATACTTGTGTGGTTGTTGTGGTACTGAGAGGGAATATTGGAGAGTTTCCCCGCTGTGCTCGGCCTTCGGCCTCGCCTCTAACCTTAACGTCTTGGTATACGAGCCATCTATAATAGGATGTTACTAGTTCACATCTGCTTGGATCTTTTCCATACAGAAAAGTTAATTCAGACAGGCCGATGGTAGCGAGATTTCTTGGGGCCATTGAGTTCCAATAGTCTTTGACTCAACTCTAAAGACAATTATGCTACAAAGACCTACCCGTGTCGTGCTCACGGCTCAATTTTGGTTGTAGCTAACACAAGATTGTAATTGATTTTAATGTTCTATTTAGTTGTTGTCCCAAATAGTAAACTTGAACCCGTATTGAGGTACGGAGACATTCTATCCATTTTCTCAGAATCGTGTTTTTCTTGAAGTAGGCTAGATGTAAACGTCTACAGAACAAGTTTGATGCGCTCAGATTAACTAAAAGTGCTCTTAGGATTGAAGGCATTTCGTTCACACCTGTTCGCGCTATGCTCGTGTCACTCTGTCATAACGTCGTGAGTTTGACCTGGGGGGGGGGTATACCTGATGACTCTTTCTGTTAAAGCTAATACAGAAAGCTATAGATGCATTATTTAGTTACTGGTACTTTGAGTTTAATGCATATTAATGTATCGATACTTTGTGAAACTGATGATCGAGGGTTATTGCCGTGGCTTAGACAAAGGAGTACTTTTAAAGGCGCGTCAACGTGATTGAATGACGTCATCCATTTATGTCTTAAATTTTTTTTAAATAAGGACTTTGAATTTAGGAAATAGATCTACTGACTTATTTTAGTTGTAAAATTAAAATACTTCTAGAGTGTTCGAATGGCGTTACCCGGCACTGGATCAATAAAAAGATGATGTTGTGTGAGGATCCATTATCGATTTCTTTTTTTAAATTATACTTTTGTAAACATCTTATTTCAGGTGAGACAACTCCAGTCTTGTCAAGAGCAAACAGATGAACAGTAATCTGCTGACCAAGCCAAAAGAAAGCAATCCTTTGTCCCACTAATGGAGGCCGGGGCGGAGCTTCCTGTTCCTGCAACCTTCACCGTGGAGAAAGGAGAGGGGGACAATGACGTCATCGTCATCAACGACGATACCCTCGATCCCGTGACGTCGGCATCGTCAACACTAAAGGCGTTGGCGAGTCACGCTTGCAATGACACACCAAAAGAGAGTTTTGTTGTGGGCTCGGCGCCTGTGAGTTCAACACCGGCCACTGGCAAAGGAGTTGGCCGCCCCATCTCTCTCTTACCCTTCCAGCTTGTCCATGCTCAGGCTGTCAGGCTGCCTTCCAAACCATGCCATCAGCCTACTGTGCGGTTAATCTTGCCAGGACAAACAATCGGTACCCAGACTAGAACTCCTGTTATTTTGACAGCCAATAGATTCATAGCCCAACCTACTGTCCCTGTGATAGCCGCAGATCCTTTCCAAAGTCTTAGCAGAAATAGCCTTGTTCCTGTTACTCAGCTCAAGGTGAGGGGTAGTCCTGCATAGTCTACACTGCATACACTTCTCTGTTAAGTCTTCTAACAACTTTCTGTTGAATTTCTCTCCCCTTGTTGTCTTTATACATATCTCTACTAAAAGAAAATTTATGTGGCCTATAGGGCAGATAATGTAAAGGTCATCTGTTTCTGAAGCCATATGTTGACAAGGGTGTCATGTGACCAGCACAATGACCAACGACCATTACTTTCCCCATCTAATGTCAGGTATCCATTAGAGTTAACTCTTCTGACCATCTAAAATCATTTGATAATCTACTAGATATTCTGAAATACCCCTCAGTTACAATAAAATATTTTAATAGATTCACTATTAAAACTATTGTCAACCACTTCAATAAAATTCATATTTTTAATAGCAGTGGCAGCATTTTTTCACATTCAATGATTTCATTTTTTTTTTACAACTTTAATGCATTGAGATTTGTAAATTTATATATTTTTTTGCTTTGAAAAGATTTAATGTGTTTTTAAAGATTATATCTACCAAGTAAGTTTTTTTTAAAGTTTTTCTGACATCTGTACACATTCAATATACTGTTGTTTGTAAAGATTTAATGCACTGTGCTTTTAAAAAATAAATGTTGGCTTTCCAAGATTCACTTTAAATAAAACAGGTCAGCTTGTATCTAACATTTCTACATTTAATTGATTAATGTCCATCATTCATTTAATCTGCAATAATACAAAGATTGAGTGGGGGTTACTTTTAAAGAATGCATCAAACTCTACTTTACAAATACAGAACAACAAAATCAGATACCCAGCACAACTGATAAGAAAATGTGTTTCTTATGGCACTAGGACAAACACAAAGCACTAGAAATGTTACTAAGTAAAAGACATTTTTTAAAAAAATTAACATCATCTTGCAGTCCCAGATTGTTCACAATTGAAACTTCATATTGAGACTCTTAATACCAGTGGTAGATGAATACATTTTCTAGGAAAAGCTTTAATCATCTTTTTTTTTAATTGAATGAAAAAAATCTGTAGATTGTAAGAGAAAATACTTTAGAGCCTTAATTCTGCTGGTTGGGTTAAAGTAACTAAGCATTCACAAATCTAAAGCAGTGTTTAATGTTCCTCTAGGCAGTGTTTTATGTTCCTCTAGGAAGTGTTTAATGTTCCTCTAGACAGTTTTTAATGTTTCTCTAGGCAGTGTTTTATGTTCCTCTAGGCAGCTTTTAATGTTCCTCTAAACAGTTTTTAATGTTTCTTTAGGCAGTGTTTTATGTTCCTCTAGACAGTGTTTTATGTTCCTCTAAGCAGTTTTTAATGTTCCTCTAGACAGTTTTTAATGTTTCTATAGGCAGTGTTTTATGTTCCTCTAGGCAGTTTTTAATGTTCCTCTAGGCAATGTTTAATGTTCCTCTAGGCAGTGTTTTATGTTCCTGTAGGCAGTTTTTAATGTTCCTCTAGGCAATGTTTAATGTTTCTCTGTGTTTTTCTTTGGTCTAGGCACCTGGACAAAGCAAAGGCCAACAGATATCAAGCAACTTAATACCATTACTGCTCAAGTCTAAAGAAAGCATTCCACCTGCTGGCATGCAGCCAGCAACCACAGAACAGAAGGGCCAAGGGAGGTCAACATGTCTGCCAGTCCCAGCAGCAGCTGCTCCTACAAGTGCCCCAGAAAGATCCCAATGTGCAAATAATAAACCAAGCTCAGAGTCTATAGTACTGGTGTTGCCCTATAAACAGCAGCAGCCTGATTCATCTACATGCCTCCAGCTTAACCATCCAGTCACAACAAAAACTCTCCAACAGAAATCGTCGACATCCCAGGAGACCAAAAAAAACACCAAAGAATTATATTTTATTCGAAAGGGAAAACAAATATCACAACTTAATAACATTAAAGTAATCACAGGGAAAAACGCAAACAAATCCTCCTCCCAAAATGTGTCTGTGAACAAAGCATTTTCTCATTTTAAAAATATCAGTCTCTTAGCCGGAAACAAATTGACAGATACTTCTAGAAGTTTGAATAACAAACTCCAAACAACAGGGCAACAACCAAATGGTCTTGAGCCATGCGTGATAGCAGGAAATGAAATTCACAATGTTCTATCCAATACTGAGACAAATATCAATGCTGTTTTACCTCAGAATGTTAAAATTGTCACAGTTGGCAAAGATGGTATTGTCAACACCAGTAGTTCAAAGTTTGCATTAAGTAATACACTTTCCCAATCGTCATTACAGAGTAATGTCTTAAACAAAAAAATGAAGGTCTGCTGTCTTTTGCAATATAAGCGGAAAAATAAAGGGGTTTCCAATTCACAGGTCTGCGAAAAGCACCCTTCAGAACTGAGTCCTGAAAGTTCTCACCAAGCCAGCAACTTGATACCATTATTTGTTCAACCGACTGGGACCTTTGGATTACCAAAAGCTCCTATAATGCTTCAGACTATGGAGAGCACTCCACTTGTTTCATTACCACAAACCATTCTTCCTCTCCCCATTGATCAGTTGGCTGTCACAAAAACAAGCACGTCAACTGTGAGTTCTTCCGCACAGACCGCTGTTTACTTAAAATCATTATTACAGAAGAAGTCATTCAGTCAAACTGTGTCAGCTTGTGATACATCTGGACAGAAACAACAGATACCAATACGTATTGTCCCCAATACATTTCCACCTTCCACCAACGTGAGGTTAAAGACTTTTAGACGCAGGAGAGGTGGAAAATATATTGCGCATTCAGTAACACCAAGTACAAAGAACCTCTTGGAGTCATTCATCCATGACAAGGAAAGCCGAAGTCTGACTACAAACGAGAGCAATGAGAACTCTTTGGTGGCTAACAACAATTTCAAGGTAAATAAAAACGACCCCCAAAGCATCCCCCCAAAAGATGTTTATTTCACGACACTGAGAACAGGCAATGGCCAGGTAGCTGTCAAAGTCATACACCCTCATATTGATGTAGAAAACGATGAAGACAACCAGATGCCTTCGTCCTTTGCGAATGCAGTAAATGATTCGCCTTTGGCTGATGACATCACAATGAATAGTTCTGAGACTCTGGGGCCAATAAGCCAAGAGATGACTAGTTTAAATTCACCAACTACAAAAGAGCAGCAGGGGGAGGAACATGAAAAACGCATTAAAAAGTCTGCCAAGCTGGAGAAAGTTGTGGCTAATATCCTGCGATCTCATAAAATAGATGAAAATACATTTTTAAAAACTACAGAAAATGTTACTCCAATAAAGAGTGTCGACTCAGATGTGGGTTTTAGCTTTGAAGGGGAACACACCCAGAGAGCTACTCTTGAAGACCCACTGGTGGCTACATTGCAGGATATAAATGAAAGCACCAAAGAGGCAGACAGTTCGGATGAGAATGAAATGAATCTAAAAATATCATCAGTATTTTATTTTAACCCTGACTCCCGCAAGGTAGAGCGGCTCAATGATGAAGAAGAAACCAAATGCTCAACATTTAAACTAGAAAATGTTTCTTCTTGGAAAGATGCCATCACACCATGTTTTGTTGTCCTTGAAAGGCTATCATTGTCTTTAAGTCATCCAAAAGAAGTAACCAGGACACAGTCCCAGTGCAGTACACACTGCAGGAAAAGAACTCTAGACTATTTGTGCAACTTGAGATTATTGAGTTGTAAGAATGTGGACAATGCAAAAGAAAATCCTCAAAACAATCAAGCCTCAGTCAGTGTTGAATCTAATGTAGATAGTAGTTTAAACAAAGAGCCTCCTCAAGCTTTAACTGACCAGATCCAGTTAGACGAAAACAAAAATTGTCAACTTGAAAAAATGACAGAAAATCACAGTTTTGATTTAGAAATCTCTGCAGAAATCAGAGCAGATAATGCCACTAAATCTGACAGTAACTCTAAGTTAGCTAGTCTAACTGGTGATTGCAATGCAGCTTCGGTGTTAAAACCTTTGATAAACCTTATTCCAAATTCTACTGACAAAACTGATGTTAGCGACTCAATCCTGCAGCTAAATAAGCAGTTAAATATCCTTGTGCGTCCAGAACATGGCAAGGAATTGATCAGTGCCCCACTGCCATCTCTACCACTGAAAGAAAAACCTGTAAAGAAACCTGTTGTACAAAATGACAATGTGACAACAAGTCCACCAAGAAAGACTTTAATAAGTTTGCTTAGCCCCAGTCTGTTGACTCCAAAGACTGTCGACAAAACACCAGTGGAGGTGTTGTCTTCTCCTGATGGATCCACCTCTCAAAAATGTTTCGATTCAAAAGAATTTCAGAAACTATTGAAAGAGCTCAATGGTCAAGTTGAAAGAAAGAGGAAAGAAATGAAAAAACTACATCAACTGAAGAAAACAAGAATTTCAAGATGCAACAAAGGAGTTGTCAAAGCTAGTGTTAAAAGTAGTGGACACATCAAAGACTCTCAAATGAAAGTAGCCCTTCCTTTTACCACCATGAAATCACACACTTCACAAAGCACATCAAATTCTGAACCTGTAACTCGACCAGTGAGTGTCACGTTGAACCAGGAAAGTAATTCCCCCAAAACACCCAAACCACAACCTGGCACATCAGGAGGTCACTTAACAAAAAATGTAACCTCAGAACAGACAAAAGTATTTATATCGCCAGAAAAAATAAAAAACGCTATAGAGTCTCTGAGTAAATATCTTAAAGCTACTGGGACGAAATTAACTGTAGACAATAATAAATATTTTTTGTTAAAAATTGACAGCCAACATGTCCTTGTCAAGATCCCTCAGGACTTCCCATGTACTGTCAGCTCAGACCCTGTACCACCACAAGCATCAACCTCCAAACATATTCACATACAACCTAAGCCAGCCAATGACCAGAATCTTGAATCACAGAAATCACCTACATTTAGAACTATACTGCCACAATCTCAGCGTAGTGCCACACTAATGGCACTAAGGACTCGGGTGAATGAGAACAATTCAGGGGACAAAACAGCTGAAGCTTCTAAACCTTTAGTAACAACAGCTTCTAACAGTGACAGTGCTACTAAAGTAGACCTGTCCCATCTTCCTCCAAACACTTCACTTCTACCACAGAGGAGAAAGAGGCACACCAATTTAACAGCTGAAGAAAAGAAAGCTAAAAGAGCTAAATTAGAAGCCAAATACCCTCTGCCCCCTGGCGTCATTATAAAATCTGAACCTGATGACCAAACTGTTTATGCTGTTGATGATAACTGGACTGTTACTTCTGAATTTCAGGCAGTTTCAAATTCTGATTCAGCCGAAAGTGGACAAGGTGAAACTCCTATGGAATGTGACAGTGATATGGTTGACCAACTGGTCAATGAAACACGGCAAGAAAGTGCACAAAGGGCCGGTCAACCTGTCGACCGACAGAAAGCTGATGAGACTGATGAGCCACCGACTCTCTTGTCTGTAGCACCAGTGTCTCCTGAAAATGTTGGCATACCTGAGGACAGTGAAGTGAGATATGAAACTCCCCCATTGCTACAGCCTATGTTGCCAGTGACTTCAACCACTGCTGATGACCACACAGCTGAATCAGACCAACCAGTGACCGCTGTCAGCAACCTGACCAGTGTGTCCAGCAGAGAAAGAGGTTATGTTAGCAATCTCAATAAATCTACACCCAGTGCAAGTCAGAAGCCAGTCTACCAGAACAGTAAAATAGAGAAGCTTAAAGAACTGCTGAAAAAGAAAGAAATGGAAATAGAAGCTTTAAGAAAAATGAGATCATCTCTGCCAAAGTTATAAAAACAAGTTCATGCTAACAACAGTTTCTATTTTTGTTTTAAATGAACCGCCTAAGCCTACCTCTATGATTGATTTATGGTCAAACAAATTGTGAAGGTGTTGATTGTGTTCAACATTTGTTAAGATTGTTTTTGGTATTATCCAATGTTTATGTATCTTTAAGATTGTAAGTCATTGTTTATGTTCATTTAGCTTATACTATAATTATCTTAAATATTTAGAATGTCAGAATGTTATTCGGCCCTGCCTTTGGGCTACTTTGACTTGTGATTTTAAAAGATTTTTTTGTTTGTCATTTACTGGAAGGGTCTATTCAGCTGTAAAGAAAACCTCCACATTTATAAAGAATACATACTTGTGTTGATATTGTGTTGATAAATCTTTTCAACAGTGAATATATCATATTTGTGAGCAGAAAGTGATCATTATATCTAAAGTAATTTTTGTGTTTCTAAAGATATACTGCATTATTTGTTTCAATTGTTTATATTCTATGCAAGTAACTTGTACTTTAACACTACTACTATTAAAGACTGTCAAATGTTGTTACTTTGAGGTCTCTAATTATAAATAGCCAATCATTATACAGAACTTGACTCTTTCAGTGTGGCGTTACTCTCAGGGAGTAAATCGCTAGCGCTTGTGAATGCCGCATACTCTCAGCTAGTAACTTGACTTGGTATATAATAATTATTTCACTCTCTTTTAATGCTCAACTTTAAATTACAAGACTCTCTTTTTTTTTTCTGGATGTGACAGAGTGATTGTTCTTTGTTTTGGTAGTAAATCGGATGCAGGACCAACATTTTTTTTTAAAAAGACAACATTGTGTTAGTGGTTTCTCTTTTTTAGTTTATTTCACAGTACCAAACAAATTTAAACAGCACTATTTCTTAGTGTTTTTTAAAAATCTTTTGTGAAATCATAAAATTTAAATAATGGATTTATAATTAAAAGGTTAAATCTTCAACTACCAGGGTATAACGATGATTTTTTTAATGAATTTTTAAATAAAGTTCCTTTTCCTATTTTCTTGAAAAATTTTTTTACTTTTGTAGCCAATTTCAAAATAAAATAAGTTTAAATTATATGATAAAATTTAAAAGTTTTTACCCTGGGAAGACTCAATTTTTTTTTATCAAAATAGTTTGCACTGAAAGAGTTAAAGAAAAAGATCATATAAATCAGATGGTTTGTTGTTAACCAAAATAATGTTTGAAAATAACTGATAACAGCGATTGATACTTCATAATGGCATGTCCCTTGTTAAAAACAGTACATTGTGTGATAACCTCACCTTCTAAGCATCTTTTCACTTTGTTAAGTGCATTTGCAATGTATCTTGCTAATCATTTTGAGGACCAGCATAGTAGGCCTTCCATTTCATTGGAACATTTTTTTAAATCAAGAAGTGTAATAATGGTAGCAAACCCCTCAAAATGTTATGAAATATTGTAGCACATATTTTTAGATAACATAATTAATAACTAGACACCTTAATCTATAGATTTTACCTTTTTTTTTTTTTTTGACTCAGATATGTTAGAAATTGCTCACTGGAAGCATTTTGGAGTACTTATCCCCTCGTCAATTTTTCTTAACAACCATTGATTATTTATGGTAACTAAGGCTTCTGTGCATTCTATTTGAAGCTACACTGTAAAATATGAAAGCTAACAGTCAATTAGAAACTGGATAATCAGTGTTGCCATTTTGGACCCTAATTTCCATTATGGCTTATTTTTTTTATACTTTGGTCAACCTAATTGTAAGGTCACTTTAATTATGTAGAAAAAAATATTCCTAATGCAAAATTCAGAAAATCAGGCTCCCTGAGTGGTTTCCTACCTTAACTCTCTATCAATTTATTGTAAGGCATTTGTAAATTATGTGCACTGAATTAAAATCAATCTTTTAAGTGATCAGGAAACATATCATGATTATCCCATCTAACCACAGTTACAGTTTATAAGACTAGTTTGTGTCTTTCTATTCGTTATCAGACAAGATTGGTTTATTTGTTTGAGAATACTTTCAGTGATGTAAAATACTGTACATAAACATTTACACATTTTCTTTCCTTCTATTACTTTCACATTTCTATATCCACATTTCTTTCCTATTTACTATTCTTTGTTTTTATTCAAACTCAATGTTTAGATTTTGTTAGTAAAATGATTATAAGAAATACAAATTAAGATCATTTCAGGCTAATTTGTTGGTTTATTGCACCTTGCCAAGTATATAGGGGTATTTCATACAGAAGAAAGAAGCTTTATTATTACTGCAACAAAATTTCAAAAACAGTCTAAAGAAACAAACAAATATTGCAATAATTGTGCAATGATCCAAACTTTCAAAAGCGATAAAATTAAAAGTGAGGACACATCTGTCCATGGTTGACTTTATTTGCCTGAACTTTAAAATAAGTCTTGAAAGCAGTTTTACTCTTGATATCAAGAACAAAAGGGTGAGGAAAGTCAACTCAGACCCAATCCACAATTTGAATCTTCCAAAAGTTTTGTTGCTAGCAAAAGGCAGTGAAAGTTACACATCTCCAAATGGGTCAAATCATACATCTTGTACTGTTCCATTCTTCAGAAAGTCTTGAATCCACTGATAAGATATGTAGACATGTGCAATCATGATACGAAACATATTCATCATACAATATTGGTTTAACAAGAGCTACCATTCATTGTTCAGGTCAAAATTTGTGAAGGCCTAGAGACAAACATTCTAAGAATGTGTTACTGATAAACAATAGGCCTTTCATTACAGCCTTCTTAACATAATAATGATCAATAAAAAAAAATAGAAATAAATAGTATGAAGAAATACACATGTTTTCTGCACAATTACTAAAACATACAATAGCAAGAAAGAAAACCTCATGAGGAGAAATTATATGGAACATTGTTACAACTTCAGTCTGAGCTTAACTAATTATAACTTATGCCCAAGTCAATGCTATAATTAATGACCAGTATACCTGTGAATAGTTACACCTAAGATTTACTATTTTTGTCTTCCAGAAGGAAATCAGAGTCTATGCAACACCAGTCAGGTAGTTTTCCTTTCTGTAGGTAGACATCTCTAGAGAGGGATTTGGAAGGCAATGTTTCCAGGGCACCCAGCAGAGCTCCTGAAAGACAAATGTATTCAATCTTATACCAGGTACTTCTGAAGAATGAAGAACATTTCTAAAAAAAAAAAAATATTTTTTTTCTTCAATATTTTAAAATGTCTATCAAGCCAAGCTGCATTTATATTATGGAGTTGCTCCAACATAGGCCAGTGTTGTATCCTCTATCAGTAGCTTTAACCTCCACAATTGAATAGGACCAAAAGATGAATTTTGAAATAACATTATCATGAACCATTAAGATTTTAGTTTAAAATGCCTAAAAAAATTTTTTTACTTAAATTAAAAAATATTATTTTACAGCCAGCTAGCCATCCTAGACTTTTAATACATTGATTGTGTGAACACTACTCACCTCCTAACCAAGCAGTGTAATTTTCTTTGGCAGGTGCCTTGTGAAACAAAAACCTTTTAATTCCCAATTGCTGAGCGTAACATGGTTTCTTCAACAAGTGGCTTAACTCCAGCTGTAGCCGATGGTAAAAACCAGGCATCATAGAGGTACCACCAGTGACTAAAATATTGCTGGCCAAGTCTTTTCTTGTATCAATGGGACACTACAAACATGAAAGAAAAAATTGTTATTGCAGTCAATGGCATGGGCTGAAAGGCATGCAAGACAAAACTTGTGGAATATTAGTTTATTTGTATGTGCAGATAATATGCAACAAAATAGATTTCAAAAAACATAGTAGAATGCTCTCAGAAAAAAGTAGACAGACCTGTTTAGAGCAGGATGAAGGAAAAGGGAAATAGGATTTTCACTAGCGCTATCAAAATGATTTTTTTTAAATCTAAATTTGATAGACAACAAAAAAAAAAAACTGGCTTTTTTCTATGGAGACTGGTAGTAATTATTATAGGCAATTTTAGTTGAAGGTTAGGTTAGTCTGTTTAAGGTACAACAGTATGAATTAAGTAGATCATGGAATATGGTAACAATAATTATGTTGACAAGAAGGTAAACACAGTTTGAGGCTCAGACAGGTATGCAGTAGAGATGGAACATAACTGTCTGCAACAATTACAGATATAGGACAGGATCTGGACTGATATCTCCAGACCAAAAAAAATGTAAATAGACATGACAATAAAATCTTCTGAGTAATGCCAATAAATGCAAACATGTGGTTCAGCTTTTTATCCCAAGCTCATCAGACTTAAGCAATGAAAGCATACTGGTACACAACTTAAGCAATGAAAGCATACTGGTACACAACTTAAGCAATGAAAGCATACTGGTACACAACTTAAGCAATGAAAGCATACTGGTACACAACTTAAGCAATGAAAGCATACTGGTACACAATAACAAAAGGAAGAGAAGCACATGAAACAATGAGAAGATAACATCAAGGAAATAAAAAAGTAGAGAAAACTAAGCCAGAATATCACTTGTGGTACTGAAATGATTGAAAAGTTTCAGGGCAAGTAAAGGATGAATGAAAATAAAATAAGCTTGAAAAAAAAAGTTCCTAAAAAAGAAAAAAAACTGTAAAAAAACAAACAAAAAACAAAAATGAAATAGTCTGAGACCCAATAAATGACCCAACACATTTGTCCTTACTGCAACAATAGCATCCATGAGAAGTGTAGCGATGGATGTCTCATCATTGTCTTGTTCAAACAAAACCTCACAAGTATGTTCCCTGAGTAAAGACAAAACATTTTATTCAACAAATAAACAGAACAAATATTCAGGTTTCTCGTTACAGTGATGTTAGTAGATTTATAGCATTTATATTTATTACTATGTGTATATAACTTATTCAAATACATTATAAAAAGTGGAAACAAAAAAAAAAGGGGAGGGGGGTGAGTAGACATAGTTTACTAAGTAATTCTGATCTAGTGGTTGCACGATTGCATATGTTTACTGACAAAATTTAACTAGCGAAAGAATAGAGAGGTCGTTGTGATGGCCACATGACACCCTCGTTAACCATAGGCCACAGAAACGGATGACCTTAATATCATCTGCATTTTGGACCACACTTTCTGAAAGGGAAACTCTAGAAAATAGAAGTCAGACAATGTAACCATCAGCATGTGAATACAAAGTAAGCATAATATAAAATAAAAAGATAACATACATTTAGGTCAGGAAAAAGTATACATACTGGTAAATAAAATCTTCTTAAAATAACTTGCTATTATCAAGTTTGATAAAAAAAAAAAGGAAATCTTAATTTTTTTCTATCATTTATCAAGGCCTGGCTATTCCCCAATGCAACCGGAAACAGCAGATTGGTTGGACCAAGAGCAGACGGAAGCAACAAAGTTGCTAAACTGGAAGGAGTCTTAAGCCCTCTAAAATACGAGAAATGAATGGAGGACTTTCCTGCCTACAAGCCCAGAGAAGAAAACTACCCCACTGGAGAAGGCAATGGCATGCATAGAAAACCCAGAAGGAAAACATAAGGTATGTGTGGTGATGCTGTGGATTTTATCCCATTGTGGTATCTGAGGCAACAAAAGAACTGACAGTTTGGCAAAGCTAGGAACACAAACTTATGAGAGAGCAAGGATTTGTGAATGGAACAAGTCTGAATGGTATGATAGCTGGGACCATTCTAACACAGGACAGGAAGTCTGGAAGTTTCTAAAATGCCTAAACATAAAAGACAAGTGGTGGCAGCTAGACAAAAAGAATCAAAATTTTTTTGGCATGTTTTTGCACCGGACACTACCCAATAGGAGCTTCTACGATTTAAGAGAATCACAATTCCCAGATGATACTACTACATGGAAATCAAACAACAGAACACATCCTGAAGGAGTGCAGGGTGCTCAGAACAAATTCAAAGGTACAACTGGTCTTTTAAACAATAAAACTGGTTAATGTGGAGATCTTGCCCTGTATGAAGACAAGCAAACCATACAGAACACTGCCAGATACCTTGAGCGTGCTACAAGAGAGCATTCTTAGCAAAAGGCGTTAGTGCACGGAGGTTTACAGATCAGCTATCTACAGTTACCTTATTCTTCCACTAATATTGAGCACACTACCGCCATCTATCTGATAGTCTGTGTCAGGAGGAGGTGGTGGCAACTGAAAGAGAAATCACAGACATACACTTATGAAATACAAAATCAACAATGATGTTACAAAAAAAAAAAAAAAGAAAACTTAAAAAAAAATAAACAAATAAAATAAAACTTTAAAAAAAAAAAAAAAAAGAAAACAAAACTTTAAAAAAAAAAAAACTACCTTGTTAGCATGTCCCCCTCGCATGGTGACTTCCTGAATTTGCTGCCCTCGTGAGTATTCAGTCACAAAACAGCAGCATACTGGCAGTATTTAAAAAGAAATGGCATTTTATAATTGAGTCTTATCATATTTTTCATATATTGCTACATTCTTCTCTATCAGGCCTTCTGTAAACACTGCCCAACAACACAACACATCTAAAACAAGACAACAAGAGCTTCAATAAACAAGGTGGCGGTTTATTTACAATTACATCAACAACAGCCAATAAACACAATTGGCTACATTAAACACAACAGAACTGCCTAACTAATCGCTACAAGTCTCTCTAGCTCGTACAGCTACATTTTCGAGGATCACAAGGAACCACAGTCCTTATGCCTTGCTGTTCTGGACTCAACTGTCCTTTTTAAACACTTTGTCTCTTGTCTGTAGAGGCTTTTTGGTCACATGACCATAACATTGGTCATATTGCGTGCATTAGCAGTAATGTCCCTTGTTCAACAGCCCTTGACCTGTGTGATTGGCCTGAATCATGTGTGTCAGTAGGCCGCACACACATTAACCCTTTTAGTCCACCACTAGGGTTATAACAATATCATAACATATATAATAATTCATCAGTCTCTCCCCAAAGCAACACTTTAATAAACAAATCTCTGAATGGTCTGCCCTACCTTTAATATCCTCAAGTAGTTCATCTGTTAAAATATCTTTTTTGGAGGGAGAGAAAGAAAGGTCAATTTATATAAATTATTCATATTAATTTTTACATTATCCTATGGCAAACAAACTAAAAGGGTACCCCGACAAAATAGCGCAAACAAAATATATTTTAGTCATTTTGCAAGCAATACTTTAGATATCGTAAAATATGAATAGACAATATTTTTTGTTTTATTCTTAACATTATTTTTCTGTCATTTTTTAGGAAACACATTAGATATCTTGAAACATAAATATGCAAACAGTAAGAAAAAATTATAATAAGCTATATTGAATAATTTCAAAATATTTCATTTATTTACATGTCAAAAGTTTACTTTGAAAACAGGCAAATATACTTGTCAGATTTATATACACACACAAACTTTAACAAAGTTAAATTGTAGGAAATGTCATGTAGAAATTCAATCACGGCTTGAACGGGGTCACCACTTTTCAAAATCCTATTTTTAGCAAGTTATGCATTTTAAACATTGGTGAAAAAGGGGGAATGATATAAAATGTAAAGTACTCTCGTTCTCTGCAAATATGGCATACTTTCAGATCTATTAAAATTGAAAAAAATAAAGACATCAACAAAAATGATGCCCAAGACATTAAATTACTAATAATCCGGTTCTTTATTACACATCATATAGTCCGCGCTATTTTGTTGGGAAATTTTCTCTCTATTTTGTCAGTGCTATTTTATCACGAAATTTCGGGCTACTTTGTCAGCGCTATTCTCTCGAGTCACCAACTAAAAGTGTGATGATTGATTAGAATATTTCAGATGAAAATTGTCTGCTACCTGGCATACTGGCAACAGGCTGATGTTTTTGTTCAGGGGTGCTCACTGTGCCATGTTCTAACAACTGAGATTTGATGCGACTGAAAATAACAGTTATCAATATTTTATATATTACCTATCACAGGGTAATTTTTGTTTTTAAATAAACATAATTGGCTTTTAAGATTAAATCATATTACTTCATCTTTAGACATTTCTTTAAAAGATTTACCTATGTATAGCTTTACTTGCTAATGGAATGGTTCTCCAACCTTTCAAAATAGGAATCCCTTCATAGACCTTAAATTGTTAAGGAAAATTTTCCTTTAGTATATGGTAATTAAAATTTTCCCCAAAATTTTTATCTAACATCAGGGAAAAAAAAAGGATACAGGAACCACAAAACTCTCCTGATAGCCAACATCCAGTACGAGGCCAGTCTTTGTTCCAAGAGTCATGAGAGACAATAGGTGGCTAGGGGCAAATAAAATGGATGCCACCTGAAATTGGTGTGAAAAAAAAATCAAAAATCTAATCTCTAATGAAGATATAATCAAAGTTTACTTCAATGACAGACAAGGAAACGTTAACTAAATTCACTAACATTACACTAGTAGAAAATAAGATTACAGTTTCATTTAAAAAAAAAAAAGCATGAATGGTGTACCTCAAAATGTTTAAACAGAACCCGAGCTAATGTGTCCCTGAAGTCTGTGGGACAAAGAAGTGATTCAATGACAACGACTCTTCTATCTTTAGGGGTCACAAGTAGATATCTGGACAATACAAGCAATATATGAACTACTTGAAATATACAGACTGATACTAAATTTTACTTTTAAATCATAACAAAATCATCTTTTTTTTTTGTTGTAAAATTATCTTATCATCTCATCTCTGCCTGTGGTCCCTTCTGGGGTATAGGCTACCAACTAGCTTCCTCCAGGCATCCCAGTTCTGGGAGAGTCTCTACAACTGTCCGCTTCCAAATCGCGGCGCCATGTATTCCTGAGCTGTCCCCTCTTCCACTTTCTTTGGGGGTTCCAGGTTAGGGCTTGCCTTGTTATGTTGAATGCAGGCTTGCGAAAGGTGTGACCTTTCCATCTCCAGAGTCTCTGAAAGATATTTACTTCAATGGGCTGCTGCTATGTTCTTTGCCACAGTTCCTCATTTGAGATCTTGTCTGGCCAGCGTATCACAAGAATCTTCCTAAGGCAGGTATTGATGAATACCTGGATTTTTTTCATGGTGGTGATGGTGGTTCTCCATGTCTCTGCTCCATAAAGTAGTATTGGCTTAACAATTTTGTTAAAGAGCCTGAGCTTGGTGGTGGTGCTTATTTCCCTAGATCCCCAGGTGTTCTTAAGCTGATGGAAGGCTGCTCGAGCTTTACCAATGCGGGTTCTGACATCAGCATCTGGTCCTCCATGGTGGTCTAGGATACTGCCGAGATAGGTGAAGCTTTCCGCCTCTTCCAGCAGTTTTAAGAAAATTCTCATAGGTAAAAAAAAATAATTAAAAATTAAATAAACTGTTACTAAACCTGAAATTTCATCTATATATGTATTAAAGTTAATAGCATTTTATTAAGTTGCGACAATACAAATGATTATCAGATTGCTAAGTTGGAATACCCGGAAAATAAATTAATTGCATTTGAGATGCTTTTAGTCGAGTCAAAGACCATGGCTCCTCTTGTTGAGCTTTTCCCCCTGTGGCATTCTTTGCATAGTACCGATACATCACATGTGAAAGTAGGAGGAGGTGGTATTGTATGAGGGTGATGAATTTGTTCTTTAATGTTGAGGAGATCCATAAAAGCAGGTATCTCAATGTTTGTTTCGCCATTAAATAGGAGATGAAAAAATATCATCTAGATAAAAATTCTTGTTCAAGCGTTGTAAATATGTAAATAAGTTAGCACTTGCCTACTGATTAAAGTGTACAGAAGCTCTTTCAAGTGCTCGTACAGTTCATCTGTACTGCTGTAATCCCAGATTTTGGAGGTCTGTGAAAGCAAGAACAGAATAAGATAAGATGCACACATAATCACAGCAGAAAAGAGAATTTATAAAAGTTTTTTTTACTCTTTCCAGACATTGTCTTGTAAGCAGAACATTCAAATCTTAAAACTGTTATATATGAGAGTACTATTGGTACAAGATACATGGGGAGGATTATAATAAAATATGTTTGTTTGTTTGCAAGAATATTTTTAACATTAACAAAAATTAAGTTACATTCAATACGCAGAGATACTTTTAGTCACGGCTCTTCTTGTAGAGCATTTCCCCCTGCGACATTCTCTGCACAGTACTGGTACCTCACACGTGAAAGTAGGAGCAGGACAGTCAATGTATATATATATAATATATAAATATATTCTTATATATTATTACCTTTTGTTCCTAGATCATTAATAATCGTACTAATCCCATTTACAGTTCCCAACATACATTATGCCAGGTACCAATTAAAACAGTAATATCATAAATACAATTATAACTAATGTTTTTATGTAATTAAAACTTTTAAAAGTTGTAAATGGTTTTATTTATTTTTTATTTTCTTTTGCATTAAGTTAGCACCTGTTGGTTCCTTGGATTTTTGGTCTCACTTGGTATAATACAACGAGGTCCAGTGTCCCCAGCCAAGCCACACCTGAATCACAAAATGCTAAAGTAACTAACACAAAAAAAAAATGATGTTTACTTCACAAATTATTCAACATGAGTTACATAAAAATCTTTTTAGTCAATATCTAGACCTATATTTTATTAGTAATAACTACATCTAGATATGTCTACTCTAATTATCTAATATTTTATTAATTTTGTGACCCTGCCATGCACACCGCAATCCAAGTACCCATACAAGTAAACGACTCCTATTTGAGTAAATCTCTAAGGAAGAATCCAAACTTGAAGCAAGTTACTACCTGAATCATCTTTTTGAGGTAACGTCTGTATTTTATAAGATAAGAAACCTCTACTGTTTTGTGGTGAATATGTTTCTTTTGGGGCATTTTTACAAAACGCGCTAAGAAAGTGGCAGTGTTATTGCCCTTCCATGCGACTATGCACACCCCCATCCAAGTAGTGCATTCTGCGCACTTTTAGAGACAAGACTGAGTAGGCATGTTGACATTAAAGAGTTAACGTAGTTCCGCCCAAGTCAAGAGCCCATGAAGAAGCTATATATATATATATTTAATATATACTCAAGACTCAAGGTAGACATTGTTATTGTGTTTGTGAAGTCCCTTGAATAAACGACTGTAGATCTATATGTTGAGTGGCTTCCCATAAATAAGCCTTATCATAAGGTTTATTTATAATAAATGGGAGGCGATAAATAAGTTAATATATTATTACATTGAACACCTAGATCTAGATCTATATTATAGCATATGGACTTAGCCAACCAAAAAATATAGTCTTAACCCTAGGAAGAGGTAAAAAGTAAAGTCATCCTGGTAACATAGAAAAAAACAACAAACTGACTTAAACTTAGACATTTGAAATTCTTTTTTCTTACATAAAAAGACAACTAGATCTATATAGATCTAAATTGCCTAAGACTAAATGGAAGGAAATTGGGTCAGAATCATTGGAAAATGGACAAGCACATTATTTATACAGCACGCTAGTTTCATATTATATCTAACGACTAAATATCAAAATAAAGATTTAATGACCACACAAACAGTGAGTGTCCGAATTCATGTAATGTCCGGATTAAATAGATCTAAAAACTACTCTAGTCAACTCTAGTGACTAGTGAGTGTCTCTAGTGACTAGTCTAAACTAAAACTCTAATTTTAATTAAAAATAGAGACATTATTTAATCATTATTACTAGAGTTTAGATAGATCTATTTAATCTAATTATATCTATTAATTATTATTATTATAATTTTTATAGAGTCTATTTAACTATTAATCTATTTAATCTTATCTAGACATCTAGATTTAGAATTTTAGAACTTTATATAAACTTACTTTGTATAAGCACTTCCAATATCAAGAATAATTATCCTGGGTTCATCCCCTAGAAGGCCTTCAAAATGTGGCATTTTTGTGTAGAAAAAATGATCTAGATCTAGACTCTATAGATAGATCTAGAGTCGTAGACTAGTTCAACCTGTATGTGTTATTAAATTTTCTATCTCCATATAATAATATATTTCGGAAATCAGATCTTTATTATTATTTGCATGTATCACTTCCGGAAAATAAAAAATATCGCGTATTTAAATCTATTTTAGATTTCAGCTCTATTCTATTACAGAAAAGAATATAGATCTAGATGTACATTATTAAAGTCTACATGTAATAAAATGAGTATATGTTTATACTAGCATGGAATCTATGCAGATTTAGTTCTAGAACTCTAGACTCTAGATCAATAATCTATATTATTATTAACATATAATTTTAAAAAATGTTTTAGTCTCTAGAGAACTCAATATTCGATCAAAACATGAAGAAGAAAAAAATATTGTTTGCGAAACTGGTTCCACACTTCCTCAATGTGACGTCATACAGGTGTTATGTGCTCTGGTTTTGGTACACACCTATTTCGTGACCCAGCCTTAGATAAGCTTACTTTTCTTCGGGTCTTCAGACTTTATCGGAATTTTAGCTCATAAAATGGTAATATTTTTATTGGATCTAGACTCTACATTTGGCTAGTAAATCAATGACAATAGCCTGTTTAAATAGGATCTCATCTGTATAATGATATAGTCTAATCTAGAATAATCTATTAGTCTAAGTCGCTAAGTACTACTGAGTCTGAGTCTACTAACTCTAGCAGCTAGCTAGACTCTCTATGCCTAGATCTAGGTCTCTACCACTACCACAATTCACAATACAAGTTACCAGCACTACTACCAGTCTAGCTAGATCGAGATCTTCAGATGATAATCATAATGTATATAATCTATATATAATAAAATATATTATAAAAATATAAAATATAATAATAATCTTCTAATTATACTAATATAGACATTAACACATTATTACTATCATATAGATCATGATTCTAATAATCTACTAAAAATCTACTTTGAGACTAATTACTACTACTAGACTCTACTACTGTACTACTAAGCTACTAACTAGAGTCTAGAGAGTAGAAGAATTACTACATAACTACAACATAATGTCCTCACACCATACCAACATGGCTTTAGAAAATATAGATCATGTGAAACACAACTAATAGGACTAATTGATGATTTTTCAAAAGGTTTAGATAATAGTGAACAAATAGATGCTATCTTACTTGATTTTTCTAAGGCTTTTGACAAAGTTCACCACCATAGTTTGCTTAAAAAATTAAAATATTTCGGCATTAATGGTCCACTGCATCAGTGGATTAAAGATTTTCTGATAGGGAGAGAACAAACTGTAATAATAAATGGCTCTAAATCAACACCGATAACTGTAAACTCAGGTGTACCTCAAGGAACAGTCTTGGGTCCACTACTATTTTTAATTTACATAAATGATTTACCAAATATTGCATTAGTTCAGGAACAAAAGTCAGATTATTTGCAGACAATTGCATAATATATAGAACAATAAAAACAACACAAGACACAGATATTTTATAAAGAGAATTAGATGAATTACAGAAATGGGAATCAAATTGGAGCATGTCTTTCCACCCAGAAAAATGTCAGTTGTTAAGAGTAACAAAAAAACTCAAACAAATTAATTCCACTTATCTTATTCAATGGCAAACCAGTAACACAGACTAAAAACGCAAAAATACCTAGGTGTTATAATAAATGAAAAATTGTCATGGAATCCACATATTGATGAAACTACAAAAAAATCAAACAAAGCATTAGGATTTATTAAAAGAAATTTCTTATCAATTAAGAACATAAAACTAAAATGTTATTTAACCTTGGTTAGGCCAATAATAGAATATGCATCCTCCGTTTGGGACCCCTCAACTCAAGAAAACATTAAAAAACTGGAACAGACACAAAATAGAGCAGTGAGATTCATAACAAACGAATATTCACATTTGACTAGAGTAACACCTTTAGTAAAATCACTAAATTTAGAAAGCCTTCAGGACAGAAGGCTCAAAAGTAAAGTAGCAATCATACATAAAACACTGAATCATAATCTTCAAATACAAAAACAAAATTTAATAAAATACTCTGAAAGACACAAAGATAAAGGCACATTCCTTGTCCCATATGCTAGGACAAATTTGTACAAATACTCCTTCTTCCCTAGTGCTATTAGAGCATGGAATTTGTTGCCTGAGCTAGCCAGGAAAACCAGTGACTAGGCTGAATTTAAGTCATTGGTTAATATGCATGACTAAATGCATGACGCGTAGGACGTAATCATCTTCTTTTTTGAAGTAACGTCTGTATTATATAAGATAAGATACTAGATTCTACTTTTCTAGTCTAGATTATCTAGATCTAGAATTTAGATTAATTCTAGATCTCTAGTAATCTAGTCTAAGTTTAATAGTCTACTAATATCTATGTTTTGAATGTTCTAATCTTATATAATACAGACATTACTTCAAAAAAGAAGATGAAAATGTCCTACGGGTCATGCATCTAGTCATGTATGTTAACCAATGACTTAAATTCTGCCTAGTCACTGGTTTTCCTGCCTGGCTCAGACAACCCATTCCATGCTCTAATACTACTAATAGCACTTCACTAGGGAAGAAGGAGGAGCATTTGTATTTAATTTGTCCTAGCATCTGGAATGAGGAATGTGCCTTTTTTATTCCAATAGCATGGAAGTCTTGAAATTTGTTTAGCATCACAAAAGTCAATAAATCTACCCTTGTGATATATATAGGCTAGGCCTATATGACTTTTAAAGTCATTTTTATCTGATTGACCAATAGAACAAGTGTATTGTTTGAAACCTTTTAAGTTTTTTCCCCCACATATCATCTATTAGATCTATTAAATTCATTTTTCCCTCATACCTTAACATTAATTGTTTATCTGTAACGGAAGATTGGGAGAGTAGTTGTTATTTATAATTCTAATTCAAAACTGAATAAAGAAGGTATAAAAGCTCTTAGTAGTGGTGCTATAACAGTTTTTGAATGGCCTGCAAGTACTCCTATAGTGTATGTGTAGCCCTGTTCTATTCTGTACAATGCCAGACTTCTATTACCACTGATATCTTTTACATTTCTACTATTTCAGTCTAAACATCCATTTAAAAGAGAAGGTAAGAAATTTTCAGTTGAACTTTATAAGCTTTCTAGTCACTTTCCCATTATATAAGTTCAACATTTATTTAGATATCATTACTTTATCATCTTCATTCTCATTCTTATTTCTTTTATGTTCTCATAGTACTATATATATGCATTAAATTATTATGTATTAAGTCTTATCTACCCCACATATACCTCTAGCCAAAATGGTAACATCATACATTCACGCAGCTGATGGTGTCAAAATCACTGGTTCAATACCCTGTTTGAACCAAATATTTTGGAGGTGCAGTGACATATCAGTAAAGCACTTGGCTGCTGAACCGGGGTCTCAGGTTCGAATTCTGGTGAAGACTGGAATGTTTAATTTCGGGATCTTTAAGGCGCCTCTTGAGTCCATCCGGCTCTAATGGGTAAAGTAAAGGGGGTTGGTTGTTGTGCTGGCCACTTAACACCCTTGTTAACCGTGGGCCACAGAAACAGATGACCTTTACATCTTCTGCTCTATAGATTGCAAGGTCTAATATATTTTGAGTTTTTTAGTTAACAAAGATGCATTAACTAAAGAGCAGTAAGTTTGATGAATTTGAAATTATTTGGCTACCAAACTATTTCCCACTCCATCATTTGGTTTTGTTAACTATTCAAGATTTAATCAAATCTATACTTTTAAAAAAAAAAATGTTACACGACAGATGATAATAATATATTTCTGCCCTATATTTGTAATATTAGTTGTCTACAATGAAACAGTATGTTCACACAGAAGTAACTTTCTATCCAATTTAATTATAAAGTTGTAATTGTAATGTAGATTTATTTGTACAATTTAAGATTTTCTATACAATCTAAGTCTCTATTTTGTTTCTAACAGAGCTGCAAGAGGCTTTCACTATGAACTGTTCTGCTGAAAACACCATTCCCCCCAGCAAGCTAGGTGTTGTCATTAGATCAATAGGGCGTGCCCCAACAGAAGCTCAGTTACAAACTCTTTGCCGGGAATTTGAAAGTAAAGGTAATCAATCACCTTTGTCATCATGGTAATTCTTATAAAAAAAATTTTTTTAAAGATATTCTATTTCAGGTGTCTGTATTTAATAGCTTAGTAATTTTTACATTAATAAACAGATCAATAAACTCATTCATAGTTTTTTGTGTAAATGGAGTGTTGGGATGGTACAACTTGTCAGCAGAAGTGTGCTTAACAACAATTCATGATGTATGTCATTGCTGTTTGACATTCTGCATGATGCAATCTCTTTATAAATTGTGTTTGAACCAAATATTTATATTTATATTTGTTTTAAGATTCTTAAGATTCTATTAGTTTGTTTGTTCCTTCAGAATTAAAGATTATTTACTTCCTTGTCAAAACCTCCTGCTGGCTGACAGGGTATGGGAGTGGGCATTGTTGAACCCACGACCATCGTTAAGTCTGAACGACAGTCCTGCGCACAAATCGCACAACCAGGCAGCCATCATTAGTTAAGATTGCAAATCTGTCAGTTTATTAATTCAAGACAGTGTCTAGCAATACAAAAAAAAATATTTTTTTATTAGTACCAAAAATGCTTTAAACAAATTTTAAATATTGTTAGCTTTTGAATTGTTTCCCCCAGGAGTCAGAGCCTTGAACTTCCAGCAAGTAGAAGCTATAATTACCAAGTATGAATTTGCTCCAGAAACACCAGATGCCTTACGAGATGCTTTCAGGTAGGTTATTTAAACTTTCAGAAGTCTCTTTGTTCAAATACTTTGGCAAGTGTTTCATGTCTTAATATTTTAATTTTATAATCTGAAATTTGGACTAAATATTGAGCATCAACCTTTTTTTTTTTTTTACAGAATATTTGATAAAGATGGGAATGGCTTAATCAGTGCGAGTGAGATTCGCCACATTCTTTGCAACTTGGGAGAAAAATTGACTGATGAAGAAGTGGATGAAATGATCAGAGAGGCAGATCTTACAGGGGACGGACAGATTAACTTTGAAGGTGAGAATACTACTGGTGTTGTTGGCAGTCCGTCCACACTAATTAGGTATCCAATGAGCATAGGCTATGAAAGGATAGGAATTAAAGGGCCTTAGAAGGTTTATAATGACATATCTTAATATCATTTTTAATGCACCTTTAACCATGTCTAGAAAGTACCTATTAAAATTATTGCATATATGTTTTTCAAGTACAATGAAAATCTTGAACTAAAATTGAATCACAACTAATGATTGATGGTGTACTTATTTGTCTCACTCATTGCTTCACAGAGTTTGTGAGGATCTTGGAAGCTGGGCTGTGAGCTCATCACCCAAACTGTTGCCATGGTCACCTCTACATTCCTGCATTTCTTTGTTCTCAACTGTAACTTACAAACTGCCAGACTTGCAAATTATTTACCCAGTGCAAATAATTGAGAGATGTTTCAATATGTATTTGGTTTGTTTTTAACACATAGCAGCTTAGAATGAAAAGATTCCAAACATCAATTTAAAAAAAAAAAAAAAAGAAATATTCCAAAGTTTAAATCAAGCATTTACTAGAAATCGAAAAGATTTAAATTTGTTCACATTTTTATTGCAGTAAATTTTTTATGTTTTTTTATCAGCAGGCTATTTATATATATTTATATATATATATATATATAGGAAATATTTGTTGTACGAAAAACTTTTCTTAATCACTATATCACTTTTTTTTTTCATATATTGCATATATATTTTCTTTTCATAGTTTCTCTATGTTTTCTAATACCATTTCTAATAGTCTATTCAAATATAAACTATCCAATTTTTGTGATATAAATATCTAAATAAATTATTTTGCCACCATCTTCATGTTTAAGAATTTTGGTGTATTAGGTTAGTAATGTCTTCCTGGATATATTTTCAGTTATTTTTGTTTCAATATCAACATTTTAATGAGTTATGGTTTGGTAATATTTTTTTTAGTGGTAAGATTTTTTTGCATACTGCTTTCAATTACTGCTTTCAAATGTGTGTAACTTAGAAATGAAGTGATTACATTTTTTGTAAGGGACTGTATAAGTTGATTTTATAGAACCAATACAAATTTGAATTTGTAATTATATTTTAATATATTAAAATTATGAACAAAATTTGACTTTGATTTTTATTATTAGCTTAGTTCTAAAACTACAGAAATCAATGACAATGTAACTTTTAAAAAAATAAATATATCTTTTATTTTTTTTTTTTTTTTTATAAAAACAAAAGTTGTGTATGTTATTATTCAACAATCACATTTCATGGCATAAAGTCACACAATGTCAAGGCTACATGTAAGAGACGATTACAATAATAAAATATTTCACTCTTTATAGACAAATTTTTGGAATGGCACTGACTAGAAACATAAAAGTTTGATTCACTTTAGACAACGTTAATTGCATTTCAACATTGTATGGCACCTTGGTGACCGAACTAATCATTAGTCTTAGAGTATTTGTAAGTGTGTACTTTGTTCTCTAAACTAGTCCAGCCTGTGATGCCATGGAGTAAAATACTGAGTCCACCCTAGAAAGAAGATTTTTGGGAGAATCAAACTCAACCACTTGACCATCATCTAACACCATGATCCTGAGGAAATAAATAATTGAATTTAAGCACTCTGATTAATTATCATGCATGTTAATATTAGAAATTGTTAAGTCCTGATGATAATTTATGGATGTCTTCATGTACAGAAGTTTTACTAGACTTTTTATTTTAAAGAGTAAGGACCTGTACTGTAACACTAAATTTAATAAAATAAAATATCATAAACGGTCTACGAATTACAACGTTTTGGATGTTCCTTCAAATTTCAAGACCAACTTGACCATAGAATGACAGTCCAGAGTGCATATCACATGACCAGGCAGCCAAATAACAATTAGGGATTACTTTAGTTGTATAGATATGCCTGAATTGCAGTTTCACACCACGCTACTTGAAGTCATGAGATCTGTCATGCTCAGAATTTTTTGTACAAAATATATCTAGATTTTTGTATAAACTATAAATTAAAAGACAAGATAAGAGCTGTGCATATTGAGAGAGAAATTAGGTATAAATACCATCCAGAGGATTCTCTAGTCTATCAGCAAGCACTAAGTAAGCTGGACACTAGATGGTTGGGCATGTGTTCAAAATATCTGCCAAACAGCAATTAAAAGACCTGATTAATTCATAAAAGTGTTGCAATTGCGGATAGAAAAACATCTAAAAGTCACAATCAAAATGTTGCAGCATTCACTAAGGATCATGGGTGATGCCTCGTATCACAGTGCGCTAAGAGAAGGTTTCTACTAAATCCAGAGAATCAGATGAGGCATATTCTAACTATAAAATAAAGCAGAAGTGCCAAAGAACCAATTCTTATGTGTCAAGGCAGAACCCCTCATAACTCTAATCTGACTTGTATATTGAGCTTAATGTCACGAGGTACATTCATTTACATAGAAGCCGTTACCTGTCATAGTCCAACACTGTTTTGAGTCTGTGTGCTATGGTCAGGACAGTACAGCCAACAAATTCCTCTCTTATACATGTCTGAATGAATTCATCTGTCTCCATGTCAACAGCTGCAGTGGCCTCATCCAGAATAAATATTTTAGATTTCCTCAGCAGAGTCCTTGCCAAACAAATCAACTGGCGTTGGCCCACACTGTGTTGGAATATTTAATAATAGATGAAACTTGATGAGTCTCCAAAGCTAAACATAAAGGTCCTATTATAATTATTTGAATATTATGGATGGTTTGTGTGCTGTCTGTTGTTCTAGCATGCTGATTATGGAATGGTTTGTGTGCTGTCTGTTGTTCAAGCATGCTGAATATGGAATGGTTTGTGTGCTGTCTGTTGTTCAAGCATGCTGATTATGGAATGGTTTGAAAATGTTAACTAAAATTTTTGGCTGCTATACATACAACTTTATTTCAAATTCTATTTTCTTTAAATTTTATCATTTACTTAAATAAAAACTTTTAAAGAGAGATAGGAAAACAGAAATGCAAACATTATTCATATGTGTTTTTTTTTTTAGTCTTTTTTTCAATTTCATTTTAGGTTTTTAAATGTACTTTTTGCTCCGTTATTTTATACGTGTAAATTAAATTCTTTTCAACTACTTCTATATAACAAAACAACAAAAAACCAAACAGGTAATGAAAAGTTTGAAATAACACAAAATACATTAAAAAATTTATTAAAAATGTAAAACACAGTTGAGGTGAACTAGAACTGATAGATGCTGTTTACTTGGTTTGCTATAGTGAAAAGAAAGCAATAGAACACAAACAAGGCACTTACTTTGAAAGATATTTGTCTACAGCCTATAACATTAGGAAACATAAATGTTTGCAATATTCAAGAGACAATTTACCACTTATTTGTCTTTTTTAAAATATTACAATATCAATTAAAACCAATAAGTATTCACCAATTTCTAGATTATTTATAAATAAGATAGGCCAGTTTCAGTCATTGGAAAACTATTGCCCATATTGTGGATGGATGAGATCCTGGGCATTGGCTATGGTTGGAACATTGTCACCCATTAAGTAGTTCCACAGCTGTTGGGTCCAAAGTAATAGCTGAATAGCAAACAGCTGATACAGTTTGGTATTAGCAGCATTGCAGGTTCTCCCAGATTTTTCCTCAGGGTTGAGGAAGCCTTACCCTTGTATAGCTGCAAGGCAGCAAGTTTTGGATTCAAATTTTTTCCTTCACCTAGGTTGATAGCTAAGCTAGAGTAATGAGACCCTCATACTGGTTTAGGTGCCAGATATTTGCCTAGACCCCTTTTCATGTCAGCGTTGACAGTTGTGATGAACTCAATATCTGAGCCACACGTGAAGGCCAGAAGTTGGACTGGTTGTCAGAGTCTATTTGAGCCGCATGCTAATGGAAGCATTTTATAGGTCGTGGCAATAACAACCTTACAGAACCAATTAATGTTACACCATGTCAGGAAGCAATGAATCTTACCTAAGATTGTGACCACCTTCCCCAACTTTATAATCTAAAGTATTAGGAAGACCTTCAATAAAGTTTTTCAAACGAGCATTTTCCAAGACTTTCCATAGTTCTAAGTCTGACTTTTCACTAAAGGGGTCAAGGTTCATGCGAATACTGCCATCAAATAGAACCGGATCCTGTAAAAAAACAACAATGAAATGAAATATTTTTTTGCTAAGCACCTAGGACAGCACATAAACTTTCTTCCAAATACCACACCCCAACCAATAATTTTAGTGACAAAAGAGATTCAGTACTCCTCGTGTTTGTACAGAAAAAAAAGGAATTATACAAAGCTTTTTTATAACTATATTATTCCAGTAATTGTGATTAGTCAATATCTTTTCCTATTGTAAATATCTTTTCCTAATGAAAATATCTTTTCCTAATGAAAATATCTTTTCCTAATGTCAATATCTTTTCCTAATGTAAATATCTTTTCCTAATGAAAATATCTTTTCCTAATGTAAATATCTTTTCCTAATGAAAATATCTTTTCCTAATGAAAATATCTTTTCCTAATGTAAATATCTTTTCCTAATGAAAATATCTTTTCCTAATGTCAATATCTTTTCCTAATGTCAATATCTTTTCCTATTGTAAATATCTTTTCCTAATGTAAGTATCTTTTCCTAATGTAGTATGTGTATAACAGCTTAATAAAATCTTAGTAAAATTCTACATGGTTCTTTCACAACCTACTACAAATTTTTATTTAAAAAATTAGAACCTGAGGCAGAATAGTTAACTTCTTTCTAAGAGTGTGCAGACCAAGGGAAGATATATCTACTCCATCAATCAAGATTTTTCCTTCTGCTGCTTCGATGAGGCGAAACAAAGATAACATCATGGAGGACTTACCTGCCCCTGTTCTTCCCACAATTCCTACCTTAAAGAAAAAATAATAAAAAATGTATAAAACTGGTGGAATAGTATTAATAATTCTGAGTCGTGACCAATCTTTATTACATCAAAGCGACAAGACAACAACTAAAAATTGTTCTAAAAAATGTTTCTACTCAAAGTTGTAATTTATACAGAAAGCCTCCAAAATTGAGTCTACTTATGAAGAAGAATGTCATGGCTTTATAATGAGTCTACTTATGAAGAAGAATGTCATGGCTTTATATTGAGTCTACTTATGAAAAAGAATGTCATGGCCTTATAGTGTTAGAATGAGCCACTTCCATGTTGTACTAACCTTTTCACCTCCATGTATAACACAACTCAAATTTTTCAGTACTAGACTAAGTCCACTTCTATATCTGGTACCATAATTGATAAATTCTATAGTACCAACAATTGGCCACAGATCATCAACACTACCAACTTCCCATGCAGCCTGAAATTTTATGTACAAAAATATGTCATTTTTATTTTGAACCCATTCAATACATATAGAAACAGAGGATGTTAATGTACTAATGAATTTCTAAATGGGATATGTGCATTAGATATTTTAGATATGAATAAATGGAGTATGAAAGCGAAGTATACAAACACAAGAGTGTGCACCTCACTTTGAAGCTTGGTGTATTCCATGATACGTTCCAGTGAGATGATGTGGTTTTCAAGATTTCCAAAAGTTATGGTCAGCACATTCATGTCATTACTCACCTGAAAGTTCAAATGACAAAATTTTGTTATCATGTCAAACAGAGCTTAAAGACTATTTCAAATACTTGTCATCATCTATGTAGTTTAGCCATAAGGTGAAGACTATTGTAATATCTTTGCCTACTACTGAGAAATAATTATTTTCTTAATTCCCTCTGAGAAATTCAATTCATTTAATAATTTATGTTTTAATTTTCTGTTTGAAAACATGTATAGGTAACACAATGATTGTAAGCCAATATTAAACATTATTATATTTTTTATGTACCAACCAAGGTGAGATGTTTCAGACCAATATTTTGATTCTAAAGCTCAAAAGGTTAAACTGCTGAGCACCAATGGCTGTAATCTTACTTTTGTTAAATTATGTTGTTGGCATATATCTACCAAAATTTATAGTATATTAACTCTTTCACTCCCAATTTAATGAGGCCAACGTTGATTTAACCCACATTAAACTAAATTGATTTTGGATTTATAAACTCGAATTTGTGTTGTGTAAAAAAGAGCATGCATTCTCCTATAATTCAATACCAAATATAACATTTTCTGATAACAAAAAAAAAAATTATTGAAGTTTAATCATAACAGGATAGTGAAATACAAATGAGCAAAATGAATAATACTATCAAAACGAGGAAAATAATTAAGAAGAGAAAGAGTTAAGGGCTACTTTTTGCCATCCAAATAAAAATCATTAAAAACTTTTTAAGAAGATAAAAACATAAATGCTTTTACTTTTAACATCTTACCCTTAGAGCATATGTGATAGCCAGCCCAACCAGGCCAGGTGACAGATCATTTCTATATACAACAGCAAATATGGTAGCTGCTGTTGATATGACACAGCTAACTAGGCCTAGGCGTGCTTCTAGCCACCTGTATAACATCACAGATCAGAAATATTGTGAACTAATCTTAGCTAAATGTATACACCAATCATGCTTTCAAGTATAAGAAAAATTTTTAAATATTTAAACATTAACAAAATCTTCTTAATTATAATGTGAGTTAAATTTTAATATATATATATTTTTTTTTTTGGGAATGCTAATAAAAACTAATTAAACTTTTTACCTGTTTAAACCTTTATATGCTAGGTAGGATTGCTGGAAAGTGTCCACTTTTTTCAAAGAGTCAGCAATAAACTGATCTTGTGCCTGATAGGCTCTGATCACACTAACTCCAGAAAGTGTTTCACTAAAGTGTGAATAAATAGGTGATCTGTTATTTGAATTGATGCGCCGAATCTGGCAAGATGATCTGATGTAAAGTTGCTGTGAAAAGTCAGTTTATGAATACTGTATTAAAATGTTCATAGTATCAGTGAATGTATCTGCAAAGTTTTATTCTAATTAACAGGTTCTTTATTGAAGATATCAAATATTGGTAATGATAAGTGATTCCTTGGGTAATATTGTTGGTTTATACTATTCCCCAACAGAACCTGTCCATTCAAAAAAATGTGGAATAATCAAAATAACCAAATTTGATGTAACTGATGTTTAAGAGGAAATGTTTCTATTTTGCATGAATCTTTTATCATTTTCTGTAACATGTAGATTTTTTAACATTAAAAAAAAAGGAATTAAAACGTTTTCATACGAGTCATAAACTAAATATTATTTGGTTCCTTATTTTTATCTTATATTATATATTACAGACATTACTTCAAAAAAAAAAGTTTGTGAATTCATTCTTTAACAGCAGCCATTCAGTAATGTCATCCATTTTAAACTCAATATTACCATCTTATGTTATGGTACAGTTGAATATTATTTCATTAAAATATTGATATCAAAAATTTTATATTTATAAGTTGATTTCATAGACACATATTTACCAGAATGAAATGAACTAGACATTCGGAATGATGTCATATTCTCAAGAGTGCACTGTTTGGCTTAGTTCCCCTTTCAGACCTTGTGGTCTATAGGGCAGATGATGTAAAGGTCATCTGTTTCTGTGGCATACGTTTAATGAGGATGTCATGTGTCACTTTTCCCCAACTAATGTCAGGTACCCATTAGAGGTCAGAGGTGCCCAAAGATCCCGAAATTAAAAATCCCAGACTTCACCAGGATTCGAAACTGGGACCCGGAAGCCAAGCGCTTTATGCTCAGCCACCATGCCTCCTGCTGTTTGGCTTAGAGTATAACATTCTCTTGAGTCTGATTGCACTTCTCATAAATAATACTTTAAAATTAACATCATGGTGGCTAAAAGTTGAATTGTAAAATGCTTGGCAACTGAACTGAAAATCTTGAGTACAAAACATCCTGAGGCCAGAGTTTTTAAATACAGAACTGAATGATATCATTCAGCTTTGATGAGAAGCTGACACGTTATTGTTACGTGCGCATCTTAGTGTGAATGTGAAATGGTGCGATTGCGTGTTGAAAGAAAGGAAGAACCGAAATGGAGGAATATGAACAAGAAAGTGTTTTCAGTGTTAATAAAGATTAAAGTATTTATAAACTGTGATTTGTCGTTTACAAGTCTAAAGAGTCTCATCCAATATGAAAACGTAACAAGTGGCGCCCAACGCAAAGGTAAAATCCACGTATCCCTCTATTCACAGGGGATCTCCTGTCAGCAGACAGTAGAGATAGTAAAGTCTAGATCTAGAGACAGGAGAACATTCGATTCGATATTATTAGTAATAGACTATGGCGGACAGGGCCGAGGTAGCAGCGTTGAAGGAAGAGGGAAGGTTGTTGGAGCTTGAAGGGGCAGAACTAAGAAAATACGTACAAGAAAGGTTGATGGAGAGGGAGAGATTAGCGATGGAAAGAGAAAAAGAAAAGGAGAGATTAGCGATGGAAAGAGAAAAAGAAAAGGAGAGATTAGCGATGGAAAGAGAAAAAGAAAAGGAGAGATTAGCGATGGAAAGAGACAAAGAAAAGGAGAGATTAGATAAGGAGGACAAAAGAGAAAGAGAAAAAGAAAAGGAGAGATTAGATAAGGAGGACAAAAGAGAAAGAGAAAAGGATAAGGAGATAGTAGCAATTGAAAGGGAAAAGAAAAATGAATTAGTCGCCATTGAAAGAGAAAGATTAGCGTTTGAAAAGGAGACAGCAGAGAAAAAGTTAAAAACAGACCAAGGAAAAGAGAATGATAAAAGAAAGAGTGACTCTACAGGGAATAAACTGGCAAAATATAAAGGTTTGATATTCAATTAAGACAAAATGGACATAGACATTTTTTTGAAGAAGTTCGAAATAGAAATGAGAGAACTGGAGTACCCTGAAGACAAATGGACATTCTTATTGTCGAGATCATTTACAGCGGAGGTGCCTTCAAAAATATGTATGAACCAGGGTAACTACAGCATTGTGAAAGAACAACTACTTCGAACTTTCGGGAAAACAGAAGCTTTCTATCGCCAACAGTTTGTTAATTGTGAGATAGAACCAGAGGATGACCCGCAGACCTTCTTGGACAAAATGAGCAGCCATTTCGATAACTGGATAGAAACCGCTGAGGTAGAAAAAACCTTTGACAGTCTTAAGACATTTCTCATGCTGGACAAAGTGATGTACGAGTGTCAGGAGGAATTAAAAATATTTCTGTTGGAGAGGAAACCGAAATCCATAGAAGACATAGTAAGACTGATAAGGGCTTATAAAGTGGCACATGCCGAGAAGAAATTATCTAGAGGCAGTGATATAGAAGAAATAGTTGCCTTTAACAGAACATGTGAGACACAGAATAACTCTCACAGAATGGAGACACATGATAGACAGTATAGAAGTGGTACATATGAAAGACAAAATGATAGCCGCAACGGAAGATATCAAGGAAACAGACAGGAAAGAAAGGACTGGGAGAAAGGTAGAATAGAGCAAGGTTTATCATTGTCATCTGATACTGGAACATTGGAGATTTTTCAGACATTCGTAGGGAACAAGGCAGCCAAGACCATCAGGGATACTGGGAGCACTATTATTGGAGTGAATAAGAATTTAGTGGAAGACCATGAATATACAGGCGAATCTAGGAAGTGTGTTATGTTTAATGGGAATATTGTACAATTACCCATTGCTAAAGTTAGTATAGACACACCATATTTTAAGGGGACAGTGGAAGCTTGTGTTGTAGATCAGGGTGAGATAGATTTAATTATTGGGAATATTCATGGGGTGAAAATATGTTCAGTAAGGGAGATTGAGAATTGGAAGAAATATTATGGGATAAAGTCTATGCGAGGTAGAAATGGGGATGTGGAAGAAGACATAAGATCTCATACATCAGATGACATGGGTAGCAGAGAGCACAAGAAGAAAGAATTAACAGATAAGGTAGAAAGCAATGCAATAGGAATGGGTCCAAATCAAAGTAAAGTAAGGCAATCAGTGGTACAGGGAAAGCGATTTAAACCCACATATAGACTTTAAACCCACATATAGACGTACAAGTCCATACATCTTATGCTTTAATTGTGGGAGAAGGGGGCATATTAGAAGACAGTGTCAACAGTTAATTAGAATTAAGGATTCAAGGTACAATAGTGAAGAGGCGTATACGAGAAAAGAGAGGGATATTAGCAGCCTAGAAAACAGTACAGCTAGATCATTAGGTAGTAGGATCACAATGGGACATCATTGCAAAGGAGGGAAGCGGAAAGGATGGCATGTCAATAATGTTAGAATTATATAGATATGATTAGAAAAAGTAGGAATGATGGACACTAATTATTGTTCTATTCTACAATGAATAAATATATGTGTAATGAATTGAATATTGTTGTTACAATATGCATGGAGCAAGATAGACTTTGTTTGTTAACTATTTGATTGCGACTGGAATGATGGTGTTTTGTACAGGCATACAATTATGAGTGGGGAGTTGTATTAATAGAAATATGATTACTTGTAGATATATGTTAACAGAAGTGGTTTCAATTGCTCATAATAACAGTTATTATTGTGATGAATATAATTGTTATTCCATGTTGGAATTGTATTGGTATTAACATGACATTGTGTTTGATTTTGTTTAGTTATTACATTATGGTTTTATATGTTACCGATTTTTTTTAACTTGGAATAGTCTGATAATATATTCAGTGATTTGTATTTTGGACGTTCGATGTGCATCGAACTTGTTAAACAAGGGGGGTGTTACGTGCGCATCTTAGTGTGAATGTGAAATGGTGCGATTGCGTGTTGAAAGAAAGGAAGAACCAAAATGGAGGAATATGAACAAGAAAGTGTTTTCAGTGTTAATAAAGATTAAAGTATTTATAAACTGTGATTTGTCGTTTACATGTCTAAAGAGTCTCATCCAATATGAAAACGTAACAGTTATATAATGTTTTTACTGGCTAGAAGACATCCTCATTAAGTAATGACCTAGAACCAAGTATAATTTAGATCTCCACCAAGGTCTTGAAGACTACTTACTTGTATATTTGAGTATGAACAGAACACTTACCAGAACAAAATATAGAATCACAATAATGGGAGCCACCACTGAGAGAAAGACTGGCATGGTATAGCTGATCACTATCAGTGTGCTAAAACATTTCAACAGGTTGTCCAAGCAGGTCTCTATCTCTATAAAAATGTGGCTGTCCACACTGTAAATGTCTTGACTGAAGCGATTCAGTATACGGCCAATGGGTGTAGTATCAAAGAAGCTCATTGGGGCATGCATAACACCAGACAGGAGGTTGTCATGAAATGTTCTGGCTGCCCTCATGTGTCCCATTTGAAATATCACAGCATATGTCACATCAAAGAGAGCTAATATAAACAAAATATATTTCCAAGTTTTTAGTAACTTTATTATGATATTTAATGCATTTAGGAATATATTTTTATGAGAAAAATGTACAAGATATGATCATTTTTGGAATATTTGATAAATGTTTTGTTAACCATATAGCACATATAACAATAAGAGTTAAAATAGAAAGTTTCACTTTAGATTGTACTAGACATACCGATACCATTATTTAAATGAGATGATGTCAAATTTTGACTTTTTTTTCTCATTAACAAGTACCACAATTTAGTCTCATGAAGAGTTGCATTTGTTTTAAAATAATTTAGATATAATTGTTTCAAATAATGTTCAGAGCTTTTCTAAGTCTATCTATGATATGTATCAATTTAAGAGCTCCTTCACGGAGTTATCTCAAATAATGACCTCATCATCAAATGGATGTGGACAGACTGGCTTTCGGATGTATTACTGTATATTTTTAAGTATATAGTTTTGATTTTAAGGTGAACTTCAAGCAGTGTTTAGAAATTTTTTGTTGCAAGTTTGTTTGAGAGACCTGAAGGGAAATAGTGCTGACCAGGTAAAAATGTAAAAGCCTAAATAAAGCACATTGACCAACTAATTAAATTTTAGCCAACAGATGTCAGGTAACTAAAAAAGCTGACTGGACTCAATAAAGTCCTCAAATCATGAGTAAAAAAGATCAAAGAACTTAACTTAGCATTCTTGAACCACCATGTCCTAATGTTGCTCTGTAATTATTGTAATATTTCCGAAACAAAAATAAATAAAAATATGTGTGTCTTGATCATTAACAAGTTGTTTTTTTCTTATTCTTGTATTCCTATCAAGCCACTGAATATGTTTACACAAGCTTATGTTTAGAGAAACAATTGGCAGGTTATAAGATAAATAGTTGTAAATGGCTGTGGATTATATAATAATGTCAATAAGGTTACTTAAAATAGTTTAAGAAACATTTACATTTACCAAATTTAGAGAACAGAGAATGTTTGAATCATTATCTCATCCTTTCAGCCATCTCATCCTTTCATTCATCTCATTCTTTCAGCCATCTCGAATCATCCTTTCAGCCATTTCATCCTTTTAGCCATCTCATCCTTTCAGCCATCTCATTTGTTCAACCATCTCATCCTTTCAGCCATCTCTTCATCCTTTCAGCCATTTCATCCTTTCAGCCATCTCATCCTTTCGGCCATCTCATCCTTTCGGCCATCTCATCCTTTCAGCCATCTCATCCTTTCAGTCATCTCATTCTTTCAGTCATTTCATCCTTTCAGCCATCTCATCCTTTCAGCCATCTCATCCTTTCAGCCATCTCATCCTTTCAGCCTTCAGCCATCTCATCCTTTCAGCCATCTCATCCTTTCGGCCATCTCATCCTTTCAGCCATCTCATCCTTTCAGTCATCTCATTCTTTCAGTCATTTCATCCTTTCAGCCATTTCATCCTTTCAGCCATCTCATCCTTTCAGCCTTCAGCCATCTCATCCTTTCAGCCATCTCATCCTTTCAGTCATCTCATCCTTTAAGTCATCTCATTCTTTCAGCCATCTCATCCTTTCAGCCATCTCATCCTTTCAGTCATCTCATCCTTTCAGTCATCTCATCCTTTCAGTCATCTCATCCTTTCAGCCATCTCATCCTTTCAGCCATCTCATTCTTTCAGCCATCTCATCCTTTCAGCCATCTCATCCTTTCAGTTATCTCATTCTTTCAGCCATCTTATCCTTTCAGTTATCTCATCCTTTCAGCCATCTCATCCTTTCAGTCATCTCATCCTTTCAGCCATCTCATCCTTTCAGTCATCTCATCCTTTAAGTCATCTCATTCTTTCAGCCATCTCATCCTTTCAGCCATCTCATCCTTTCAGTTATCTCATTCTTTCAGCCATCTCATCCTTTCAGTCATCTCATTCTTTCAGTTATCTCATTCTTTCAGCCATCTCATCCTTTCAGTCATCTCATTCTTTCAGTCATCTCATCCTTTCAGCCATCTCATCCTTTCAGTCATCTCATTCTTTCAGTCATCTCATCCTTTCAGCCATCTCATCCTTTCAGCCTAGATCTGGTTGTCCCACTCTTTAAAAGTCAAAAGAGTAACAAAAGGTTTTTACTGTTAAAGTAAAGTAAAAAAAAAAATATTTGCCGGAGAAAACCATCAAAGTCTTTTCAGACTAAGAATGTCGTTAATAACAATAAAATCCGACTTACTCATTAAAACTGTGAGCCCAGTAAAAACTCCAATATAATAAACATTCCGGTTTCTTCTCTCTTCACTGTTTGCTGGAAGGTCTGTGAAATTGTTCAATCTGACATCATCACTCCAATCAGCAAGCCAAAAATAGGAAAAGTTGAACACCACTTGGTAGCTTATAAATAAGAACAATATTAAAACTGCATGGTGAGGTCCTAAACTCTGCATCAGCTTGAAGTAGAGCGACCACTTCACCTGAATAATAACAGGACACATTGTAAATATACTTTTTTTTTAATGAATAGCATACTTTGAAAAAAACTTAAATAACTGCAAGAATGACCTTTTATCATAACCATCCTATTAGTCTAATTAGAGAAAGAAGAACAATCTTTAATATCTCAATGTAATGATGGTAATAATTGTACCTGGTTAATCCTAACTCTAACTCCAGATGTTACTATCAAATAAATTTACTCCAGGTACTAATATTAAATCTAAGTAAAGTGGAGTTCACTTTAAGATCTAGTATTCTACCAAAGCAGGCAAGGACAAGTTCACATGTTCTGTGACAAAGAGTGTCACAATGGTGTCACATGGGCAACACAACAACCATTTTGAATCCCTAGAGAAAATGCCAAATAATAATTTGAGCTGTATGGACTATGTCATGCTTGAGACCCCTCCCCCTCCCAAATGATATACCATTCAGTCATCTATTATCATTATTATGTAATGGCAGACCTCTTCAATTCTGAAGATAAAGGATGAGTACAAAAAGAAAGGAAATAGTAATATGGTATTAGCCTATAAGAGGATGTTATATCAACATGGTTTTAAGCCTTGATTTGTAGATTAGGTCAGATGTTATCAAGTGCTAGTGTAGATTAGTGTAGATTACACACAAACAAGACATGACACTAAGAGCATGGCTGCCTGGTCGTGCGGTTTGCGCGCTGGACTGTCGTTTGGATTTATCGACGGTCGAGGGTTCAAACCCTGCCCGCTCCCATCCCCCGTCGTCCTGCGGGAGGTTTGGACTAGGAAGTAAACTATCTTCAACTCTGAAGGAACATCTGAAACATGTAAAACATTTTAACATAAAACACTATTTCTACCTACTTTTCCTTCTACTATCTTTTCATCTGTTGTAAGTCTGTGTGTTTCAGAAACTACTACAGCATTCTTCTGACTGATGGTGTCATGCAAATTTTCTTTTGATCTGTCGATCCCTCTTCCACTGTAATTAAAAAAAAACAAGTACAAATTATATGCAAAGAACATTTTAAAACTTTACATTTTTTTGAACTAAAAAACAAACTTCTTGATTTTTCTTCTTACAGTAAATAAATCATGATAAGAGGCGTGCGTTACCTTGATCTCAGATTTATTTCTTTGTTGCTGCAAAATAATGTTGAGGTACTGATGTTTATATCTAGGGCACCAGGTGTTTTTGATTTTCGCTCTGATGCAACAGAACAATCACTTTCACTTGTGACAGAAGCAAGACGTCTTAAAATATCTTGTTTTACTTCATCACCTGATAAATTATAGCTAAAAGATTATATATATATATTTATATGTAAATTGTTATAAATTATAAATATTAATGTGAATATAAAAGAGTTGCCAATGCAGGTATGCCAGATATGTCTTGGCCTAGCAGTATTAGAAAAATAGATTGTCATTGTAATGATCACACAATTAAGTTAAACCACCGGGCAGCTAAGGGGATAAATTCTGCTTCATTTGCCATTTTAACTTTTATTCAAACAAAACAAGATAAAATTCAATAGCAAAAGAATCTTAATCCTAATAAAAACCTCACCAATTGTATCTTCCTCTGGACTATCCACATTGTTAACGTTTTGTGTCAAAAACTGAAGCATATACTGAGCAAATGGACCGTTGTGATCCAATAAAACCTCATAAGAACCAGACTCTGAGATTTGTCCATCAGAAATTACTATTATTCGATCAACAAATGGTAGCCAATGAATGCCATGAGTTACTAATATTCTTGTCTGGGGAAACAGAATTACAAACAAATTCATAACAGAGAGTCAACAGATAAGTGAAAACAAGGATAGAGCTATATTATAAGGGTCAGACATCCACCATTTGTTCTTTGCATGTTGGGATTGTATTTACAAAAATACATTAGTGACAGTTTGGTGTGCACTCTAGACTTTTTTCTTATTGGTGTTACATTCAAAGCCTGTTCACCATCATCACTTTGCCATCCTGAAGGAGATTTGAGCCTGGACATAATCATTTGCATTCTAAAACACCAAAAAATGTTTAAACAAATAACATAATGAGGACATATGCTGGGCAGCACAAGTTGCTTATGAAACCTATACAGGCAGAAAACACTGGGCAAGAGTAAGTTTCAATAACTGTTTTTTAATTTGTTTTCTGATAAAGTGTGTTGCTAATTCTCACTGCCTTTTATGCCACTAGGTTCATATAGTCCTTAGAAATATTTGTTTTTAACTGCAGTCTTCCAAGTGGCACTTAAGCTCAAGACTGTATATATTGTAGTATGAGCTAAAGCATTGAGTGGACTTAAATTTTTTTCTTTTTCTTTTTCACCAAAATTCTCAGTGTTAAAAGAGAAAGGTGATAACAATAAAAATTAACACTATTACTTAATGATTGATAAGCAAATCTATACCTTATCATTGAGCAATCCCTGTTTGCTAATAACATGATCAAAGATATGCTTCCCAACATGGCTGTCTACAGCACTCAGTGGGTCATCCAACAAGTAAATATCCGCCTTACTGTAGACAGCTCTTGCCAGGGAGACACGCTGCTTCTGACCACCAGACAAGTTGATGCCCTACATTTAAAATGGCATTTGTTAATAAGTTGACAATTATATCAAAGTATTATTTACTGTTAAATATACAATTAAAGCCTAATAAACTGTATGGCAATATCACAAGGTCTAAGGCGTCATAAGGACCTTCCTGCAGGGAACAGTACCAGGAAAAAGAAAGAGAGGCAGACAAAGAAAGGGATGGGAAGACAACATCAAAGAATGGATCAGCCTACCATTGAAAGAGATTCTATTTAAAGCAAAAGACAGAGAGGAATGGAGACAAATGGTCAACAGATCATCTGTGATGCCCCAACAATCCAAAAGACTATAATAAGGGAGATAGGAAAGTGTATAGGGTGAACAGATTTTTGAAGGTATTCGGTGGTCACTGTGGGTGTTACATTTAGGAAGGTCGCCTGTCTTGTCAAATAAAATTCATTTTTTTATTGTGGTTAGTGTTATCTATACCTCATCAAAGAGGTTTGAATAGAACTTCAGATATTTCAATAGCCATTGACTGCCCCAGTGACTAATGCTAAGTCCTATAATCACAGTAGGGTGAATTTAAATGACCCAGCCTTCATTTTGATTCTTGCTTGATATATCAGCTAAACTTTAAACCATGTTATCATAGCATTCCCATTACAGGCTGTGAATACTAATGCAAATATTAGTTTTTAAATCTAATTAGGAAACTTCACTTTGTTTAGTTTGAACTGACCTTTTCTCCTATTTCAGTGTCAGCACCAGCAGGCATTAAGTTCAGGTCAGGTGTTAGATCACATGCTGTGACAACTTCCTGGAAATACTCTCTATCCAACTGCTTTCCAAATAAAATATTTTCTTTGAGAGTATTATTTTGTATCCAGGCTTGCTGTGGGACATAAGCCACTGAAGACTGAAGTAAAATAAAGATGTATTAATTCAAATACATGTCATTATGAAAAAATCGGCATCATCCATAAGTTATTATTTCTTTTATTATACATATATATATATATATATAATGGAGTTTGAAGCTTTAATTCTGAAACAAATTATGAATAAATATGACATGTAACACAGCAGTGCTCAGAGAAAAAAGGATATTATCTTATATTATCTTATAAAATAATGACGTTTCTTAAAAAAAGAAGATGATTACGTCCTACGCATCATGTATCTAGTCATGCTTGTTAAACAATGACTTAAATTCTGCAAAGTCATTAGTTTACCTGGCTAGCTCAGGCAACCCATTCCTTGCTCTAATAGCACTAGGGAAGAAGTAGTATTTGTACTAATTTGTCCTAGCATATGGAACAAAGGAATGAGAGAAGTTGAAGAAATATCGGGACTGGTTCGGGTTCTGAGGTTAGAGTTCTCCTCTAGGCTTATCTATATTTCTTCCCCTTCTTCTCTCAATAACCTTGGTCTCTTAGTGCTGATATTATTATGTTATGTCATGTTTATATACTGCTTTACAGCAATCATCAAAACAAAAATGTATATATAATTCTTACATTCAAATTGATATATCCCTTTAATGTATGCATCTCTCCTAACATTGCTGCTAACAATGATGATTTTCCACAGCCTACAGATCCTACAACAGCTATCAATTCACCAGGAGTAACTTCAAGATTAATGCTGGAGAATAATTTATAGGGCAAAAGTGGTAATTTACTAGCAAAATATGTTTAGTCCATTTTGGTAAAACAAAAAAACAAAAAACAACAATGTTCTAGGGACAAAATCTTTATGGGTTTTAACAGCAATTCTCTGACTCTATTGGTATTGTCATAAACTTATTTTATTTGTGAAATCATTATGTCACTCAAACACATAATCTTTGTATATGAACATAATCAAGAAAATTGTTGCCAGTTTGGAGCTCTTTCAGCCAAGATTTTATCAGTCAAGATTTTATTTTCTTCTGCCCAACATATTGATGAAAATAAAAGAGCTTGAACTTTTTCTCTTGCTAAAAACAGATAAAATGCTAGAAGAATTTCAGTTGTTAAATAAAAAGATTTAAATAATTTATAGGCATGACATTACATGACTAGCATTACATAATTCTCTTTAAAAAATCTTAATATACCTTTTCAAAATACAGGGTCCAGACTTGATCCATGAAAAATCTGCATCAATAACTCTTATTGCTAAAGCTGTTAGAAGGTATAAAAATAAAGGTATTACACTATTCTTTAATTTTAATTTATTTTTACAGTTACAATTTATATAGGCCTAAACTTCCACTTTTCAAAAATCAAAATCTACCTATTTAACTTACGGTCAGATGTATTCCTAATTAAATGAACAGTATTTATATTTTCAGAGTTCAAAAATTTGTTCAGCCTTGACGTTGAGTTTAAAGTCTAAAAAATAAAAAATTAAAACATAAACAAATTTTATATTTCCTAAAGTAAGGGGAGACCTAAAGTTTATAATGAGATGTCTATCTTAGAATAGTTCATCCATCGTGGTTTGATGATGACCACTTTGGTCATCTGGGGCCTGAGAGCTTTGCACTGGGGTTTTATGCCTCCTCATATGGCTGGTGGGACCTATGTGAGCCCAGAATGTTCGGCTGCACACTGGGCAGGTTATTCCAGCTGGAGCTCGTGTCATTGGCCTTGCTTGTGTTCTTGTCCTCAGCAATTTGTGTTCCAGTTTTCACAGTTTGACGTCATGATGCTCTGTCATGTGTTTCTGTCATGTGCTTCCATCTACCAGGTGGCTGAGTCAATGCTGAAGGCTTTCAGAGAAGCTTTCATGAAGCATTTTCTTAGTCCACCTTGTGAGTGCTTCCCTCCCCTTAATTGGCATTTTGGGGGATGACTAAGTGACTTGCACAGAAAAAATTGATTAAAGTGAGGAATAGACCTCCCTCTCTCCCCCTAAAGCCCATCCTTTTCCAGAAGCAATATTTGGATTTGACATATGCTAATGGAGCTTTTGCAAATATTTACTTGCCTTGTACTTGCAAGTATGTTAAAATGTACTTCAATTAATTTAGGCAGCAATTTATTTTCTAATATGTTATTAGAGTCTCTGGCGCAACACTAAATGAGAGAAAAGAAAGGGAGTGAGATCTTAAGAAGAAAATTAATTTCTTGTTGTTTAAGAAATTATAACAAAACAGTCTTATCAAAGGGAATCACGTATTCACATTTTTGATAATAGAACTGTATAGCATTTTTAGCATTCTAAGATCTGATAAAGAATACAAGAAAAAAAAAATTAGTCTAACAAACCAACTGACACTTTATTGTTTTATACACGTTTTTAAAGGAGGAATCTGATGATCAAACAGCTCTTTGTCCCCTCTCTTCAAAATTAAAAAATTAAACTTTGAGTATTTTAAGTATTCTCAATGGTATTATTCTTAAACAATTTATGTAATTACAAAACAACTTCACAAAACTGTTGATACTTTTACCACATCAAAAATAAATCTACATACTTTAATTATGATTTATACATTCTTCAATTAAAACACCTATAGACTCAACTTTCTTTGAATAAGTCAACTATGGCCTAAACAAACTTTGACTAATACACATATAAACTCTACATACTTTGACTAGGTCACCTATAAAAAATGGTAGCATATTCATGGCTACTTTGACCAGATTTGCATAGTTGATTGTAAGGAAGATGGTTGCTGCCCCTACATAGTGCTGTTCTGAGATCATGACAAAGGTCACAAGCATGAAATATAAGGTCTGAAAGAAAAATTAATAAAAACAGTTAAACACTACAGAGGCAAGGGGATTTAACTTAGTATCATCTTAAACACTACAGAGGCAAGGGGATTTAACCTAGTATTGTCTCAAACACTACAGATGCAAGGGGATTTAATCTAATATTGTCTCAAACACTACATATGGCTACTTCTGTCTCATAAGACAATGGATGTGCCCGGATGAGTCACTGGTTTTGTCTTGAAACATGGCAGAATATGGTGTGGCTAATTAAGCCAATTCTAGAGCAGCAGATTTTGTCACAGTTTGCAAAACAGTTTGTGTATGCATCTTTTTCAGTGCTAGCTGATAGTGCAGCTTTCTTTTTCTTTCTCTTGACTAAAGTGCTTCATTTTTTGTTGCTCTTGGTGAGGATTGTACCAGCATGTACAGTATGTCTCCATGCTGTCCGGTCTTGGGCTATTTTTTCTCACATACTTTCATTGATATCTGTGGTTCTCATGTCTTGCTTACAGACACTACAAAAGCAAGGGGATTTAACCTAGTATTGTCTCAAACACTACATTTAAGGGATTTAACCTAGTATTGTCTCAAACACTAGGAAAGCAAGGGGATTTAACCTAGTACTGTATCAAATGATACAAAAGCAAGGGGATTTAACCTAGTATTGTCTCAAACACTACATTTAAGGGATTTAACCTAGTATTGTCTCAAACACTAGGAAAGCAAGGGGATTTAACCTAGTACTGTATCAAATGATACAAAAGCAAGGGGATTTAACCTAGTACTGTATCAAATGATACAAAAGCAAGGGGATTTAACCTAGTATTGCGCTTATACATTCACTAAGATTGACATTAAGTAGATGTATGACATTAAGTAGATGTATGACATTAAGTAGATGTATTGAGAATGTGACCACTGAATAAATACTATGGCTTAATTCACTTTGTTAGGAGAGAGCCCTCTAATAAGATTTATCCAGAGTAACCATAGACTAGACATATTGTAAGACATATTGTGAAAGTGAACATACCCACACATTGGCCACATGCCAAGTGAATGTTTCAAAGCCTGCCAATAAACAATACTTGAAATAGATTTTCAACTCTTTCTCACGAATGTCTTTGACCATTTTTATAAACAGTGGCTCCCAGCCATGCAACTTGATGACCTTAAACATAGTTAAATATATAATATGGCATTCTCAATGAATCTAGATACTAATTCAAAAGTGAAGATAGAAATGTACCAGAGCTCAACTTTAAGTCTTTTGCTTTCAATTACTAGAAAATTTGAGTTTTTTTTTAAATATGTCATTTTAATTTTGAGCAGACGGGTGAAAGAAATGCAAGGCATGGGTTGGGGAGGTATGAAAGATGGTAAAAGTTTTTGTTTCATTTCTTTATAAGTTATATTTTTAAATATTTTCTTAAGCATTATCATTTTTTATAGAATAGATTTGAATGCCTGGCAGGTTACGTATCAGATTTTGATAATCTTTATAATTTTTTAATTAATGTAATAATTTATCTTTAAAAAAAAAAAATAACTATATCTGTAAAATTGTACATTTAACTCTTTCTCTCCATAATTATTTACCACATTCTGATGGAATCAACGCTGGTATCGTCACTTCGGAGAGAAAGAGTTAATATAGACTACATATAATTCTACCTTCATTCCATTTAGAATTTCATTCATGACTTTTAATCTTTCATCTTTGATAGTCATAATGATTTCCTGATAGGAACTCATCTTCCGTGAGGACAAAATGTTCATAGTAAATAATAAGAACATGAAGCCTAAGCCTAGAAATAATGTAGAATACACATTTTAGTAGAGTACACATTTAAGTGGAATATACATTTAAGTATAATACACATGTAAGTAGAATACACTAAGTAGAATATACATTTAAGTCTTTCTATCTAGAAAGAAAAGAATCACTTTTTATTCCAAACAATTCAATACATTTATGTCCTTTACATGGAACTTGATTTAATTAGGTTTCAACAAAAGAAAAACATCTATATTTTGAATCTTGTCATATGTAATTTGATTTCAATGCATTTAAAAATTGATAGAAATGCAGCCAAAGTTTTACATTGAAAACATATCAATAAGTTTACACTTTAATACACTTTTAAATCATTTCACAGATTTTTTCAATTAATTCTAACCAATGACAACTAAAATATTGCCAAGTGCACTGTAATATGCTTATATATTCTACTTTATCACTATATATGTATAAAAAAACGGATATAAACTATGAACTAACCTGAAAGCAGTGCAAGGCCCATAATTGTGTATAGAAGATAAACACCCACTACAAGCAGAATAGCAGACACCCAAGACCAAAAAGATCCAATCAACATTGCCTCAATATGACCAACATCCACAGACATTAAATTAATGATTTCACCAGTTGTGGATAATGTCCGTGCTTCACTGCTCATTGTCAGTGACTGAAAGGAAACAAGCAATTAGGTGTAAAATTTAATACTCTGGTAAAGTATCTACAATTTTCAAGTGACATCAAAGACTAGGAAGATTTTGATTGATAAAAAAAAAAAAAAAAAAAAAAAAAACAATCAGGGCCCTCGAACTAAGTTAAATCAGAGACTTCAAAGTAAGTTATATCAGGGCCTTCAAAATAAGTTAAATTAAAAATTCAACCAAGATTAAAAATTGAGAAGGCTGCCTAGTCATCTAGTATGTGCTATAAACTGTTCCAGGTTCAAACATTGCCAGCTGGGGACTACAGGAGGTTTGGGGTGTAATTTTCAAAATCTGAAGCAACATTCAAAACAAGTCAAACATATTACAAACATTTTTACCATTATGACAAAGGAAATATTATCAATGAATTAATTTTTATAATATTTAGAACTTTGTAGTAATTCAAGTATCTGACCTTTCTAAAAATAGTTGCCATACCAGTACACTGGACTCTGGAAGCAAATCTATTATTACACCATTTAGACATATTGACAAATATATTATAGAGAAATCTTAGGAGAATGAAAGCAGCGGCATATATGTAGCCATGCCAGGAAGGCTCTTCTGTGTTCCTTGTAAAATTGATCAGCCAACTGTTCCAAAGAAAAAATAATACTTTGTTATATTAAAAAATTACAACAAGATAGAGAAAAATAAGGAAAACTGACTCTAAACCAGGCAGGATTGTGTTAACATATGCCTTAGTAAAGATTTTATTCTACAGCAAATAATTTCTGTAGTAAAAGATTGTTTCTTACCCTAACACAAGAGGGCTGCAAATGTTGAATGCTATGTGCATTATCATTCCAGATTGGGCTGAGATAGCTTCTCGCCAATAGCATTTCACCATTATCTTATTCAGCGATACTTGTGGTAATACTTCCTCATTACTGTGATGTTTTCTAGCATCAATATGTGACATCTTAGATTCCACTTCGTCAAGTCCAGCCTCTCCAGGGTCATTTACAGTTTTGTTAAACTCGCCATTCAATGGCTGCACATGCGCAGGCGGGTGTGAGGAAGACAAAGGCAAAAGTGGAATCTCTGCCTCCCAGTTTTCATCAAGTGTATATTTCTGTTTTGCTTTCTTCCTGTCAAGCAAACATTGTATATTTCAAAATATTTCTCTACACATTAAGTATTGCACTACATTACATATACATATATATCTTAAACCTCCCGTTTCAAACCTTGCAATCTATAGGGCAGATGATGTAAAGGTCATCTGTTTCTGTGGTCCATGGTTAACAAAGGTGTCATGTGGCCAGCACAACTACCAACCACCTTTACCTTTCCCCAACTAATGTCAGGTACCCATTAGAGCTGGGTGGACTCAAGAGAGGCCCTAAAGATCCTGAAATTAAAAATCCTAGTCTATGCCAGGATTAGAACAAGGGATCCTCCGATTCAGAAGCCAGCGCTTTACCACTTGGCCACCATGCCTCCAATATATCTTAAGAACCTTATTTTAAATCATTGAAACCATTTTTTTCAAACCAACTCACCTGACTTTCTTATTTACTTCTTTATCCCAGTAGTATAAAAACTTCTTTACTGTTCTCTTGGTTCTGTCTTGAGGATGAAGCTTGAAAATATCTTCATCACTTAATTTGGATTTAAATCCTTTTATAACAAGCCTGTTAAAAAACATTTTTAAAAAAAAATGTGAGTATTAGTTGTTTTTTTTTTTAAGGTTGGCTTTTGGTTTACTATAAGCTTTAAAAATTAAGACACATTAAAAACAAATAAAGACCTACTCTCCTTTGAAATAAAAATGAAGAGACCTAAAAGAAAATTCACTATATGGACCATAAATACATTTAAAAGTAACAAAAGAATTATTCTTGTTTAAAAATAATTACTTCCTTGGCAAATTTGGTAATTATCACAATCAACTAGAATTATTATAAAAAGAAATCCAATAAGGAACTTTTGTTCATGTTACGGTAGACTGTCAAATAAATTGTTTCTTGTGATTAAAAATAATCAAGAAAACGCAAACTAAAAAAACTCTCTGTTGACAATTGTTCAACTTGTTCAATATCAATCCACACATCCTAATAAGATTAAACTGACCGCTTCTTTGTTTATACTCACCATTCAAACCAGAAAAGAAAAATCCAGGTGATCAAAGAAGAAAATAACTCTGGATTTTTCCCCTATAAGAAAAACAGAAATGAATGTTTATAAACTAAAAGTTGTTTACTTTAATTTTTTTTTAATGTAATATTTCCAGGAAAAATCATATGGAACTAAAGGGAGAGCATCTAATCAAACTAGAACTCAAATCTTCATTTACTTTATTAGTAATCAAAATTTATTCAGTCTAATTATCACTTGAATTATAATATTTCACTCTTATACATAAACTAATATGTAGTTGTTTTTTTTGTTTAATTGTATGTCCTGAATCCAATAAAATTTAATCTCTAATGAACTGTGGATTTATAAAAGAATGGTGTGTTATAAAGAGTATTATTTGAAGTGATGAAAATATAAGATATTAAAAATAATAATAATCTCTAATGAACATAAAGGATTTGGTATGTAGGCTACATATGTTTAGGAAATAACCTTTGCAATGGATAACTTTTAACAATGTTTGTTGGTGTTGTTTTTTAAGTCTTTCAAAAGAATGATATGAAAACATTGAGATTTTCTACTAATTATTAAAATGGTAAACAAGAACTATGCCTCTTTGTCTTTTTGCTTGACATAGTCTGGAAGACAGTGTACTAAGACAGACAGCACTGAAACTGCAAACTTGATACAGACCAAAGGTAGAGTAGCCTCATCTGCAAGATATAACTGTCAGGCATAAAGAAAATTAATAATTGCTCATTTGCTAGCACTGATCTACAAATTAATAATTGCTCATTTGCTAGCACTGATCTATAAATTAATAATTGCTCATTTGCTAGCACTGATCTACAAATTAATTCAACTTTAAATTCTGTACATGGGAATTAATGGGTTAAATTATTAAGCTTGTATAAAATTTTAGAATAAATATGGACACATGCTGCATTTTCATTACATTTTCTTTGTTAAGATAAATTTGTAAAAATGATTGCCATAGAAATAAAGTTTTTTTAATTGCTTTAATATAGTCTGAAGAAAAAAAAACATGTAAAGGTACACCATTCAGGCCTTGTGATCTATGGCAGCAGATGATGTAAAGCTCATCTGTTTCTAAGGTTAACAGGTACCCATAACAAAGATGTAATGTGATAAACAAATGGACTAACTGCTTTTACTTCCTAAATGTATATCAGGTAAAAATATAGAGTCCAGTAGACTCAGGGTCACATTAAACATTCCGAAAGCTAGAAAATTCCAGTCTTCACCTGGATTTAAACTCTGTTTAATTTTTTATTTTTTTTAAAGGAATTCATTGCAATTTATGACTACTTTGGTTCATGTGTTAAGTGTTTTACCAATCAGCCACAATGCCCCATCACTTAAGTATTAGCTGTCCATTCTCTCATCTATTCCTTGACTTTCCTAATAGCAGTGCTGTGACAGTTCGTGTAACCAAGTCTCTCCATTTTTCCTGGTCAGCGGCTGTTCTTAGCAGAATATCAAGAGAGAGACCAGTCCATTCCTTTATGTTATCCAGCCAGATTTTCTTAAGATGACCCTTTCTTCGTGCTCTCTCTACTGTACCTTGAAGGACTTCTGATAGTCGTCATGTCTTACAGTATGACCAAACCAGCTCAGCTTTTGTCTCTTTACAGTTTTCAGAATTTTGTTTGCCAGAAAGAGTGTTGACATGTAAAAGTACAAACTCATTTATCTTCTTTTCCTGGTAACTGATGCCCAGAATTTTTCTCTAGTATTTACTCTAAAAAATTTAAATTCTTCTTTCAGCCTTATCTTTCAGTGTCCAACTTTCACAACCATATAGAAATACAGAGACTACTTGCAAACAATACAGTTATAATTTTACTGGGAAGCTGATTTTCTATTTGGATTTTTCAGAAGTACTGAGCTATTCGCATTTGATAAAATCAAAATGTTGAACTCCCTCATCACTTGTCACATGTCATCATGCCAAACCCAGTCAAAAGCTTTTTTTGAAGTCTATTAAGTTGTGAAACAATTTGTTTTAGTGTTGAAGACTTTTTTTTCATTTACCAGTCTCTGAAGCCTGCCTGTTCTTCGGAATGGACCTCCTCAGCTTTTTTCTTGAGTCTGTTGAGAACTATTCTAATGATAATCTTGTTCAGGTGGCTGAGCAGACTAAACATTCTGTAGTTTTGGCATTGTCTCAAGTTTCTTTTCTTGGGCAGTGGAATGATTAATGATTGGGTCCATTCTTTTGGCCATGTTTTTTCATCCCATATTATTTGGCAGATTGTAAAAAAATATTAAGGTATATGTGAGCCGCAGTGTTTTAAAAGTTCTGATGGTATTTTATCAGTTCCAGCTGTCATTATCTTTGCAAAATTATTCATAACCAAAATAGAAAATAGCTTAAACATCAGAAAATGTATATTATCTATTAATATTCCTTTTTCCTTTAGTAAAATGTCTGTAATATTTGCATGTGTTGCCTATTTACTAAAAATTAGTTCTTTTGTTCATCTATTTCATTTTTTTTTATCCATAGGACCAATGTAAACTGTTTGAATAGGAGGTTAGACAATAGTACTTACTGGCCCTTCCTTCCAGATGTACTGTGACTATATATTGTTGTACATTATGTCGTTGATACAATTTATAAATGTTATATCTACACTTCTCTATTCACTTGTTTTTTTCTGCAGTAATAATTCTTTTTTTTTAAGTATTGATTATGTACAGTAAAGATAGAATCCATCAGCAAGTGAAAAGGATTTTAATAGTTGAACATTTTTAATTCATCATTACCTGTAGGTTTAAAGTTGTATGCAAGGAAATAGATGAAGCTATAGTAACCAGGATCCAAAATATAAAGGAAATCGGTGATCTGACTTTTTTCCTGGTTCTCTCGAGATAAACTAAATAGGAATGTAGAAACTGAAACAAAGAAAACATTTTTTTAACTATATACAATAAAAGTTTAATTTACAGCTAACCAAAAAATAATGGAAAAAAAAACTTACAGACAAAAACAGAGATAATGCAAATACATTAATTATATGCATAAAATATATTATCGTTAATAATGATATGAAAAGTATAAAAAAAAGGTATAAAATAGAAAATCCTACACTACAAGAGGTAGGTAAATGTGTAAAAGTAAGCTTCAATGATCATGTAGTAAAGCCACATGTGGTGAACCTAATAGGGAACAATTTTTATACCTTGGAGCCACTTACAGAAAAAAGAATTCAGGTCAGATTCTTAGACAAGATGAGGAACATTCAACAGAGATGAGAACATAGACAAGATAGAGAACATTTAACAGAGATGAGAACATAGACAAGATGAGGAACATTCAACAGAGATGAGAACATAGACAAGATAGAGAACATTTAACAGAGATGAGAACATAGACAAGATGAGGAACATTCAATAGAGATGAGAACATAGACAAGATGGGGAACATTCAACAGAGATGAAAACATAGACAAGATGGGGAACATTCAACAGAGATGAGAACATAGACAAGATGGGGAACATTCAACAGAGATGAGAACATAGACAAGATGGGGAACATTCAACAGAGAAGAGAACATAGACAAGATGGGGAACATTCAACAGAGATGAGAACATAGACAAGATGGGGAACATTCAACAGAGATGAGAACATAGACAAGATGGGGAACATTCAACAGAGATGAGAATAGACAAGATGGGGAACTTTCAACAGAGATGAGAACATAGACAAGATGAGGAACATTCAACAGAGATGAGAACATAGACAAGATGGGGAACATTCAACAGAGATGAAAACATAGACAAGATGGGGAACATTCAACAGAGATGAGAACATAGACAAGATGGGGAACATTCAACAGAGATGAGAACATAGACAAGATGGGGAACATTCAACAGAGATGAGAACATAGGAACATTCAACAGAGAAGAGAACATAGACAAGATGGGGAACATTCAACAGAGATGAGAACATAGACAAGATGGGGAACATTCAACAGAGATGAGAACATAGACAAGATGGGGAACATTCAACAGAGATGAAAACATAGACAAGATGGGGAACATTCAACAGAGATGAGAACATAGACAAGATGGGGAACATTCAACAGAGATGAGAACATAGACAAGATGGGGAACATTCAACAGAGATAAGAACATAGGAACATTCAACAGAGAAGATACATAGACAAGATGGGGAACATTCAACAGAGATGAGAACATAGACAAGATGGGGAACATTCAACAGAGATGAGAACATAGACAAGATGGGGAACATTCAACAGAGATGAGAACACAGACAAGATAGGGAACATTCAACAGAGATGAGAACATAGACAAGATGGGGAACATTCAACAGAGATGAGAACATAGACAAGATGGAGAACATTCAACAGAGATGAGAACATAGACAAGATGGAGAACATTCTACAGAGATGAGAACATAGACAAGATGGGGAACATTCAACAGAGATGAGAACATAGACAAGATGGAGAACATTTAACAGAGATGAGAACATAGACAAGATGGGGAACATTCAACAGAGATGAGAACATAGACAAGATGGAGAACATTCAACAGAGATGAGAACATAGACAAGATGGAGAACATTCAACAGAGATGAGAACATAGACAAGATGGGGAACATTCAACAGAGATGAGAACATAGACAAGATGGAGAACATTTAACAGAGATGAGAACATAGACAAGATGGGGAGAACAATCAATAGAGATGAGAACATAGACAAGATGGAGAACATTCAACAGAGATGAGAACATAGACAGGATGGAGAACATTCAACAGAGATAAGAACATAGAACACAGGACTCTTTGTAGCATGATCAATATCATTCAAGTGACTTTCATCATTATATATAAGTACTTTTAATGAGCCATAGATTACACTCTGTTCTTACTCCCATAGCAAGTCAGTAAATGTCAGTGATGTATGTAAGGCCATCATAGAATTATACTTTAATATGCATAGAAAACAGATTGCAGTATTCACATCCGTTTTGATTGGCTGTGTGGAATAAATCACTTGGTTGCCTATCAAAGGATGGCAAGCGGCATGTATCCTGGATTGTCGATCAGCCGTCTCAATGGTCCTGGGTTCATACCTTTTTTGCTGAAATACCACATTGTGGTGTGGGATGTTTGAACTAAGAAGTAGATTATCTTCAGCTCTGAAGGAAAATCCCAAACATGTAAAACATTTTACAAAAAAAAAGTTTTACAAACCAGGAATTTGATTTAAAATGCCACCTTGAGGTGAGTAGTGTTTGAGGACTGCCCACCACTGGAACCTTTTCCCAGATACACCCTTCTCCCGGAGGTAATTAAATAAAATGTTTTCCCACAATTCATTTTACTCATTATGGAGATGTCCTCACCATTGTAGCAATCCATATAAGAGGAGATGTTATTGAAGCAATTGATTTCCTGTCTCTGAATGACTCAAAGGCATGAACAATATGTACACCAATTGAAGCTAAAATGAAAAACTGAAATCAAAATATTCATTTTATAATTTACAATATACCATAGGATTATAATAGTCTGAAACAATTCAAGAACTAGCATAATAAACAGTAATAACAACAGGTAAAAGTTGTATAACTTATAGCTGATTCTGAATATCTTGAATGGCTAGATGTATATCATAAAAAAATTACTCTTTTTCAGTTTGATAGCTTAAAATAAACATTTAAATAGGCCATAATCAGGTATGTAGCCCTAAAAAAAAAAGTTTAGAAATGTATGGTTTAACTTCTAACAGTGAATGAATGCAATTTACAGCTACATATCATTTTCAAAGACATTTACCTAGGTTATAAGCAGCACTTTTTTTTTTTCAAAAAAGGATTTATTTATTAAAATTATTGCATGTAATAAAGTCTAATTGTAGATAGCAAACTCACTATTTTGAGACAAAACAGGAACCTGATTGGTTGAACTTTTCTTTTATCAGACAACAAATGGTAAGCATAGAAAGGGGCAGATAACCAAACCCAGCCACAGGGTATCCATGCTATGACTGTCTTTTGAAAGCAATCTGTAAACTGTGGCCATGAGTTGTTTGTCCATGTTAAAGATTCATCCTGTGGGATATAAGTTTAAATAATTCTAGATTTAAATGTTTTGTCTAGACCTATATATATATTTATTAGAAAAATTGAAAGTATGTTATGTAGGCCCTAGGTGGGTCTATCTTGAAATTCCATTAAAAAAAAAATGGTTTGTGGGTATTTCACAAGATGGGTAAATAAGTCAACTTAATGAATGATTTCTTTTTTTTGTTTTTTCATGCAGTCGATGAAAATTTTTAACTGCTGATCTGTTCTCCAGATTTATAATAAAATTGTCAACACAACTTTAACTTGCTACCATAGCTTGTTACACACAGATGGGGAGAATTTAACTTTCTGTTAAGTCATCCAATCCAGCTATTTTTTGTACTATCTTATAACCACGGGTGTTTTCACTGGTTGAATTTTATGTAAAACAGGACTCACCCATGTGTAGGTAAAGAAAGTTTGACAGAGTTAACAAAGAGAAGAAACATTATATGGGAGTCACAGATTTCTGCATTTCTATTATGAATATGAATTCTTGTAAGTGCTCTTGCTTCCCTAATGCCATTATAGAATAGAATGGGTTGCTTGGAACAGCCAGGAAAACCAGTGACAGAAGAGTTGCAAAACCATATTCACACATGGATATTATTTAGACCTAGGCCTAAGTATCTTTTTTCTTTAAAAGACCATCTGTAATTTATAAGCTAAGGTAAGATACATCAATTTCCAACAAAGATAAAGCTTCTATAGGTAGCTGACCATTATTCTATTTCTTAACACTATAAATACAGGCCTAATCTATATTTACTTGCAAAAGAGCTCTCCTTACCCAAAGTAATTCCCCGCTGCAAAGCAGATCAGTGAAGTTTTTAGTCACCATTTTTTATCGGAAATCATTATTTGTAGATCTAGTCACATCTGATTAGGACAAAAAATGATTACTTATTAGGCCTAAGTAACAATTAGCATAACATAGATTTATAAATCGCGCTCTCTCTCTATAGGCCCTATATATAGGCTTAGATATGCGCTTGCGGCTCTGCCCTATTCTACACAAGTATTTATCGGATAGGCACAAATCTATGTAATCACTGATTGAATATTTCACTGAATATCTATGTCTATGTTTATATATATATGTTGTTTGTAGTCCTGGTGATTTAGTAGATCTACTATTAAAGATATCAACAAACATGAAACTTATAAAAAAAAAGATTTTTATAAATGTATAACGACCAACCCGAATCACCAATCCCTATTTGTTTTTAAATCAACCACAAGCAATTGAATGGCAACACAGTACGTACGTAATGGACCTCATTCACCAAAACGAACAGTCACGTGACAATATTGATAAAAAAAACTGTTGAGATAACCATTGTTGATAAAAATTATATCGTAATTTGTATAGAATAGATAGATAATCACATGGCACAATGTTGTTTGTTTACCACTGGTGAATGAGGTCCATTAAATATTGAACGAGGAAATGGAAAACCGCAGCCGGGGAAATTACCGCAAGATATAGGCCTACGGACTTCATAAGTAGGCCTATATATATATATATATATATATATATATATATATATATATATATATATATATATATATATATATATATATATATATATATATATATAAGGGTCAAGGGTGATGAATGTAAATCAATAATTAATTAAAACTCGATTCTAGATCCTGATTAAATGCTCTATTATTTTTCATTCAACACATAAGGCCCTTTACCGCAAAACACATTATGCCAATTAGGCCTATGTCATCTTCACGGGATCTTGTTTGATTATGAGACGCTATAAATAGTTTTTAAGTCCAAGGGCTATTATAAAACATGCTACTTAACTTATAGCTTTATAATAGTCAGTTTTATTGTCTCTAATATAAAAAAAATCTACTTACAATATGTATCTATTTATATGGAAATAGTGCCTTAGTATAATTTTCCGCGAAAAAATACGTTCCCAATGAAGAGTAGGTTTATAAATGGATAATTAGGCCTAATTGATCCAAAGGCCTATAGGTTCTTATTGAAACACATAGCCTACTTTTAGTATGATAAATGTAGATAAAATAGCCTGCTCATAACACCATCCTTTTAACTGTCGTGTCACGATACACACACACAAATATACTAAGTGTCTGAGCACTTGACTCCCCCCTCCTCCCTCCTTCTCTTTGTACCGTAGAGTTTTCTGATTACGCCATTTCATTCCCCTTCCCGTTATTTCATTATTTTAATACCTAAAGCCGGTTGAATTTAATATCACACATCTGCATATAGGGTCTACTTACGCACTCTTGGAAGGTACGATATATAAGGTCATTAAGGTCAGTAGCTGTTGTTATCTTCATATGTAGCCTATAACCTTAACCGACGATTGAGACGAAACAGTGTGTTAACATTTACATTAAAATTAGCCCACTTCAGTTGCACTTTAAAAGAAAAATTGCTGTGAAAACTTGACCTACTACGAGCCTATTACGTGCACCGACTTAACAGGTGTCGTCTGCAAGGGAATTCTAATACGTTTTCAGTCGGTTTGGTTGAAGGACCTTTTCGTGAGAACGATTTGAAAGGTTATAGCATAATTCGAAGATGAAAACATGTCTAAAAGTTTAATTAGTTTGTTAGACATGCCCTTACTTTGTCTGTGTTCAAATACAATCATCCATCCATCCATCCCAGTGGCGCTCTATACAGCCCATGGAGGGCTCTGGCCTGCTTTAACACATCCTTCCATTCAGATCTCTCCTGGGCCTTTCTCGTCTCCACGCCCTAACCCCAAGCTGCTTCAGATCTGCTTCCACATCATCTATCCATCGCATTCGGGGTCTACTGCAAATAAAATAGATTTTTGTCCTTTGGAGAAAAAAAAATTTGTTTGCCTCCTCTTACCCCCCCCCTTTTTTTGTTTATTAAGTGTGTGTGTGTCTTGCCCAATATTTCGGCACTCCACGAATTAAGAAACTTAGATTTGAACTAGTAAAAAAACCTAGGAGAAACATATAGATCTGGGTCTATTGGCACACGATTGACTGATATACATAGATCTATATAGGCCTATATCAAGTAGACTGATATTAGTTGTGTAAGATGATTAAACACCATTTTGATTTATAGGTAGATCCTTCTCCGACCTCCTGAGAATTCTAAAGAGTCAAAGAAACGGATAATAAGGATCATTTGATATTAGACGCATTATAATTAATCCTCTAAAACAATTCATTGAACTTGGAGATCGCTTCTAGCTAATAAAATGTTTAATACTAGTGTGATTGTTATATATATAGGGCCTATCTAGATAAGCCTACTCCTTCTGACGCGAAACGACAACGGATCATCCCATAAAAAATTATATGAATGCCTGGATGGATCATACAAAAGTATACTACTGACGCTCCACAACATGTCGCCTGGAATTAAAATTCTTGTCAATGTATTTTTTTTTATTACGTATGGAAATAAGATTTTAGTGCGTAGTGTAATTTTGGTAGCCCAGAGGTGACATGTTTTACTAGCTCAATTGGTTGAATATGATAGCTTAGAACTGTTTGAATTATCTGTAGATGCTTAACAGAAACTGGAGTTGGCGTGATTGTGTGCTCTGTATATAGGCACTGTTGCCCCAAAAGATAGCCTACTTTGGCCTATAAAACGCTGTAAATCACTAGGTCTTAAATTGGTGCGGTCATATTCAAGATGACACATTTTTAATCTCACATCTAGACTAGTTTCATCATGTTTATAATTAAACCAATAGAAATTGGAAAGATAGGGTATAGAGACACTTGGAGTTATTTATGATGTTGCTTTATTTCTGGAGCTTTTGCCCTTAACAGTTCCAGCTAAATTAAATATATAGGCTTCAAATCCAAATCTTTATTTTGAATTGGGTTTGAAGATTTATTGATTGGTTTATTGATTGGTTCACCCTCCCCCCCCCCTTTTTTTTTAAAACATGTAATTAATCTTGTAGACTCACATTTGAAAATAGAGTGACATACAGCACACGTCAAATTGATCTAAAATCAGACATTCACTCTCAATCAAGACATTCTTAAGTGGATGGTCACGTGACTAAATCCTTAGCATCTGAAACGTGTCAACATGTTGAGCACATCTACGTTACAGTCCTAGCATTTTGCGACTGCTCCAACCAAAACGGCATGATGTTATATTTAGACATTGTTGCGAGAGGCCATCGCTATAAAAACATTTACCCCCCCCCCCCCCACTACACACAAACGTACAGACTTTGGCGGTGAACATAGTGTTGTTTACTTCTTGGTCTAGTATCACACTTGTCTTGCAAGTAACAAGTATAAAACAAACAACGCTGCAAAGACAGTTTGTGTAGAAACACAAATACAAAATCTGCCCCCCGAAGTGGACCACTCTAACAAGTAAAAAGATAGGCCTCAATATTTTCAGCTTGAAATAAAAAAAAAAACAAAAAACATGAGCTACAAATTATCAACGACCACAACCCTAGGTTATGGAGTGTGTGTGTATGTTTGTGTGGTGACGATGGGAAGAGGTTAGCGATTGGCTGTGAATGGTGCAACATTGGTGGCATTGTCGTCACTTGGTCTTAGTTAGGGGGAGACAACTCCAGAACGTGAGACTGAAAGCTGGCTGCGTTATTGTAGTGAATTAAATTTAAAAACAAAATGTATTATTCGCCTACTACAGACTACTAGCCTACATTTACTTCTTTTTTGTCTGTACTATAAACAAAGTTGTATTAAGTATTGTTCACAATGAAGTTATTTGAAGTTTTACAAGTTAAGATCTACTACGCCTACAACGGTTTAGTTCTCTACCAGCAGTTTGGTGCTACAGGTCAACGACAGGTAACAACACTTTATCTCCGCCATTAATAAAGAAAGTTTCGAATGTGTTGCCAGTGTAAAAATGTTTTACATGTTTCGGATGTTCCTTCAGAGTTGAAGATAGTTTACTTCCCAGGACGACGGGGGATGGGACCGGGCAGGGTTTGAACCCGGAACCATCGATAAATCTGAACGACAGTCCAGCTCGCAAACCACACGACCAGGCAGCCATCTACTATTGTTTTGTTAGTCCGACTGAGATTTATTACTATTTTTCTTATTTCATTGTTACGTATTCATTTAATTATATGTAGGCTATTCAATGAACCGATAGTTATGAAAATATAGTTCAATGTAAACCTGGCCTAACTGATGATAATGAATGATTATCTAATTTAGCTAATTGTTTTGTAAAGGGCCAATCTTTCAAGGTCTCAATTGAGAAACTTTTTTTTTCCTTTTTGTTGTAAGTGTACCTTTAATCAGTGGCGTCACTAGGATCTGTTAGCTCAGGTAGTCACCCCCCTCCCCCGACTTGAACTATATCCCGTTAAAAAACATTAAAAAAAAAGGTATCGAAAGTTTCTTTTTAACATATTACAGTGAGATAATTACGAATCACACACCTTTAAAATGGATGTTGATTCTATTTTAACATTTCTTTGTATCTTTTTCTCTGAATCATTTTTATTAGAATTAGACGTCACTTCATCGAAACATGGTTTCTTTTTTTTTTTTTTTTTTAGCCTTTAAAGACTGTTAGACTTTACAAAAAAACGGCTTTACAGTTTACGAGTGACGCCCACCTAGATCTCCTGCTCTCTTATTCATAATGAAATCTGATGGAGCTTTGTGAGATGGGTTTAGGGGCGTATCCCCGGGTCCCAAAGTTTCTCTCTGCATTTCAAAACGTAAGAAAGTCATTCTTATGGGTCTGCTTTGATCTATTTCTCCAAGTAAGAAGATCGCAGGCCAAATTAAATTACATTAAAATGTCGTGAGATGGTTCGATATTAAAGTGTGAGAGGCATTTGATGCAGCGGAGACAAAGCTTCTAGTGGGTGTCATGGGTTCTAAATTATATATATATATATATATATATATATATATATATATATATATATATATATATATATATATATATATATATATATATATATATATATATATATGCTTCTGCTGCTATGCTATGCTTGTCTCTTGTCTTGTTGTGTTTCTTAACTTGGCTCACTAGGGGTTTCTTGAATATTAAATAATACTTGCTTGGTACTTTCTTGGTTACTCAATTATAATTCAATACTTGCTTAACTCAAATACGAACACTTAATATACATCAACTCTAACTCCTTATATTCACGAATATCGATAATACTTTAATACTTAATAAAGCACTTAATTATATCACTCTTATGAAATACACAAAACACCAGTCCATCAACTTATAAATATATAAATGCATAAATACCAGTCCAGGAAGTAAACGTCCAACCTTCCTGCCACTTCCTGGACCGGGAGCAAGACCTTACTGACTAACACATTCTCTCGCACATTCAACGAAGACTTAATCACTCAGTTCACCACACGTGCAAGACTGTTCACATTCACAACAAGGGGATATAACAATCATACCAAAATATCAAAGTAACATTCATTCTCGCCATACCTCTCCCTGACAGTGGGCTTGATCTTTGTTAAGTCCATTTTCGTGTTTAGATAGACGTCCTGTAATGGGCCGAAGGTCCGCTTATATGAAGAAACGTGTCCGTTATGACGTAAGGAAGCAGACGTCACAGGAAGTGCATTAACTAGGACGTATCTCACACATAAGCATGTTTAGGTTTCTAGCTACAATCACTTTTTTTTTTTTCAAAACATTGTCAGAATTTGCAAAGGTGTATTTTTTCTTAACCTGTCACTCCCTGATGGGTGTCACCCGTTTCGGCCCGTAGCCCCCCCCCCCCCGTGACGCCACCATTGTTAGTATTACAGGCTACAAATATAAAGGCCTATATTTACATACTATGAGATATTGTCTATTAATTGTTGTTTTAAATTACATTCGACTTATGTACATACTAAGTGCATTCTTTCTTTTGAGCATTGTGCTAATATTAGAAGATATTACGTCATTGTTTGTTGTTTATGTTTTATGCGGACGGAAATAAAAGTTAGTTATATATGTCTACCATGATAAAGACAGTCTCGTTATTATCATTATTAATTAGAAACGTCTACAGTAATTTATTATTAATCTGTGACAACAGAACAAGCATATAGGTTAACATTTTATTTGAAATTGAGGTAGCTTGTATGACAGAAAATACTTTACTTAGTATTTAATGGAATGGGTTGCCTGAGCTAGTCAGGAAAACCTGTGACTTGGCAGAATTTAGGTCATTGGTTAATATGTATGCATGACTAAATGCATGACGCGTAGGACGTAATCATCTTCTTTTTTTTTTTTTTTTTTTTTTTTTTTTTTTTTTTTTTTTTTAAGTAATTTCTGTATCATATAAAATACACATTTAAAAAACAAAAAAAAAACACTATTTTAGAAAAAAAAACATTTACAACGTTACTTAAAAGAGTTAGAAATTAGAAATATACCATTCAGCATCCCCTTATTAAATAATCTACTGTATTTTACTATTAATAGTGAATAATTGTATTTATATGAAAAAAAAAACTGCTTGCATAGTTAATTTTCAAAACAAAAGAAAAAAAGTAACGGTTGCCTAAATAACTTTAAAAGATCTAAAATATCTTAATATCAGATTTACAATTATCCTTTCGAGTTTTTTTTAAATATCTAAACGGACGGACAAACACCACACAAAACTTCAAGCGGCTATATATATCCCCCTTTCGGGGGCCGCTAAAGTTGGAGTTTAAAGAAAGTTTAAAGTCAAGATTTAAAAGGAATCTACAAAACAAACAGTTATATATATGTCTGGATCTAATAAGATTATTACAAAAGAATGTTCCAATGTACGCATTGATTGTGTAGGCCTACACGCAGAGGCGTAGCCAGGGTGGGAGGAGGGGGGATCCAAATTTGAAAATCCCCCCCCCCGATGCCCCACTTGAGAGGGGCTTCTAAATTATATTTCATGTCAAAACACAGGGGCCCCTAAAGAGGTCAATTTAATTTTAGCCTCCCGTGCCCCCAAATCCTATAGCTACGCCACTGTGTAGGCCTATATGGCTACACGTAGCTTACACGTAGGACCACTGCCAAATTACTTAAATATCTAGATCTACTTTATTTCACATTTTTCTCTGCTTGTATATATGAACATTTAAAAAAGCTGATAGATATTCTTTTTAATAGATCTAGAATCTATAGATCTATATGTAGCTATCTACATATATATATAATATATATATATATATATATATATGTAGATTCTTATATAAGGCACATATACCTATAAACATGCCCATTACGGCCCAGTATCAGTTTTAATTAGGGTTATCCCCCTTTGCAGCCCTAAATAGCCCAAATCGCGCCCTAATGGGCGCGCATACCGTTTGCACATTGGCGTCATTAGGTTCCCATAAGGGACCAATACGGGCTACCCTAATCGTGCCAATATCGGCCCAGAATGGGTAAACCCACTTCCGGATTCATTGGGGATTTCCAGAATCGCGCCCTAATCAAGCCCATACTAGCCCCAATGGTTTAGTAACTGAGATTTTCATTGGGGTTTAATTAGGGATAACCCTTATTGTGCCAATATCGGTCCGAATTACCACTCATAGTCAAGATTTTATTTTAAAATAAATTAGGCCACTTCATGCTCCTATACTAAACGCAGTTTTTGTGCTTTCTCCTTTAGCGCACATTGAGCACCGTTAAGAAACACCATTATGTTATTGCTAATACATTATATCTATGTTAATTAAAAATTAGTTAGATTGTATTAAAAGAAGTAGATTCACTTCTGCAATATGTATTTATAGTATATTGCCTCTCTCTCTGTCTCTCTCTCTCTCTCTCTCTCTATATATATATATATCGTTTATTTATTTATAGGCCTATATGCCTATACCTATATAATCTATGTGTAGAAACAGACCGAAATAAATCTATATAAATTATAGATCTATAAATTAATTATTATAATTTAATAAACATGATATTTTCAACTAGGCTAGGCCTACATGTATTCTCTCTCTCTCGAGATCTTTCTTTTAATTCCCATCCAATGACCCTCTTCTTCTTTTCATAATTTGGATGTTCGTTTTGTTACACCTTTACTTCCCCTCCCTTCCATAGATGCTTATAATTCTTTTCATGACGCTCTCCCCCTTCCCTCCACAGCCTGTTTGTTAGGTTGTGACACTACACCGTTAGTGTATACCTAGCTCTCCTCACCGCCAGCGCTCGCCTGGCGTGATCGCTGCAGTGCATGGTCTCTGGCTACAAATTAGCAGCCCGCATTTTTTCTTTCATTCATAAATTATATATTCTAGATATCTCGATCTAGGTCACGTTTATTCATTGAAAAAATCATATATTTATTAATCCCAATAATATTTCTTATTACGATTTTGCCTTGTGCACTATAGGAGAATGACCGTGTTAAATTCATTATTATTCGTTGAAACACCTCCTTTTTTAATTTTATTTAACAGTTAACAGTACTATGAATGTGATTGGAATGTCTTTCTAAAGATGTTTGGAAGCTTATTTTGATATATCCATCAGCCTACGATCAAACAGGCTAATAATATAGCCTTCATCCCTTATATGGGTATGAATTGCCCGGGGGGGGGGGGTAAAACAATAGCTTTACATACTTGGTTACCGAGAATCTATAAAACTGCCATCTGCTTTGGAAAAGCGGAACAAAAATACAGGAACTTATCTAAAATTGGACATGCGCTGTCCCAAAACGTCGTTTTTAGCTCCAAACATAAAAACAAATGAATTATAAACAAAAAAAGCGACGCGTTTCTTAAATGAGAATTCGATGAGCTGTGCCTTATATAAGAAGCTACTTATAGTCTTGCTCTAGAAAATATATAGGCTATGTATATTTTTTTTTAACACATCCCAATGTTTACGAAAAATGTTTAGTGAGTAGGCCTATAGAAGGTAGTTTGGGTTGACTAAAATTCACTAAAAGACAGAAATCTATATTATATGTTTTCACAAGTTATACATATAGATCTTTTTTTAATATGTCTAGATCTAGAGTGTCTTATTTTAAAAGGCTGAAAAAGTGAAATGTAGGGCCTACCAAGTGAAATCTAATGTTATTCCCAAAGATTACAATGGTTAATGAAACGACAACACGGGGTAGTTACATTTATAAGGACTTTAAACCGTTTCGTTTTGTTTGTCAGTTATCTTTTTTGGATTTTCCCACAAACGCAGGGTTTCCCAAAACAAAAAATTAGATAAATCAAGCAAAACAAAATAGATCTAGGCAATCTAGGTCGATTTTTTTTTTCAACAATTAATAAGTTATTAATAAATAGGCCTTGAACCATGCCCGCTGTTGTTTCCTATTATTTCACTTTTTAAAAAATTGGCTCTGTTTATATTTGACAAGGCCTGCAAAAGGATATACTCACTGATATAGATTGAAATCACTAGATCCAGTAGACTCTAGGCCGGGCCTCCTCATTTAAAAAAAAAAAAAAAGTAGGAGCTGCGCTGCTAGATGACTAGATTCTATATATATATATACAGGTCAATGTCATAAGAGAGAAAAATAATCATATTAAAAAGATTGAAATTTATTTCAATTTTGTAAATAAAGTCTGTTACTTTTAAAAGTCGAAATAAAAAAATAACTATATATAATCATGTAAACCTAAATTTATTGTATTCAAAAACCTTCTATATGGATCTGAGACATGGACCATGTGTAGGCCTACTACACAGAAAGCAACTAAGACTTCTCGGACGCTTTCACCATCATAGACATACGGTGGCAAGACGCACTACAAACAGCGATGTTCTTGCAAACGCCGGTATAGACAGTAGGCCTATAGAGAGGGACTTCTTATGATCCGACTGCAGTGGCGTAGCTAGAGTATATGATGCCTGGTGCGGTACCTCATCTTGATGCCCTCCCCCCCCCCCCCCCAAAAAAAAAAAAAACTAACTAAATAATAACATTGCAAAACCTGTTCAAAATTATATTTATTCATAAATCAAATGTTGTTAATTAAAAAAAAATCACTTTTACATAAGCATACTACAAATGAATTTTACGCGCTTTCTTGCTGGCAAAAGTATCAATAATTTTATCGCAATCCATTTTTTTCCACCAGCTCTTGTTCAATGTACAAAATGGCCAAATTAGTGAGTCATCGTTGATCGCAAATAATTCTTGATCAGTTTAAGTTTGCAAAAACTTTGCATGTAGCGATGCTTACCGCAATAGTCAAAAATAGGCGAATCATGGTATTTTTTTTATAAAATTCAAAAGCTCAACAGGTCTTTGTTTTGGAAATTCGGAGGCTTCTGATAAAACTGTGACAAACCGTTAAGCCATTAAGCCTCTTTCGCTCCAGCAGAAATTTGTTTTTATCAATGTCGCTAGGAGTACTATCGAGATTGATTTTGACCTGAGGATTTAATAGCTAGGACGATATTCGGGACTGAATCATCTAGCTGATATTTATTTATAAAATTCAAGAGCTCAACAGGTCTTTGTTTTGGAAATTCGGAGGCTTCTGATGAAACTGTGACAAACTGTTGAAGCCTCTTTCGCTCCAGCAGAAATTGTTTTTATCAATGTCGCTAGGAGTACTATCGAGATTGATTTCGACCTGAGGATTTAATAGCTGGGTAGGCGACAAAAATTCATATCTATCTGCTACATCATGAAGTTGCTCGAATCGGGTTATTATTTCTTGAACAATCCTGTCCAAGGTAGAATAAATTTCCCTTCGTAGCTCTTCTTTGTAAGTACAGAGTAGTCACTTTTCTCACCAGGCATCTTTTTCTTATGGCCAATACGTTTTTGAGGTTCTGTACTGATTCTCAGATCTGAACACACGCTTTCGGCAAAGGTAATTTCTGGCTTCAGGGATGTCCTCTCGATTACTACTTAAAAATGTCTCTAATGTTTTTAGTTTGAGTGAGCAGTCTCGAATAGACAATCCTTGTTTTTGAAGGTAGAATTGCGCATCATTAATACAGGAGCCCAAAATCCAAGATAGGTGAGAAAATTAAAAGACTGAACAGCAACCAATAATCAACCTGCTATCAATTCATCTAGTCGATGAATTTTCATCTCTGCTAGTTAATGACTCCAGAGTTTGATCACGCAATGAATAGTGACTTCTAGAATACGTTTTTGGACACCGTAGTTTTGACCTTTCATGACCGCAGCATTATCATAGCCTTGACCCCTGCAGTCCATTATGTCTAAGCCATCCGAACGCAGTTTCTCTAGAATCATCTCAGCGATTCCAGCAGCATGCTTGTCCTTTGTGTCGATGAAGTCAATAAAAGACTCACGAACCTGCACCCCGTCATTATCCATGACAACGTACCGTAAAATTTGGGAAGTTTGATCCAGCTTTAAGATGTCAGGTGTACTGTCAAAAATAATAGAGAAATATTTGGCTTGTTTTACTTGCAGTATGATTTGTTTTTTTAGCGTGATCCTCCAATCTTGTAATAAATTCATTTTGTATTTATGGAGACATGTATGTATTCGGTCTGGAACAAAGCTTAGTTCGAAGCACATGCTCCCTCAAGAGTGGATCGTACGTTGATAGTAATTTTACTAACTCTCCAGGTTTTCGTCTCTTGTATAATCAAATCTTGGGCCTTGTTGTCCATATTGTTTCCTACTCTCAGGCGAACTTCAAGTTCCCTCCAAGCAAGCAATGACTGAATGTGAGCTCTGCTGGTCTCATGTTTTTCTATTTTCGGGGATAACCTCCACCACTCATTGAATCCATCTTTGGATTTAAATGAAGATGATGAAATCTTAACAAACGTGGCCCCTTTACATTTAAGGAGGGAGACGGCCTACGAGCGCTACAAAAGGGGCGACTCTAGGCTACCCACCACAATCTTAGTGCAACAGTGGAGAGAGAGGAACCGCATAAAAATGCGATCGTTCCTCCACATTGTGGCCAATTTGTCAAAATCAGCTGGGCTCTCCACTGATAGAATTCCTATTAGAAGAATTAATACTTGCCGTCCGTGGAGGAGATTGCCGGCCCCACAAATAAACATGTCCCTTATAGGGCAAGAGGGAGCCACCAAGAGGCGATTAACACCTGCCATACTCCAAAACTTGGCATCAGCTACACTAAAGTCCTACCCATCAGATGCCATTTTCTGCTATACCGATGGGTCGGTAATGAGGGACCCCGATAGATCTGGGTATGGGGCCTTATAGACCACACAGACCGGACAGAACCAGAAATGCCAATTTCTCCGTCAGAGCTTAAAAGGGTTTTGAGGTGTCAGCCAGACTAGTCAGTCTTGAGCGCTGTTCATCATTTTGTTTACGTTACAATATTACAATTAACTAGTTAGTTAAAAAAAAACTCGTAGAAAACAAAGGTTGGCTTATTTTAAAAATTGACATTACAATAGAATTATTTCCAAAATTAAACTATTAAGAATCATAAAGAAATGAATAAACTAAGACAATTGTTTAGAGCTAGAGTTTAGAAATATATTTGCAAACTCTATATCTAGATTAAACCAGTGGACTAAACAATGAAGTAAAAAAAGGTTGGCCTATCTTCTTCTTCTTCTTTATATTACAAAGCATCGATCAGTGTAGTAACAACATGTACCGTGTGTCCGAAATAAATCTAGTAAATTAGATTCAAACTGTTCTATAGCTTACATTGTATTGAAGAAATAGTGGAGGAGATGAAACAATATAGCGACATGACTAGTTGATAAATCGTTAGTTCATGTTTAAAATATAGTTTATGTTTGTTCGTGTCCATGCAATTAGTCGTTTTTACTGAAACGCTCAGGGAAATAGGAAATTAATACACACTGGGGGAATTTTGGTGCCCCGTGCGGTCCGCACCACCCGCACATTGGTAGCTACGCCACTGTCCGACTGTTATCCTGGGCAGAGCACGTATCCCGTTTGGGGAACAAACGTAGGCCAAAGGCTGTCTTTTTTTTTTCTTTTTTTGTGAGCTGAAATAATGGTCAACGTAACAGAGCGGCCGCCAACTCTTCGCTAGGAAAGACATTTTAATTTACCGGTACTGATGCATACAAGATGACTATATTTTTTTTATACTCAAAAGTTGAGGAGGGGACCCACCATCTTAACACCACTGCTGTAGCAGTATCCTGAATAGAGACTATCTCAAGACCACTTTATGAATGACATTGCAACTCTTTTATCTTTAAACACAAGTTTAGAACTACAGGCATCCCAGTGCATTTTTTTAAAACGTTTTTGCTTTGGGAAAATGCTATAGCCTAATAGTTTTGTAGTAGTTTTTAAGCACCATCTTGCAAAAAACCAAGGTTTAAGTCAACTTTCCTCTATCTTGGCCATCTCTTATATGAGGTCATCCTATTGACATATAGATATTTTGTTTAGTAGTACATTTTGAAGGAAAGATCACAAATAAAATGATTAATTGAAAGGCTCATGTCTTCCCACTAAATAATTTCAAAAACTTAATCGTAAACTGAACTTCAATATTTTTTTTTTAAAGTACCTAAAAGGCTTTTAAGGCTGTTAAGTCATTGCCCACAAAATCAATAAGTTTATTCCACAGGCATGTTTAAGAGTGCACTAATTAAAATAATCTTGTTTGGCTACCAATAAAACTAAAGGTATTTACATTCACAAGGGACACAGGAACAACTGACAATAAATAAAAATAATTGAAGGGGTTAAATTGGCAACGAAAAAAAAATTAAATGTAGACATCAAAGAGTTCAAACAGCTCACACAAAATACCAGATCTTGACTGAATGACTGATGATATATACACACAAATGAAAACAAAGTCATTAATAAGTGTATAGAAAAAAAGAAAACACTTATAGCAAAGTAAAATGAATAACAAAAAGCATTAAAAACAAAGCATAAATGACACTCACAGTACAAACTAAAAAGTAACATAAATGACATTTCAAACTAAAAGTAACATAAATGACATTAAAAAACCTAAAGTGACATAAATGACACAGTACAAACTAAAAGTAACATTTGTTATTACAATCTTCTATATAATACTTTAAAAAACAAAAAGTCAACAATGTACCGTACTGAAATATTAAAATGGAATAAATGATTATTGGCTAGGTCCCTTTTCCTTTTTTTTCACTTATATTTTTTATAATGTAACCACTACTGCACCATAATATTCTCATGGACCAGACATTATCACTAATGAGGAACTGTGGCCAATAACAAAGCAGCAGCTCATTGAAGAAGATATCCTTTAATGATGCTGGCAATAGAATTGGCCAATCCCTTCACAAACCCATATGACAAGCCCTCACCTGGAACTTCCAAGGAAAGAGGAATTATAGATGAGTGCTGAGATTTGAATGCAAATGCCAAGCTAATGGGCAAGCAGGGACAGTTGGAGAGATTTGGCCAGAACCAAGGAAGCTTGTTGGTGGCCTATGCTCCAGATGAGACCATAGTCACAGGTAAGATGAGTACCATAAACAAAAGATTTGCTTAAAAGATGATTGTTTGCATTATTAACAGGCCAATTCCACAAACAAACTTTCTAAAACATTCTTAAAGCTTAAATTAACACCCCTGATTTACAAAAGACATTGAAACAAATAATACTTTACTCTTACAGCATCAGGAAAAACAAACTATATACAGAGATTATACATTTATGTCACACTTCCGAGTTCTGTACTGAGAACCCATTTTGTGACATTGAATAAAATAAAGAATCAGGCCTTGATAAAAGATTCTGTGGTGTATCAAACTCAACAACTTGTCCCTCATCCATCACCAGAATTCTAGGTAAAATAAAAAATTAAAGATAATTTCTACATAAATAAATCACCTCTTCGAATGTATGCCCTTATTAAGCAAAATATGGTGACTAGCTTTAAAACTTATACAACTAAGTGGCGGAGTGGTGAAAACCACTAAGCCACCTATCAAGGAGGCTCAAGTTGAGATCATGACTTGAGCTGAGTTGTGTTTGCTGAACAGTAGGCGGCACAGAAACCTTCTCTCTCTAGCCCCTTCACCCTATGCCTACAAAGTAGTAGTGCACTGAGAATGTGAGAACATAAAAACATGCTCTACAAATGCAAAAAAAAAAAAAAGAATTATAGTTTCAATGAGGAAAGGTAATGTTTTAAAAGTTGTAAAGGAATTAACTTTAAAAAATATCTGAAGTAAAAATTAGAATAGATACTGACAGTAAACAACTACTGGGCTTAATATGAAAACTGCTGAACTACAAGAGTCCTTTGGATAAACTAGACAAAATATCAGCATGGAAATTTTATTTTGCAATTAACATAAACCAATATAGTTTTTCTTTAATGTAAAAAGGTTGATTCAAACCAAACCAATCAATTTAAATCCATTGAACAAAGTATTTGCCCCAAAAACCAATGAAAAGTAGTTTACTTACTTATCAAAGTGGAGCACAGAGTTAAGTCTGTGAGTGATAGTAAGGACTGTACATTGACTGAATTCACTAAAGATAGTTTTGTTGATTACTATCTCAGTCTCTAAATCAATGGATGCTGTGGGCTCATCGAGAATCAAAATTTTTGTCTTTTTCAATAAAGTCCTTGCTAAACAGAGAAGCTGTCGTTGGCCCATGCTACAGAAATATTTTTATTTTGAGATTGTGTTAGAGTCAAAGCATAAACTCATTGTCATAGCAACAAAAACCTTTGAAAATAAATGTTTACATTTAATGCAAGAGGATGTGCAACTAATAGCACACATTTTAAATAAGAATTTAATAGAAAAACAATTCAATTTTAGATTTTCTGATCATTCATTATGTAGAAATACGCTTGCATTATGAAAAGGACAAAAAAAAAAATACAAAGAAATATCTACAGCGCTGAATTGTGATAAGAATACATTGCCTACTTAAACTTTTGTTTCGTTCACTAAACTTTTATATTTACAAAGCTATTGAAATTTTGTTTGATTCACTAAGCTTATGTTCTAGTGACTTAAGTTTTGATTCACTAAGATTATGTTCTGTTCACTTAAGTTATGTTTAATTCACTAAGCTTATGTTCTGTTCACTTATGTTTTGTTGTGATTCACTAAGCTTACATTCTGTTCACTTAAGTTTTGTTTGATTCACTAAGCTTGTGTTCTATTTACTAAAGGTTTTTTCTGTTCAGTAAACTTTTGATCTCTTCACTAAGCTTTTTGTTTTCTTGTTCCCTTTTTGTTACTGACTCACCAGTCCTTTCTTAACATTGTTCTAGAGTCATCGCTCCCTCCCTCCTCCCATTTTCAGTTCTTTAAAGACATAGGATGTTGAATGTACAGGTATGCTTGATAGTCTGACACTTAATTATCACCACACTTTTTAATCTGATGTGGTGCCCAACTTAAATTCATGTAATTAATGTCTCCTGTATTACATATATTTTTAGGATATAGGTCAGGCTTAAATTGTAACTTAGTGCAGTACATGATAACTGAAATCATATGTTTTGTATTTTTTGATTGATAACTTTGTCTTTTTCAGTAATACAACCCCCCCCCCCCCCCCGGTCCCATAACTGTCAGATTATCAAGAGTAAACTGGAGTTTGAAACAAAAAAGAATTACAATTTAGAAGAGAAAAGTGTATTTTTAAAGTGGAGCAATTCCAGCCAAAAAGTAGACCTAGACTAAAAAAATATGAAATGTGTTTGAAAAAAGGTGTGAGTTATAGTGAAACTGGTTACAACTGACAAGCAATGTTAATAAAGACTGACTGTGCCTTTCTATTATAAATCTTTGAACATGTAATATGAAATTAATTTAGACTGTCTTTTTATTATGCATCTTTATAAAAGTTTAACATTTAACTACCTTAGATATAATTGTTTACAACAATTTAGTACATTGCATTAATGTTATTGCTGTATATCAGCGGTTCTCAACCTTTTATGTTCGGCGACCCCTTGTTACAATCCGTCACTCTGCCGCAACCCCCCCACACACACACACACACATACAGCAATAGAAGAGTAGACAACTTTCGATGGTCTTAGGCGACCCCTGGCAAATCGTCATTTAACCCCCAAGGGGGTCGCGACCCACAGGTTGAGAACCCCTGCTGTATATGAAGGCAAAAAAAATATGTACCTTAAATTCTCACCAGCTTCTTCCACTTCATAGTCCAGTTTATTGGGTAAGCCCTCGACACAAGTTTTTAGATGAGATAATTCAAGAGCCTTCCATATCTCAGAATCTGTTTTTTCTCCTCGTGGATCCAGGTTAAAGCGCAAAGTGCCAGTAAATAGAACTGGCTCCTGTGAGGTCAAGGTTTAAGTTACACAGTTTTAGATTTTTAAGACATAAACTTAAAGATGAGTTTCCACCAAAGATGTTGATATTGTATTGGTTTATTCTGGTTTTATTTCAATAGATTAAAAAAGAAATTTAACAAGAGAAACATAAAAAAATACTTTTTAGAAAAAACAAAGCATATATTAAGTGTAATTGTATCAATCAGTTTCATGTGATTAGATTTGTAATAGATCTAAACTAACTAAAGTAAATCTGTGTGATTAGAAAAATTTTTACCCATTGTTTTTGTTTAAAGCAATTTCATGCTTTTAACTTTCTCAATATGCTATGATCCTATCACTTATCTGGACAAGTTAGGAAAATGGGGGGAGGGGGGGGGGATTTTAAAGTTATTGGTTTTTAAAAGCATTTACAAAAAAAAAAAAAAAGGAATGACATGAATTCTAACTCATGGCTCTTGCCTTCTTGGGCAGACATGCAAACCACTCATCTAGTGAGGAACTTATGACTGGTGAAGATTGTATTGTTATATATTGTTTCTTTCAATTTAGAGCGGTGACCTATAAAGGGGACTAATCCGGCTAATACCACCTATTCAGTCAACTTCATTCCCTGGTTTGAGACACCAAACAAAATAGTTTATTACCATTAGTTAATTAACTAATAGATTCATTTTTTTTTTATTGATTCTTGTATTGTCAAGTAAAAGAAATAATTGTACAAATTTCAGCTTGGATTTCAGAGAAATAATGTGTACAAATGTTTTACCAGACAGACAGAGTGAGTTGATATAACCTTTGTAAAAATGTCTGGCAGTTTTATAAGTGTTGCTAAAAAGAAATTATTGGTGACATGAGTGTCAATCCTAAACTACTTGCCACATACCTGGGGTAGGATGGTCAAATTGTTTCTCAGAGATTTCAAATTAACATGAGCAATGTTCACACTATCAATCAATACAGATCCACTTGTTTCTTCCATAAATCTAAAAAGAGCCAAAGCAATGGAGGATTTACCTGCTCCTGTTTTTCCAACAATACCAATCTGAAAATTGTATCCTAGTTTATTAGTTTCTACAAACAAAACTATGACCATAAAATATTAACAAATCATAATGTTTTTTTAAATTGTTTGTATCTTTTACCCATATAAATTTAGACACAACATAATAAATCATTTTAGTTAAACCAAAGAACATCTTTAGCAAATTTGTTTTAAATTTTGTTTTGTTCATAAAATTATTGGTTATAAAAAATATATGGGATTGTCATTCACCAATACCAGGATAAATTTGTTAGCATGAAGTGAAATCAATATGTTCTCAAGAGTAACAATTATGGACTCTAACATTGTAAAGCAAGAGATACAACTATGGACTCTAACATTGTAAAGCAATGTTAATTTGTTAAATCCATATTAGGCTTTGTCTTTGTGCTACTAATAGCCATTATTGTTAGCCTATGCTTTTTAGTATCTCTATTATACAAAACTAGACAGTGGAGTTAAAGCCAAATGGAATTTGAATATGTTTAATATTGGATCTATGCTTTAAATTTCAGTGGCTTTTGTATCAGGCACAAGAACCACTGCATTGAAACAGAATGATGGCAACTTTATCCATTGATTTAATTCTTTCAACCTGCAAGCCCATAAATACAACTAAGACTGAAAATAAAACTAAAATGTTCTCTTTAACAAAATGTATAATTTTAAAAATCTCATGTACTTTTTCTCCTCCTTTAATTGAGAAATTCACGTTTCTGAGAACTGGACCATTTCCTGCTCCATAACTAGCACAATACTCTATAAACTGGATAGAGCCAGTTGTTAGCCAATCTTTATCATTTGTTGACAAATTATTTCTAGTGAAAGAATTCTGGAAAAAAATGTTGAAACTTGTTAATAAGCTATATATACTCTCAAACACAAGTAGTCCTACAAGTGAAAAAAAAAAGCTTAGCTCCATCAACTTAATCATTATTAAGAACATAAGTTTAAATTGTTTTCATTGTTTAGTTTAATTAACATTCTCACAGTTGATTCTTCAAGGTCTTTAAAGCTGCAATCCAACTGAGTAGATGTGATATTTGAAAAAAGACACATCTTGCAAATAAGAATAATTTTTTAATATTGGGTCCTGATTTCTAGTGTTTTCATTACCTCATTTTCAATCTTTGAAAACTGTTGTATTCTTTCTATGGAAACAACATCATTCTCCAGCTCACCAAATATTGTAGCGAACTTACTCATTTCCTTATTCACCTAAATAACATACATGATTGTATTAAAGTGTCTACATCCATAAATATAGTTCATTTATAAATAGAAAGACCAGATACCCGGTACCGGTACTGCAAATTTTTTTAAAGATAATCCCAGGATGTTTTAGAAGTGTGTGGATGGCAAATGCAAAAAAATATATAATGAATCTGAAATCTGATATTGAGTTTTTAAAAGAGATATACACTAACCTCTCTATGTAACATTAATGTAAACCTAATGCTAGACCTTTAAACATAAATATTAATCCTTCAACTAGCCGCTAACACAATTCTACTCTACAATCATTACCTTTAAACCCAACTCAATTCTACCTTACAATCCTATTAACCTTAAACCAACCCTTAACTTAATTAAATCTTAACATATTGATATCTATAAACTATATTATATATATATATATTATATCTATAATCTATATTTTAAAAAATATTCAAATGAAATATCCCTATTTTTTTATTTTTTTTTTAAGTTTTTAACTTTTGACAAGAAGAATTCTTTTCTGTATGTGCCCATTCAAGTATTGTCTCCAAAAAGTTGTGCTCTTTAAAATTGATGCAAATTGATCACATCATTCAATTATACTGCAGGATCAACGGAGATAAAATAGCTTAAATGAACTTTGTTCATAACAGTTCTTAAGATCTACATCCTTTTTGTGGCCACTCTAAAAGTTTTAAGATATGTGGACATCACTATAGATGTAATGTGGAGATTACTAAAAGATGTCATGTCGACATCACAATAGATGTAATGTGAACAACACTATAGATGTAATGTAGAGATTACTAAAAGATGTAATGTGGAGATTACTAAAAGATGTAATGTGGAGATTACTAAAAGATGTAATGTGGACATCACTATACATGCAATGTGGAGATTACTAAAAGATGTTAAGTGTCGGCTTATTGAAATACAAAAGTGAAAAAAATTTTTTCTTGACTCGGATAGCACAGGTGACAATGAGAGCAACTAGTCCAGGTGAGAGACTGTGCCTGTTCACAACAGCAAAGATGGTGGATGCTCCAATGATGACACTGCTCAGTATATCCAGACGTGCTTCGAACCATCTAAAATATACACAAAAACCATGCTTAAAACATTTTAAAAAATCAGTATTAAAACCATCTAAAACATTTTTTTTTAAAGTATACTAAAGACCATTTCAAACATTTTAAAAATCTTGTTTTAAACCATCTAAAAGTAAATGTAACTAAGCTCTAAGTTTTCTTTTGAGGAATAATGTCCCAACTGTTATACAAAAAAAGGATCAATTGAATTACTTTTTGTTTTACAAAAACAAATCATATAGTTAACACTCACTCAGATTTATTAGACCTTGTAATGACCCTCTAATTGTTGTTGTTTTTTTAAAAGAAAAGTTAAGTAGTATGGGCATATGATGAGGTCCAGATAATTTGCTAAATCTTACACCAAAGTATATTACCAGGAAAACAGGGAATGAAGGGTGGGGTTTACACTGGACAAGAGACTCTGCCACCCATCTAGTCTTGTGTACCACTGGGACACTATAAGTATTTAGATGACTCGTTTCATCCATTGCTTTATATACTGTGTCTAGGGTCTTTCCAAGTGTGTGCTAGTCAAAGCTTGAAGTATTTAAGAATAAAAATGTCCAGATACCAAACAATCAATGCTCGTACCTAGCTATTGCTATAGATGCTATTCTTAGGATGCTCGTACCTAGCTATTGCTATAGATGCTATTCTTAGGCCCTGGAAGTGGTCTATTTTTGTAAATAGATCCCTGATGAACCTGCCTTGTGCCTGATAAGCTCGAATGACACTGATACCAGACAGAGTTTCACTAAAATGTATGAATATTGGAGACTGTTGGATACTTGCCATTCTTCTGAGTTGACATGAGGACCGAATATACAGTTGCTGGGAAAGTAGTTTGAGAACTTTTGAGTAAATCTTTGTAGAGTAAGTAAAAAAGTAAGAGTATAGCATTGTGAAAAAAAAAAGAATAAATCATTATAGATACAATACGATAAAATTCCACAAAATCTCAGTTGATATGAACAGATTACTGTCTTCTGAAAGGAACAAAAGAAACTGAATATTTTTTTAACTGTTTTTTTTTTTGTTTGTTTTTTTATTATTTTATTATAAGTGAAGTTTTATGATGGAGGTATTGTCTTTTCAAAAAACATATTTTTAAAATGTTTTTCTTGTTTTAAAAAGAAAAGTGAAGTAGTATGGGCATATGACAAGTTCCATATAATTTGCTAAATCCTACATCCAATGTTCATTACCAGGAAAACAGGGAATGGATGGGGTTTAAGAAAGCATAAAAGATTTCCTGTCTAAATATATTCTAAATCTTTTTCTGCTGTCTCATAACGTAGCGATAAGTTCTAGGAGCACCAATGTTGTTGCCCAATACCCCCTACATGAGATCATGTCCAGTACCCAGAAAATGTTATTACCTGAATGATATACAGAACTCCTACAACCACGGCTACGACTATCAGAAATCTAGGCATGATGCATGAAATAAATATGAGGGTGGCCAGACAACGTAAAGCATTATTCAACGTGTAGTTAGCTTTGCTGTAAATATCGTAGTCCACGGATACAATGTCCTCACCAAATCGATTCAGTATGCGGCCGATGGGTGTACTGTCAAAGAATCTAACAGGTGCATTCATTATACTGTGCAGCAGTAGGGTGTGAAATTTTCTTGAAGCAGAGATTTGTCGAAATTGTAGCAGAAACATGTAAACAAATGCACAAAGGGCTGAAAAAAAAATCATTTAAGTCTTGTATTCATTGACTGATAATGAGAAAATAAAAAGGTTTTGAAAATATGTTAAATTCTTGTTACTGGTATATTAATGTATCAATTTACTACAAATATAGTTAAATTTCTTTATACCAGACTTCAGGTGACACTTAAACAATATGGAAATATACAAAGTTAGATATATGTATTCTAATTATTTTAAAAGTTGCCTATGTAGTGGAGTGGATACTTTTTCAGGCCACACCGGCCACCCAGATATCCACGTGACCCTTCCCCCTTGTGTCCGCGTAAAAAGGCAGAACAACGTGGGCACTGTCCATTCTATCGGCATCTCTTGTCGCTGTAGTGTCTGTTTGTTACTGGGCCAACGTTGTCTCCACTCCCTGTTTGTGCCTGGTTCTACACCATGTGTTTATGTATGGCTGGGCTGCAGGTCTTTAGTGTATAATAAACAGTTTGGAATCGTCCTACGAGTTGCCTTCGTCATGTCATTTAGTTTGTTCTGAGCCAAACCCACCACAGAACCAGAAGTAGATGTCCACAAGTAACAGTTTTTCCTGTTTCTGTACTTTCAAATATTTTCTATATTGTTTTCTTCGTTTTGTTTCATGGTAGTTAGATTTAGTTTAGTATATTTTAGTATAATTTGCTTATATTTTCTTAATTGTGATTTTACTTAGCTTGAAAATTGTTTCTGTTGAGATAGATTTAGTTATTAGGTTAATATTATTGTTAGAGTTTCTAAAGACCTGCAGCCAGATGGAGAGAAATATGGTGGAACCTAGTTCAGTGAAAGGGAGAGACGTGGGTCCCACGTGCAGTGGAGTCGTCCTACGAGTTGCCTTCGTCATGTCATTTAGTTTGTTCTGTGCCAAACCCACCACACCTAAATAAATATTAATAGTTAAGCTACATTTTAGATATAAAAATACAAGAATTTATTATAAATAAATCAGTAAGTAGGTTAGATGATAAAAATTTGTATTTCAACAAATCAAAAAAAAAAAGACTCTAGGTACGGTACAAGTGTTTGAGACCTAAATGAAGAAGACTTACTTTGCAGTATACCAAACACTGTGTATACACAGAGATAGTAGCTGTTTCTCTGGTATCTCTCTGTTGTGTTTCCAGGGAGAGATGTGAAGTTATTGAGTAACATGTCATCATTCCAGTTGGCCAGCCAAATATTTCCCACATTAAACATTGCATGATAGGCCAACAGAAAGACAAGTATGATTACTGATTGCTTCCACCCAAGTCCTTGAACTAGCATCCAGTAGAGTGACCATTTGACCTGAACATGTTTTCAGTTAATAAACAAATTTTAGTGACTCCCTGAATGTAGAATGGAAGGAGATTTCTAAATATTAAAATGCTAGGTGCCAAAGGTTCTGATGGAAACCAGAAACTTTACTTGGCTCCTGAGTCTGCGACCCACAGGTTGAGAACCCCTGGTGTAAGGTCATTCCTGAGCAGTAAAAGACATTCCTGATGTTTTTGGAAGGCAACCATTCCTAAGACTCTGTGATAGTTGTAATAGGCAGCAGGATTGAACTTTTTAGATAATAGAACTGAAAATGAAGATTTCTAATATGTTTGTTGTGTTCTCATATCTTTCACAATCACTGTTATAGTATCTTTTTTTTTGGTTTATATGAGTAGCCTCCCTTAAAATTACAATAATAAGATCTTTTTTTTCCAGATGGGAGAGAGGAACAGATAGTGGTTTTGAATGTGTTAGGGTTTTAAATATGCACTGATAAGCTATAACATATATCATTTACTATATATCTAGGTTATAGTTATAAAAAGTTATAATTATAGTAATTTTTAGTTTAAGAAAGTAAGAGTTACAGTAAGTTAGGATATAGAGTTACCTTTCCTGTCTCAGCTTGTTCATCATGAATAATATGCTGTTGCCTGATGACATGACATTCATGACAGGATGATGTCAAGCCACTTTTGACAATTTCTGTTCCCTGACTCATCTTGAGTGAATAATAAGTAGGAGCAGCTTTGTAAGTTGGTTTCACAGCCCCTGAAACATTCATTGTGATTGTTTTTTTTTAAATTAGTTTTTAACATTATACATCTTCTGACTAGAAATCACATACAATTAGAAATAAATCACAAAGTTTTGTATTCAGTTCATTGAGAATGACAAGATTGTCTGCACCTTTCTTAGCCAATGACTTAGACAAATATTGAAGAAATGCTGGGTTAATTACTCCTTGTTGACACAATTCATCATATGTTCCACAGCCAACAATGGAGCCATTGGACAACACAATAATTCTGTCTACACTTGAAAGATAGTTCATGTTGTAAGTCACCAACAACCTTATCTGTAAATAGTGTAAGTCTTATATATGCACATGATACATTTGGATTTGAAAGTATAAGACAATACATAATTAAAGACAAATGATATTTTGTGATTAGGTGAATTTTGTGAAATAAATACATTTTTCTTTTATGACAAAGCATCATTATTTATTTTATCATTTAAGGTAAAAACTTATTTTAAGGTCAAAATCTAATTGTGGATTAAAGTTGTTATCATGATTATAAAGTAAAACTCATTTTAAGGTAAAAACTTAAAAAGTAAATTGAAGCATGATTATAAAGTAAAAAACAGTAGGAAACAATCTAACCTTTTCCTTAAGCATTCCACTTTTACTAATTACATTGTTAAAGATTTCTTCTGCAATATGGTTGTCTAAAGCACTTAGAGGGTCATCTAATAAATAAATATCAGCTTGATTATAAACAGCTCTGGCCAAAGAGATTCTTTGTTTCTGACCACCTGACAAGTTGACACCCTTTATATTATAAATAAATGACAAAATGAGCACTGGTCAAAGATAGGCCTATTAAAAGACAAGACAGTAGAGGACAAATTTAATACAAATGCCCTCTATCAAATCAGAATTTTTAGTTTTCTATGTAATATATAATTCCATTAAAATACATTGAAACATTGATGAAACAAATGTCTTTAGGACTCATGTTTCTGTTAAGTGAAGTAATGCTGAATAAATAAAAAAACACGGTAGAACCACATCATGCCTAGTTAAAGAAAATGTGGAAATATTTTCTTTGAGGTTTACAGATGTTTCTTGAAAATAAGAATTTAATCACATCTTAAGAGGTATCCCTGTGTTAATTTAGTTAGACATGTTAATTAATTAAAGACTTAAACTCTGTTAAAATCATTAGTTTTCCTGGCTGATTCAGGCAACTCATTCCATGCTTTAATAGCACTAGTTAAAGGCACTTATAGAATTTGTCCTACCATTGAGATAATAAATGTTTCTTATCTTAATGTCTCAAGAAATGTTTCTTTATCTTAATGTCTCTCTGAGTAGTTTATCAAGTTATTTTTTTATATTAGTGTTCATCTAACAGTGCAATTATGGCTACTTTACTTTTAAGTCTTCTGTGTCTCCAATTAAGTGATTTTACTAATCATGCTACTCTAGGTCAAACATGAGTATTCATTTGTTATAAAACCCATGCTGTTTGCACATATGGCGGGCAAGGTGATCTCCACAGAGATCAGTCATAGGCAACTTCCACAGCCTCTTTACAGTTAGGTTTCCATGGATTTCAGATCTTTTAAGATGGTGTGATACCATGTTATACATAGATGGCCTTTGTTTTCTTTCTTTTCGGTTTCTTTTCGGCTTCCATGTTTTTTAGGATTAGGCTTATACTAAAAATAAAAGTAAATAAAGAAGCTTATTAACACTGTTATGGCATCTAGGAACAATTTGACACCATTAATTATATTCTGGGAGCCTGGTGGCTAAGTGGTAAGGTGCTTAGCTTCAAAACGGAGGGGTCTTGGGTTTGAATCTCGGTAAAGACTATTTTAGTTTCAAGCTTTTTAGGACATCCCTGAGCCCACCCATCTCTGATGGGTACCTGACACTAGTTGGGGAAAGTAAAGATGGTTGGTCCTTGTACCGGCCTCATGAAACCCTCATTAATTGTAGGCCATAGAAACTGATGATCTTTACATCATCTCCCCTATAGATTGCAAGGCCTGATTTACTATACTAATTACAAGCTGTTTTATTTTATCCCAAAGATCCAATTACCAAACCTTTTATTTACTACATCATAAGCACATTAAAAGAAAATGTTAAAATACTTGACCTGTTTTACTTCTTGATATTAATAACCAAATAGTGACAAATATTTGCCCTTGAGATAGTGGGACAACAATGTGCTGGTGAGGGATGTATCAATATCAAATGTCATATTTGCTAATGAATACTGTAAATTAATTTCCTTCCATTGCTCTTAATAACACAGAGATGGCTGATGACTGTCAGAGACTGACAAACAAGCATAAAAAAGTAAGGTTCCCTTTTCAGACCTTACAATCTATAGGGCAGATGATGTTAAGGTCATCTGTTTCTTTGGCCAATGGTTAACAAGCAGGGTGTCATGTGGCTAGTACAACAACCAACTCCCTTTACTTTCCCCAACTTGTGTCAGGTGCCCATTAGAGTTGGGTGGACTCAGGGGACACCCTAAAAAATAGCAACAAAAAAAATCCCAGTCTTGACGAGATTAGAACCCAGGACCCCAGGTTCAGAAGCCAAACGCTTAATCACTCAGCCTCCATGCCTTTCAACTTATTTCTGTAACTTAGGTTCAACCTCAAAGGGAAGCTAATTTATACCATTTCATTTGAGCAAACTTAACAAAGATAAAAGGAAAAGAAGTTGACTTTATTATAGTTGAATAATGTAAAGCAATGATTGAGTTGAATATATTGTAGTTCTATAGAGGTTGAACTGTACTTACATTCTCACCTATCTCTGAGTCGTCTCCTCCAGGCATTTTCTCTACTTCAGATTTTAAGGCACATCCATCTAGAACTTCTTGATATAAACATTTCTCATAAGGCAATCCAAATAAAATATTTTCTTTCACTGAGTTATTCTGTATCCAGGATTTTTGTGACACGTAGGACAATGTAGACTAAGGAAGGAAGAAAGTGCAAACATTAGGACTTGTTGTGTTGTTCAAAAAAACATTTGTGGAAATTTGTTTAGAAGAGTAAATATAGTTGTGGTGAATAGGGAAGAGAAATGATAGTTGTTATGCTAAATTGGGGAGTGTAAAGATAGTTGTTATGCTAAACTGGGAAGTGTAAAGATAGTTGTTATGTTGAACTGGGCAGTGTAAAGATATTTGTTATGCTAAACTGGACAGTGTAAAGATAGTTGTTATGCTAAACTAAGAAGTGTAAAGATAGTTGTTATGTTGAACTGGGCAGTATAAAGATAGTTATGTTGAACTGGGCAGTATAAAAATAGTTGTTATGCTAAACTGGGGAGTACCGGTATAAAGATAGTTACTATGCTAAACTGGGAAGTGTTAAGATAATTGTTTATTGTGTTGAGTTCATTACATCTACATAAAACAACTGGTCACGAACTCTCACTTCTTTAGAATATGTTTTAGTCAAACTGTAATATTCTAGTCACCTTGACATTCAAGTGGCCATGAACTTTGAACATCTCTCCTAAAATAGCACAGAGAAGAGAAGACTTGCCAGATCCTACAGCTCCAATGATAGCTACAAGTTCACCAGGCAGTATTGACAAGTTGATGCTGACATTTAGAAATTGAGTAGAAATTATGTTCAATATGTCATACACAGATATATTAGATATTGTTCTAATCTATTACGAGATCTTTTAGAGATAATTAGCTATTTTGGTACTAATCCATTGCCTACCAACCATATGCAAGTATTACTATTGCATGAATTAGCTATTATTCCCTCCCTTTTCTTCTTCATATTTCTATAAGAGTTAATGCTCTTTGTTTTTATCATAACATTTGGCTGGGTGAGTCATGAATGAGTTATATTTTTTTTACATTTAAATTAACAATGGTTAGTTAATTATTATGGTTGCATACCTAGTAAAAAAAAATCTATGCTATTCTATTCCAAATAATTATTAACAACAAGGTTAAAAGAAAAAGTGAAAAAAAAAGTCTCACAAATTGAGTTGTTTAATATACTGATAACATTGTAGAGGATAGTTGAAATATTCTATCCTAATGAAAGAAGTAGTAATACAAACATGTGACATGACCTTACATTTACTCTAAAATAATGATAAAATAAAATAATATATTTTTTTTTGCTTAGAAATAATGGAAATGTGACATGCTAGTTTTATCCTAACACACTTTAAATCCTAATGGATGTTGGACACATTTCTTTTGTACACAACTAGCCCAAAAAGATTGAGACCTTCTGTCTAAGTGAAGAATAATTATTTAAGAATAACTCTATGTACTAAGATATCCCAACTTTTCTAAGGGCTCTAAAAATGAAAATGAGGACTTTCATTCTTGTACCTATGTCGTATTAAATGATGTAATTAAATTTAATGGCAGTGATTAAACACTGTAACCATTTAATTTGTTGCCAAATAGTATTTACAATTTCTTTTAATTCTAAAAAGAGTTATACAAATTGATAATATATGACGCTTTCTTTCTTCTGTTCATGTCTAGAAAGTTTATAGAACCAAAGCTAGTGGATAGAGAACTTTGTTTTTATACTTACTCTTTAAGAATAATGGGGCCAGACTGATTCCAGGAAAAGCTAGCTCGGTGGAAAGTGATCACAGAAAAAGCTGCAAAAAAAGAAACTTTTATTAATAAATGAGGGGAAAAAATACCTGTTCAAAAATAATAATTTTAGTACATAAACAACAATAACAACAATGACAAAAAAAACATTCATAAATCTTTATTAAAATTCCTTAATACATAGAAGTGCAATTGTTATATCTAACAAATAAAATTAAAAACAAAATCCTACAGTTATTTGATGTTCCAACCATTGTATTCTCAGAGAGCTCTTCACTGTTCAGAAAAGTACTCAGCCTGTTCATGGAACTAATGCACTTGAAAAATGGAAATGATATAATAACAATCAGAGGCTAGGTAGACATTTAGAAAAAAGAAAATGTATTTATAAATATATACTACATTTAAGTTAGGTCTTTATTTAATATGGGACTAGAGTATGGTAGATCAATTTTTTAGAAAATCAATGATTCAAGCTTAGTTGAGAGCTCTCTTGAAGGTCGCAGGACACACAAATTAGTCCCAAAGAAAAGCCCTTGCTAAAAAGAGGGGCAGAAAACTAAATTAAATATTTAAATAGACCCCAGGGTACAACAGCTTTGATGCATAAGTTGTTGCAAAATATGTAGGTCACAAATCGGTCAGCATAAACATGTGAATCACTGCACTCATCCTTTTTCTTCAGAATCAAAAGCATTGCAATTAAATAATCCAAATAGGGGACATGAATCTTTTTTTTTAACTCAAGATTTTAGTATCCTTAAATCTTTAAAAAATATAACTGGTTGAAATATATAAACATTATGAGCAAGAGCAAATTTCCATATAGGAATTATAAAAGGAACTATATGAATTTTTCAAGCCCTTATTCTAATGGAGTTTAATGATGGCTATACGTTAAGTAAAAGCCACACTAATAAACAAAAATATGATCAAATGGTGGACAGAGAAATAGATAAACCCTGGTCCTGACCCTTACACGTGATCAGATATTACATAGGCATTTAGCATCAAATTCAGTCAAATTATTTATAGTCTTATTGTGTATGTATTAAAAAAAAATTTATAAAAAAAAAAAATAATTTAGTTTTGGTATGACTTACAACAATAAATTTTCCAATCACACAAGAGATCATGTCTGTTGAACTCATGATGATATCTGCATAATTCATGGCCAAAAATGCAGTGTTGGCATCAAGAAAGTTATTCTCGGATGTATTCATATACATTACGATGATAAAGTAAAGCATCTGTTTTAAGTCCAGAGATAGAGAAAAAATGGTTTTCTTATTATTTTCTCATTATTAGATCATTAATAATGGGCTATCATATCAGATCTCAACAATGTATCCATTAAAAGCCTCTTAGTAAGTGGCTACCATATTATAAAATCTAAAATAAGAGATAATCCTTAATATCAAATCTTATTTCAAACAACCTCTCTTGTAACTTTAATGTCTCCTTACCCAGAAAGAAGCTATCAGCCAAAGAATGTCTGTACAACTCAATATTGCATACTTCAGAAGAATCTGTAGCTCTTGATTTCGTATCTCTTCAAGTCTCTTAGTAAAGATATTCTCCCATGCATACAGTTTAATGATCTGAAATTTAAAATATTATACAAGAAATTAACATGGTAGTCTTTTTGTCTGGTCATTATGTTCCTTCTCCTAGGTGGTGCTAGGTGCTTCCATGTTGTGTATTATGCAGATAAGTCAAACGGGAGTAACACTCAAATAAAGCAGGAAAAAGGCCAACAATACAAGTTAGTCAACGCTGATAGTGAATGTCAAATAAGAATTTTAATAATAATGAAGGGAACCACCAAATGTCATCAAGCTAGATCTCTACATTCACTATCAAGCTGTCAAAAGAAATATGTTTATATTTCACTATTCTTACTAAAATTTTCATCTAGTTTTTACTAGTTGCCATTGTCTCTAAGTCAAAACTTTCCCTTTCTATATAACAATTAACTAATTTCTAATCATGCCATAACAATGGCCAAGGATAGCTAGCCCCTCCTACCCTAAGCTTATTGGTTTAGGCGACAGTCACTCGCTTTTACCCCTTCTCCTGTACAACTAGCAACTCTGAATCCAAACCTCTAGTGCTTTGAGGCTAAACCCAAACAAAAGGCTTTGGGAGTCAGGATTGAAAAAAAAAAATCAGGAGATGGTAACCATTAGGTAGCTTACAACACATAGTACTACACCCTAGCAGAACCTGCAGTACCACTGATTCCAATCTATTCTGACCATAGCTGATGCTCAGGTTTTCATCTCATCTGTATGAGATGAACGCCAGAGCACTACGGGAGGACTAGTCCTTCCTGCTCTGATTTTTCAATAGGAGTTCATCTCAGGTATGAGATGAACAGTCTTTGTTGAATATTGAATCTTACAAAATAGTTTGAACTCTGACCTTTATTCCATTCAAAACTTCATTGGTTGTTTTCATTCTCCAGTCTTTCATCGTCATCAATTGATCTTGATACTCCGACAACTTTTTCATAGCTGCTACATTCAGAGCATAGACCACCAGTATCACAACCAAGCCTAGATCACAAATATCTTGCAGTTAAAAAAAATAGATGAAACCATTCAGCAGATTCATGGTGTAAACTTTGTCATGAAATAAGCTTATAAAAGAAATGAATTGAAATAGTTGAGTGAATTATTTCCCTTTATGAATTTTTCTTTGCTTCTCACATTGAGTTCCTTATCACCTCTCTCTTCTCTAATGTGAAACTTAAAAAAAGACATGGCTTTAATCCTGAAAGAAGTCATTCATGAATATGAAATGAGCCATGTGACCAGCTATGCCATTTACATGGATTATTATCAATACTGTTGAAAACTTGAGAAACTCAATGAAAGGTTTCCAGTAAATTATTCTACATTTTTTTTTACAATAATCGATATTGAAGACATATGTGGTTCAATGCCAAAACATTTTAAAACATTGACATATTCTAATTGTCTCCACAACTAATTATTATACTGTTGATGATTGTTTCAAGACTTTCCTGGTCCACAGACTCAGGATTAGAGTCTTGTTTTACAGTCATCAACATCATCAACTGCTTTAATGTCTCAGGAGAGAGGTTTTTGTTTTCATTTTATGCTAAGATGTTCCTTCAGAATTGAAGATTATTACATCCCCAGCTCTAGACTTCTGCTGGATGACAGGGTTCAAACTCTGGACCATCAAGATGACAATCATAGCGCCATCCACCTTACACGTTATATGGTGAAGTGGAAGTGAATAATCTGCTTAACATCTCTAAAACTTCACTAAAGCAAAATTCATTATTCAGGTAACTCACAAGTTTTTAGAACAAAACTCAAAGAAAACAATAAAACACACAGCTAGACACAAACTTTAGATGCACTTAACACTTATCATACTTCTGAGGCACAGCTATAAATGACAAACAATGAACTACCTCCCAATATTGCTTCTCCTACAACTGTGTACAGGAGGTACCCACAAATGCCGATATTGAAAAAATTAATCAAGATCCACATGGAAAAGTCCAACATAGTTTCCACATTGCCAGTATCCACCGACATCAGATTCATAATTTCTCCAGATGTGAATATCTTTTTAACATCATTACTCATGGTTGTCACCTGAAAAGTTCAAGCTTTAATTAAACAATAATATGCAAACGTCTACACAATTAATTAGAATTAATTTGTTTCTGTTTCTTTGTCACTTTCTTACACACGAAAATGATGTTCCCATTAATGAAAAAATATTTAGAGATATGTATATATAGTTCGTCCATCATGGTTCGATGATGACCACTTTATCATCCAGTGGGCTAAGGGCTTTGCACTGGGGTTTTTATGCCTCCTCATGTGGCTGGTGAGACCTATGTGAGCCCGGAATGTTCGGCTGCACACTGGGCAGGTTATTACAGCTGGAGCTAGTGTCGTGTGCTTTGCTTTTCTTCTCTGGCGTGTTTAGAGATATGTAACTGAGAGTTAACTCTATATTCTCTGGAGATTATTACCCCTGGTTTTTTTTGCTTTCAAATACAATACCAAGTATCAATTTATTTAGTATTGAAACCAATTAAATATGAAGTGACAAGTGAAGTGAACAACATTTAATATATAGATCGTTGGCAGAAGTTATTGCTCTTTCTATTGTTTTACTTTAATGTATGATTGTAAAGCACATTTTTAGACTTAATTGTGAAACTATTACTTAATAATGTGCTTGCAAAAATATCCACCTTTCTATAAATCATTGCCATGAGTGTACTTCGTACTCTGACCGAGAAACATGCTGTGCTGTACTCCGCAATGGTTCCAATGAAAGTATACAGAGCAGAAAGTAAAATGAAGGCCAGAAAATAAATATAGCCATGCCAGGTTGGTTCTGACTGGTCACTGATGAAGTCAATCAACAATCTAGATAAAAAAATTAAAATGTGCACATAAAAATAAATATGATTTAATAACAAAAATGAAAATACCATTAATTTGAGATAAGTTTTTCAAAATTGGTTTAATAAAGTTAGATTTTAATAAAGTCAGTTCAGCGACAAAAAAATGAATCGAAATGAATATACACAAATATTTCTTAACCTACAGTTACGTTGGGGATCCAGCCTGGGCCATGTGCTCTACTACTCTGTCACAATGTTTTTAGATGGATATTTTAAAATGAGAAGTCTAAGGGGAAATGGGGGGAGCAACAAAGTTAAGGAATAGTTTAACTAACGGTTGAGGAAAGTGACTTTGTATCAAGAACATTAACTGGGCTGATCTAGAACATTTCTATGACACAAGCAAAATTGATTGTCAAATTTTATATAAATTAAATACATAGTAAACCTTTACAGTGAAATTATTCACTAAGTAAAACAAAAGTTGTATACAAAAAATTAAGTATAAATTAATTTAAAAATCTTTTGATTTTAAGGATGTGTGGCTCAGTGGCAAAAGCCACTTGGGGGTTCAAATCCTGACTTGAGCAGAATGGAAACCTTCTCCTATGTACCCCTCCTGCCACTGGTCCACAAAAGTGATTGGAACATAACACTCTAAGCATGTTATAAGCATGGAAGTTGTAAAATGTTTGTAAAATGTTTTACATGTTTCGGATATTCCTTCAGAGTTGAAGATAATTACTTCCTAGTCCAAACCTCCCGCAGGACGACGGGGGATGGGAGCGGGCAGGGTTTGAACCCGGGACCATCGATAAATCTGAACGACAGTCCAGCATGCAAACCGCACGACCAGGCAGCCATTTGCACTACGCAAAAGCAGTTAAAAAAAGAAGTATTGACCTACCCAAGAATTACAGGGCTGAGAACAACAGAAGGAACAAACATCAGAGTCCCCCATTGACAGGTCAAGGCTTCTAGTAAGTAACACTTCACCATGGTCCTCAGTAGAGAAACATCTTTTGCTGGGTCAGATGCCTCTCTGCCAATCTCACTAAAAGATGTCTCTTGAATAGACTGATAGGCTGACACCCCAATGGAATTGACAAGAATAGAGGTCTCTAATTTTCTGTGCTTTCTACAACATGCACATAATTGGAAAACTCTCCCCCAGCATCTACAGGACAATTTTTTCTTTGGCCTAAATAGCAGAAAAAAAATCAATTAAATTGTATGCACCAAAAATAAGCAAATATAAAATATCAACACAGTGACTAAACAAATGCTTTAAAAAAAAATTATACACTTAAAAGAAGCCAGTTCATGAAAGAAACTAGTGGAAAATTGATCTGAGTGAAAACATGAAGAAATTTTGTATCTCTACACAGTCAACAATAAATTTAAATTTGTACTCATTTAGATTTAGACTGAGCTAAAATTAAATAATTGTATTATTATCTCAACAAAAAACAAACAAAAAAACAGCACAAAGACTTATTCAGAAAATAAAGAAAATTATTGACTTGTTCTTATTTATGTACTCTGTTAGATTGACTTCCTGCAGTTGGGAACTTATATCTCTTAAATATATTACTATGAATGTTGAATGTATCAAAAATCTTAATCACATAACAAAGTGACTTGAATCAAATTACTTGTTGGAGTATGAGGTAGTAATTTGTTTAGAACATATTTTGACATCTAACACAAATAAGAATTTGAAAAAAAAAAGCTTAAATGTACTGGAAAAAATTAGCTTCAATAGAATTCCTAGCACTGACAATATTTGTTTGATTCTTACATAATTTCTGATTCCGTCTCTTTATTACAGTAGTGCAAAAACTTATTGACGGCACTTTCACTTTGGTCTCTTGGGTTGATAGCAAAGATCTCATCATCAGAGAGCGTTGATCTGAATCCCTTGAGTATTAACCTACAAGTGATAAATTTAAAATGTTTTTAATAGTTTTGTAGCACAAGTCTAGATCAGAAAAGTAAAGGAAAATATATATGTAAACTAGTAGTCAGAAAAAAAAAAAATCCATTTGTATAAAAAAAAATTGCTATAAACTGCTTTTAATTGGCATGTCCTGTATCAAAGAGAAACTCTTATTAAAACTAACCTGTCTAACCAGCTGAATGTAATCCAAGATAACATGGAGGCGGTAACCTCAGGATTGTCACGCTAGAACAACAAAATTAAAGTCACTATTAAGAAATAAAGTAAATAACATTGAAACATTGATGTGCATAATCAAAACCTTGAAGAGTAAATCAATGGATATGACAGAAACTAATCACTTAATGAGTTCATCATTGCTATATGTCTATACAGCTTTCAATCAATAATTGGTTCTTATATTTTTTGCAAATCTATAAACAGGTTGTAGCAATCCAAAAAAATAGAAATGGAAAAATGGTTTGAGTGCAGGGACAAGTCCCAAAAAGCCTGCGGAGCCTGGGAGCAGATGAGACCACACTTTCCTGTGGTGTAAGATGTCCAGGTCTGAACAAGCTCTTATAACACAGTGCAGGACAGGCCACGTTGGCTCATATTTCTCATGGCTATGGCCAAACTTCGTCTCACAGTCCCCTCCCGGCAGGGAGGAAGAGGAAACTGTGTCTTATATTCATTTTGACTAGTCTCCTGATCTCTTACTGATCTCGGTCTCAACAGAGAGTTGGTAATAACCTATTGCAAAAAAAAACAACAAACAAACAATTAATGCCCCTTACCTTTGACCTATGAACTGTATAGTTTGGGAAACAATATAAGAGAAACAAAATTGTTGTGAACAAGATTTTTAAAATCAACAATGTCAGCTCAGTGCCATTTTTCTCCTCAAACTGGAAGGAAGCAAACAAAACAAACTTTGAACACTTTTTGGTTACATGAGAAATATTTGACAACTTTTTGGTGAGGTACATGAGAAATATTTGACAACTTTTTGGTGAGGTACATGAGAAATATTTGACAACTTTTTGGTGAGGTACATGAGAAATATTTGACAACTTTTTGGTGAGGTACATGAGAAATATTTGACAACTTTTTGGTGAGGTACATGAGAAATATAAGCTATTTTAAATCTCCAGCCACTTCAATTGTTTCCTGGAATGACAATTATAACCCACTAATTTGCAAAATCAATTGAATGTATAGAATAAAGTATTAAAGAGCTTAATAGTTAAGGGTAAAAAGTTCTCCTTTCAGACCTTAAGGTCTATAGGGCGGATGATGTAAAGGTCATCTGTTTCTGTGGCCTACGGTTAACAAGGGTGTCATGTGGCCAGCACAACGACCAACCACCTTTAATTTTCCCTAAGTAATGTCAGGTACCCATTAGAGCTGAGTGGACTCAGAGGCGCCCGAAGATCCCGAAATTAAAAATCCCAGTCTTCACCAGGATTCAAACCCTGGTCCCCAGTTCAGAAGCCAAGCGCTTTACCGCTCAGCAACCGTGCCTCCATAGTTAAGGGTACTTATTTGAAAACAAATTTAACATTTAAATCTTATAGTGTAATAGTTGCAAACTATGTAATTATATCTACTCTTTTGGGTCTGGCCAGTGTAAAATTGTATGGTTCTATTCTAAAACAAATCTTACCCTTAGAATCAGGTCTGTGTAAAATGGAATAAATGAAACAATAAAAGCCAGGGTCCAAAATATAAATAAAATGGGTGACCTTATAACATGTCTTGACTTTTCCATGCCATTAAGAAGTGACTGAAGAAACTGGGGATAAGTTGAGACTATGTCAAGTTCAAGTTTGGCAAATTCAAAAGAAAAAAATTTTAGAACAAAATTTACCCCCCAAAAAAATATATTAACGAGTGTTAAAAAAAAAAAAGTTTAATGGTTCAATTCAGAAAAAGTTTCAAAATCTGCTTTTAAGAAGTAAACCATTGCTTATAATGACAGTCTTCAGCATGGTGTTTGTAATTATAATGCTCTAGCAAAAACAATCTCCATTAATGTTGTTAATAACTTGTTAATAATATCTGTGACCAACTTGGCACCCACAATTCAGTTTAAACTTAAAATAATTATTACAATTGTAAGTATTACAGTTTTTTTTTTCATTTTAAAAGTTATTCCAAAGCTAATTAAAAACTTACTAGAGATATAATCCAGATGCACACAGACCAGCGTTCTGCATTGAATAATAGAGAACTGTTAACACTCCATGCATCAAATGTGTATATAAAATATACCACGCTTAAAGCAATACTGAAAAACTGTTCAACAAACAATAAAATGCATTAAGAATTACATCTATGGTGATAATCTTTACATTCTGAGTAGGGTTATGTATTTGTTATTTTAGGCTAACTAGTTAGTTTAAAAGTTATATTTATACACTAATCTTGAAGATAGCTCACAAAAATATAAACAGGTACAGATGTTGCAAATGTTTTCACTCTTGATAACTAAAATTATGTGAGTGTTTGTGCATGTTAGTGAGGATAGGGATGAGTTATTTACTTAGTTGAGTTTAGTTAATCCAACCAGCTGCTTATTTGAATGGAATCCTAAAATGACAAAAACATCCTATTATACAGTCCAATCCAATTAATTTGACCACCAGTTTAATGGAAAGGACTTATTAGGTCCAAATACTAAAGTACCAAAACAAATCCAGTTAATTGGACCAACCAATTAAATAAAAAAAAAATCACATCAGGAGGTGGTCCAATTAACCTGATTTGACAGTATATGTAAATATATGTAAACTTACAAGTTTTGTCTTATTTAACCAGTTCACAGGACTTATACAGGTTTTGGTTAACATTAAACGTATGATGTAAAAGGGAGCAGTGAGCCAAAGAAAGCCACAAGGGATCCATGTCAACACAGTGAAGTTGAGACATTCAGTGAATGGCATCAAGGAACTGTTGCTGAATGTGATGTTGTTCTCCTGAGAAATAGAAATATCAGAAACCTTGTGGTAAGAGGGGATAGTTCTTGAGTAGGTGTCAGATTGTAGTTGACAGATGTGGTAATACAAATTGAATTAGTCCCCTTTGTATTTTGTGAGAATTTTAAAAGTTCCCCTTTCAGACCTTGTGGTCTATAGGGCAGATGATGTAAAGGTCATCTGTTTCTGTGGCCCAAGGTTAACAAGGGTGTCATGTGGTGTTAAGGCTTCCGCTCAGTGTTAATTCTATGAAATATAACTAGTGTAGATCTACGTCTGACTGGAAGTAATGCTGAACTCAAACTACTTCAGTAACATCGGCGAAAGGCCGAAACAATCAAATATGTAGTCGACGCTGATGTTGCTTTACAAATATATTTAATAATCACGAAGGGAATCGTCCAATGTCAGCTATGTCCGTAAATCCGTATATCTATTGTACTGCTCTATACGAAGCATCTTCTTTTAGCGTCACTTAGAGCGTTCTTGTTTTTTAACCAGCTTTACGCCATCGTCGCTAAGTAAAACTTTACCCTATTCCCGAAACAAATAACTAATTCCTAATCATGTCATAACAGTGGCCAGCACAGCAACCAAACGCCTTTACTTTTCCCTAACTAATGTGAGGTACCCATTGCAGCTGGGTGGACTCAGAGGTGCACAAGGATCCTGAAATAAAAAATCCCATTATTTTCATAATCACTTTGCTAGCAAAGTAGTTATTGTATTGGCTTGAGCCCTTGAGTTAGAATTCATTTGTACAACTTATAAAAAATACATTTAAAAAGCTATGACTGTAACCTTCGGGCAGACACACCTTTCTGAGAGGTGAAATCGGTAATACGCTTATTACAAATAATATGTAGAGAGTCAGATAACTCATTGGATGAAAGACTTCCCTAGATTGGGAAGAGATTGATATACTTTGAAGTCAATGGTAGCCATGTGCACAAAATGAGAAAAGAAGAACAATGTTTTACATGTTTTGAATATTTCTTCAGAGCTGAAGATCTGTCTGTATGAGTAGATGTAATTTCGTAGTGGAACATAATTGACATAACAAAAAATAATTGGAAAATAAAACCCCTTTTTATCTATGAAAATATTTACAAAAGGAAGACTTACTACAGTAAAACTTTTTTTTTCAAAGTCAAAATCATAAGCACATCAATAAACTAAATGCTTCAAATAATGTTTATTGTCAAACTTAGAAAGTGCTCAGTTGCCGCATACTTCTATTCCTGAAAGTGTAATTATTTAATGTATTAATATTCTAAAGTTCATTCATCAAAAATAAGGTCCCACATTGTTTGCATATATTTAAAAAAACAATGTTTGTAGTAAATCTCTTACCCATTCAAAATCTTTCACACAAAATATATCCATTTTGAAATAATTTTTTTTAGAGATATCACAGCACACACATTTTTTTTACTTCAGTCTTACTCTCAACTCAATTTCAAAAGAGAAACTTAGAATGTTATAGAGCTAATATGTCTGCCAGGTGCTGGTGAATAAATTATCATAATTTATACTACTTACTCTTTCCTTCTTACTGTATAATGAAGAGGTCCTCATTACTCACAATCATACTGTTGGGGTGCATCATTTGATTGGGCCAATCTGACATTGACATTGCAAATCACATGCCTCAAGGACATGTTCACCAGATTCTTAGGCTTCTGTTTATTTATCATTCTTAGGCTTCTGTATATTTATTTCTGGTAGCCTCTGGTAGCTGCCCAGTACACATCCAGTGATTTTTTAATTAAAAGCCTTCTATGTGTAACTTAATGTATACAAAATCAATGTATTTTTTAGTTTTTAGTTTTTAAGAGAGTTGTAGTACTATTTATCTACTAGAGCTGACACCTACTATGTCTAGTAATCTCTAAACCAATGTTTGATTTATGTCAAAAATGAGACAAAAGTGCTGAAGTGGTAGATAATTCATTTATTTTTCAAATTATTTTTATCATTTAATTGGTAGGCCATGTACAATTACATAACAGTGGTACAATTAAAAATTATATAGACTATATGTTTTGCTTGCTGATGTCACAAAGTTGTAACATTAAAGCCATGGAAGGCTACAAGGCTGTAAGAGATAGCAAATCTCTTTTAAGGCTCTAGGATGAATTGATTGTAGAATAGGTAATGTAGTGGTAATTAAAAAGATTTTTTGAAAGAATTTCATCTTTATAAGATTGTTTTCTTTTTAAAAAATTACCAATAATGTCTTGGTCTCAAAATAAATAAAAAAAAAAATAATCAGAATAAATATATATTATTTTATTTAATTATAAAGCTATTTCTACAATACAATAAATTAAAAAAAAAAATGAACAATTTTTCTTTTTTATTTTTTTTTTTAACAATTTTATTTTGTTCAATGAAATAGACACCTGCGAAAATTCAGATCATACAAAATAAATCTCAAATATTACATGCATGAACAATCCAATCAAATAAAAACGTCAATACAAAAAAAATGAAGTAAAAGATAAAACAATGCTGGTGTAAAAGTGAAAGAACATTTAATTCTCAACAATATGTTCTGTGTTTTATTTTTAATTTATGCCTGCCACATTTATTTCTTATAATGATTCAGACATTTTTCTTGATTTTGAAATTAATTATAGTGTTCATGTACATAGTACATCACATAATACTGTAGATTCTATATACTATTATTACTTTTGCATGTTCATTAGTTCCTATACAATGTGATCATAACCTTATCAAGTTAATATCATGTCGTTTAAGAATCAGATCTTAGATAGGTCATCATAAGTTCTACATTGGTTTGGAAAGTTTTGTAAACAGTTGTAGGAATGGAACATGCTGAATGTAGTTTAGACAAAATAAATACATTCAAAATGTAAACACCTAGAGTGACTACACGAGTCCTGCTTGAGAGGCCATGGCATAAAACATGGAATCAGGTTTAGACAAGAGAGATTTTGGACTGTCAAACTCTGATACTGTTCCTTTATCTAGAACCATAATCCTGAAAGAAAAATGTATTCAACAATTGCTATTGTTTCCGTGAGATTCAACAAAGTGATTTGTAGTATAGGTTTTAAGATTCTAAGTTTATATATGTATACCGGTATATATGTTTTATTAGTTTAAAGTTTCTAAGCTTATACATATGTTTTATTAGTTCTAAGATTCTAAGTTTATAGATATTTTTTATTAATTCTAAGTTTCCAAGTTCATTTATATGTATCATAAGTTCTAAGTTTCTATGTTTAAATATATGTTTTATAAGTTCTAAGCTTCTAAGTTAAATTAAATATATATAGAATGACATTCCAAGCAGACTCAAATAGTATGCAACTCATCAAACATAAGTTAAAAATGAGTTACCTGTCATAGTCTAAAACAGTATTGAGTCTGTGGGCAATAGTCAGGATAGTACATTCACTGAACTCTGCTCGGATTGTCTTCTGGATCAACTCATCTGTTTCCATATCAACTGCTGCTGTTGCTTCATCGAGGATCAGAATTTTAGTCTTTCTGAGAAGAGTTCTAGCCAGACAAACCAACTGTCTTTGTCCCATGCTGTGTGTGAAATATTATTTTGTTTTATTAACATAAGAAGTGTTTAAAAGGACCCATTTATTTTTAACAATGTTTAAAAAGAACTGAATGTTTGCAAATAGATTTCTTCAGGCATATAAATGGCTGTAAGTATTTACTTAAGAATACTGCTTGAAATGTTATTTGGTGGAAGTGTTGGGCTGCACAGATTCCTGATGTGGAACGTGTGGCTGAATGGAATCACTGAGAGGGCTAGAGTTCAAATCCAAATATAGACAGAGTTTTTAATTGAAGATTTGAGATGTATTTGTAAAGTGCCTAAAGGCAGCACAGAATCCTTCTCCCAACTACAGCCAGCCCTATACACAAAAGAGTTTGGACCAGAGTGCACTAAGCATGCTATAAGAGAATGGTAGCAGCGCTATACAAAATTTATTATTAAATAATAATTATATTATTTCATGGAACTGAATTGTAAAAGATCTCAGAGTCCCCTTTTAAGGTAATAAAAGACTTTGTGTCTGCCCCCATGTGACTTTGTCTCATTAGCCTTTAGTCACAGAAACCAATCAACTTCATGTCCTTGACCTCCCTCCCCTAATTTCTTTTTGGAGCTAAAAACAAATGCTACTATTACCAGAATGTTCCCAAATAGTGAAGAAAAAGAGAAGAGATCTATGAAGAACATCCTATTCTAGACAGATGTTTTATCCTGATGATGTCTTTAGGTGTGGTTGTGGCTCTATGATCCCCTTGGGGCTCACATGAATAAGTCAAGTAGCTCAGTCAAGTCTTTATAGAAACAAGCATGACAACCTCAGCATTAAATTACAAACTATTATGAAAGAATGAAATAATGCTGGCCACATCTGAGACCCAAATATTAAGATTATAACAAATTTAACAATCACATGGCTTAATATTCTTGTTATGAAAAAAACAAATTCATTGCAAACCTGAGATTCTCTCCCCCTTCTCCAACTTCATGCTCCAGCCGCTGAGGTAAACTCTCCACGTAGGTCTTTAAGTGAGCGTGCTCCAGAGCTGTCCATAGCTCATTTTCACTTTTCTCTTCAAACGGATCCAAATTTATGCGCAGACTACCAGCAAACAAGACTGGATCCTGAACAAAATTAACATAAATAATTTCAGGAAAAAAAAAATATACAAATGTATTTCTATCTGATAACAAAGTAAAGCATCTTTTATTGTGTTGAATTTAGTGACATGACATGAGACATATTTAATCACCAGAATTTACAAATGACCAACTTATTTAACTCTACCAAACCACTGAACCCATTGTTCTATGCCGCTGTATCTATTTTTGGTACTTATCTATTATGTGGGGGAAAAAAAGAATCAATCTAAAAACTAACCAATACTAATTACATTGCTAATGCCTGATCCGTATGTGTTGACATTGATTTATATAAGGTTTAAGTTTAAGGTGAAACATTTCTGATAACTTGCAATGATTATAGACCAGGTATATTGATAGTAGGCCTTAAGTTGATCCTTATTTAAGTTGATTTAAGACTGAACTTTATATCTAGAGCTTGTCTCTCAGGAACTCAAGTATAAAGGACAGTTATGTTTATGGGCTAAGATCTAGTAGGGTTATGTAATTTAACATCCAAAATTATATATAGTCATTTAAATGAACACTGCATATTACCTTTTTGTGCGTATCTAAAATAATTATTATGTAAACTAATACAGCAAGCAATGTTAAAAATCCAACCTGAGGTAAAATAGTGATCTTCCTTCTGAGTGCATGCAGGCCAAGTTTAGAAATATCTACATCATCGATGAGAATTTCACCTCCAGTTGCCTCAATTAGACGAAACAACGACAGAACCATTGATGATTTACCTGCTCCAGTTCTGCCCACCACACCAATCTAAAAAAGAATTGAACGAACAAGACTTCAACTTGGGATTGCCAAGCTTTACTGAATATAAAAAATAATTATATAAAGAAATAACAAGATTAGACAGGAATTAGAAGGAAACCCAGTGCCAGAATGATGCAAAGAAAGAACTAAAACCAAAAGAACTTGGCAGTGCACTTAATGGGGTAAGAAAAAACATAAAATAACTGCTAAAGACCAACAAGTGATGATTGTGGCTCTATATTTCTCAAAGAACTCAGAGAACAAATGGTGATGTACTATAGGTCCAAAATTTCAATATTAATACTTTGATCAAGATTGTAATTTAAATTTAAAAAAAAAAATTTCAAAAATGATTATTACAAAAGCTTTCTTTAAAAACCTAGACTAAGGTTATAAACACAGTAGCATGGAGTAAAACTATGCTAAATACAGTGACTATTCTAGTGTTCTAAAAAAATCATTATGTGTTACTGCCCAAAGATATGAATTAATCACTAGGTGTGTGTTTGATGCATAAATTAAAAGAAATATTAGTCAATCTGACTAGCAAACAAAGACTGGTCTGAAAGTCACAAAGCAAAGACATTTTTTTTTTCAGATCTTAAAAAGTATTTAATTTTTTAAAGACTGTTTCATTTTAAAATAACTATTTTAAAAAATGTCACAATTTGTAAAAAAATGTGGAAAAAAGATCTAAAACGGATCTTCCATTTTTTGGAAGACAGCTTTTCTTATTATAGAAAGTGAAGAGAGAAATCATTGATTTTAAAAAATTCCTTATTACAGATTAATAAAAACTATCAGAAAAATGGAAAGTCTTTCATCAGTATTTCTTCAACAAATATGCAAATAACCTTTAATTTGCATAAGAGAGATCATCTTTGAGCTTAATTAGGCCCTACATATTGGTCCTGTACTGGCTCATAAATATGTATTAGCTGTACAGAGATTCTCAGTCAAGAGGGCTCACTACTTCTTGTGACACCTACCTTCTCCCCTCCTTTGATTTCACAGTTTAAATTTTTTAAAACCAAATCCAAGCCATCTCTGTATCTTGTACTGTAGTTGACAAACTTGATGCTTCCTTCATTTGGCCACTGGTCAGTTATTAACTTTCTATTTTCAGGTAGATCCCATGGTGCCTAGTAAAATGATACAGGAAATTTGCTTTCATAATGGGCTGAGACACTAAAAGTGGAATTATGTTTGCAGCCAAATGTTTATTGAAGGCCTGAATTTTTAAAATGTTGCTAACAGTTGATTAATCAATTATTTGTACTACAATTACTGTCTGTTGTGTGATTCTATGGTCAGGGATTTAAAAAAAAAAAAGTTTGATTTGAAGCCATATACAATTTTATTTTTTATGTGATTGTGATGAACTTAGGTCATTTATAGTTGTTGAAATAAAAATGTACCTCTGAAAAAAAAATGATTGAGAACCACCTATTAAGACTAACCTCACTGTTGACAGCAGAATACTCTCGAATGCGCTCCACAGATACAATATGATTCTCCAACTCACCAAATAAAAGTGTAAAAACGTTCATTTCTGTTGAAACCTTATTACAAAATAAAAATGATAACAATTTTAAATGATGTTTTAGAGAGGAAGAATAAGAGTACAAACATAGAAGTTTATTCTATGAGTAACTAACACAGAAATAAAATCTGTACTTTTTGTTTGTTTTTTCACACCATTTGATCAAAAACATATGTAACCTAAATCTTCACACGAAAATTCCAGACCAAGTATGTTTTTGTTTTTTTTACTAGAAACCTCTAAATAAATATTTAGGTTTTCAACCTCTTTCAGAAGTAAAGTTTGTATATAAACATGGTAATGTCTAGTTCAATACCTTACACTTACTCTTATAGCATAAGTCACAGCAAGTCCAACTAGGCCTGGAGAGAGATCATTCCTGGAGACTACAGCAAATATAGTTGCTGCAGCAATGACTAAAAAGTTCAACATTTCCAGGCGAGCTTCCAACCATCTAGAACATTTATATTGTATCATAAATAATTTTCATGAATAAAAATATTGATAACTAGAAGCAAAGAGTCTTTCTTTTTTTTAAAAAAAATCTCAGTCTTAGTTCACAGATCAATAAGAGAGCTAAAACTGATTATATCATTTATATAATAGTTATGCTATTTTTTTAAATGTCTACTGTATCTACTTTAAGCATAACAATTATCACTGCATCTATGTTGAAATAAAATTATTAAAGTTTATAGATATTCTAGTTTGTTTTTTTAAGTATATAAAGAATACAATTAAAATGAAAAATAAACAACCTAAGTTTCTATGCGATATCGGAATAAAATGGTGTCACAATTAGTTCCTAAACAAGGTCTGAACACCCAGTTCTACCTGCTATAGGTGTTTGTAAAGTTGGGGTATGGGTTAATCAAAGTTTTTTGCATTGTGTTTTCTAGTAACTTCTGCTGCTTATATTTTTTTTGTAGAAATTGAGACAGGTGAAGAAGTGTTTTATTTTTTAAAAGCGTGTCTTTATAGGCTTTCCAGTCAGACGTGGCATCTGTGGGTGGCAAGTGGGCCAATCACCCTGCGCCTGAGGGGGGCCCCGCAATGAGGGGGGCCCCGGTCCACATATGACAATCATCCAGGGACCCCCACACTGCTAAGGCCACTTCTGTTTCCAGGTATACATCCCTTACAAATATAAAATGATTTCTTACACATATAAAGAGTAATTATGTAGGGGAGTTAGCTTAGTAAACAATTATTCAGTACACAGTTATTACAGAAAGAATGAAATGATGTTTTGCCCTACTTGCTGATAGCTCTGGACAGAGCATTAGCCTTCTGAAAGTTATCCACTTTACTGAGAGAGTCTGCAATAAACCTTTCCTCAGCTTGATATGCTCTGATGACGCTCACACCTGACAGGGTCTCACTGAAATGAGCATAGACTGGTGACCTGTTCTTTGATGTGATGCGGCGAAGTTGACAGGAAGTCCTGATATACAGTTGCTAGATATAAAACATACTTTAAAGATTAACAGGAATGTAAAGGGGGGGTAGGAAAACAAAAAAATATATGAGATCATTATTTTGGAACATTGGTACTGAAGCTTTTTAACATTTATTTTTCCTTTTAATAATCAATAAAAAATATATCACTAATACTTTTGCACACAAAGGAAATTGAAATATTAAATGATTTTAACTTTTTAAAAAAAAAAAGGTTTGAAAAATTCCTAATTAAAACATAATAATAGCAATAAAAGGCCAATGTTTTGCTTACATTGCTATAATGCCACACATACCAGAATAAAAAGAATGTACCTGTACAAAGTAAAGTATGATGATGACAGGGATTATCACACTCAGAAAGATGGGCATGGTATAGCTGATGATGATGACTGTTGATACGCATCGCAGAGCATTGTCTAAAGCAATTTCAGCTTCTAGGAAGACGTCATTGTCCAGTGTGGCTATGTCCTGGCTGAACCTGTTTAGGATCCTCCCCATGGGCGTGGTGTCAAAGAAGCTCATTGGTGCTTTAATGATGCTGAACAAAAGTTCATTGTGAAGTTTTCTGGATGTGGCCACGTGGCTGACTTGAAGCAGGATGGAGTAGCCCACCACAAATATGGCTGGAATGAAATACAAACTGGTTTAGTTTATTATTTTTTAAAAAAGACATTTATAAAGGTGGTTGACAAATGCCAGATTTTTTAAAAATTATGCAAGGAGATAGGGCCTTGGAATCCTTATGCCATAGCTCTTAAGTTAGCTGGAAAAAATGTAAAGACCTATAGGTTTTAGAAAGGCGACATAACAACCAATACAATTTTAGCATTAGAAACAAGTAAACTGAACACATCACCACTGCTCTGTAACAAAGATACAGACTAGTGTAATGTGAAGATGCACTTATTAGAAACAAGTAAACTGAACACATCACCACTGCTCTGTAACAAAGATACAGACTAGTGTAATGTGAAGATGCACTTATTAGAAACAAGTAAACTGAACACATCACCACTGCTCTGTAACAAAGATACAGACTAGTGTAATGTGAAGATGCACTTATTAGAAACAAGTAAACTGAACACATCACCACTGCTCTGTAACAAAGATACAGACTAGTGTAATGTGAAGATGCACTTATTAGAAACAAGTAAACTGAACACATCACCACTGCTCTATAACAAAGATACAGACTAGTGTAATGTGAAGATGCACTTATTAGAAACAAGTAAACTGAACACATCACCACTGCTCTATAACAAAGATACAGACTAGTGTAATGTGAAGATGCACATATTAGAAACAAGTAAACTGAACACATCACCACTGCTCTATAACAAAGATACAGACTAGTGTAATGTGAAGATGCACTTATTAGAAACAAGAAAACTGAACACATCACCACTGCTCTATAACAAAGATACAGACTAGTGTAATGTGAAGATGCACTTATTAGAAACAAGTAAACTGAACACATCACCACTGCTCTATAACAAAGATACAGACTAGTGTAATGTGAAGATGCACATATTAGAAACAAGTAAACTGAACACATCACCACTGCTCTATAACAAAGATACAGACTAGTGTAATGTGAAGATGCACTTATTAGAAACAAGTAAACTGAACACATCACCACTGCTCTATAACAAAGATACAGACTAGTGTAATGTGAAGATGCACTTATTAGAAACAAGTAAACTGAACACATCACCACTGCTCTGTAACAAAGATACAGACTAGTGTAATGTGAAGATGCACTCTTACATTAACTATTTCTCTCCGTAATTATTTTCCGTCATCCGACAGAATTATTTATTTAACTCATTTGTAGCTCACTTCCGTGTTAAGATTAAACTTCATTAAGACTAAGACTAAGACTAAGACTGCTTTATTGATCCTTACGGAAATTTGTTGTGATTACAAGGACTCGTTTCTCATATAAAGACAACACAACAGAAAAATACACATAAATACGACAACATAAAGAGTTCATTCAGCGACTACACACAGGTATCTTGGTGCATTTCATGTTCCCTGATCAATGAGTGGCGGTGATAGAGTCTGACCGAGTGAGGTACGAACGAGTTTTTGTACCGCTCCGTTCTTGTTTTGATTGACAGCAGTCACCCACTTCGCGACGACCTGGCGTAGTTCTGATGGAGCGGGTGGCCGTTGTCTTCCAAGATTTTTTTGATTTTTCTTAGGCACGTTTGTTCAAAAAGTTCCTTTAAATGTGGTAATGTTGTGAGTGTAATTTTTGATGCTTTTTTAATGATATTTTCTAGACGTTGCAACAGTTTAGATGAGGCGTTGCCTTGCCAACAACTTATTCCGTATGTTAGAAGATTTTGAACAGTCGCGCCGTAAAATGTCTCAAGGATCTTCTTGTTTAATTTAAAACTGTTGAGTTTGTATAGAAAAAAGAGTCGCTGGGCTGTTTTCTTTGTCAGAGTTCCAAGGTGGTCTTCCCATGAAAGCTTGTTGTTGATGATAACGCCTAGATATTTATATGCCTTTACTTGTTCTATAGATGTAGTGTTTATTTGCAGTTCACGTATAGTTTGTTTTTTCTTTCTAAAATCTATTATAAGTTCTTTAGTTTTTGTTACATTCAGTTCTAGAAAGTTGTCGGTGCACCAGTTTGTAAACTCTTCTATCGAGCTTCGATACTGAGTTTCGTCTCCTGAAATAAGACCGACTATGGCAGTATCATCAGCGAATTTAATGAGTTTAACTGAGTCATAGATGCTTCTTATATCATTAGTGTAAAGAGTGTATAGTACAGGAGAAAGTACACAACCTTGTGGAGCACCCGTACATAGTACTCGAGTTGACGATTTGGTGTTGTTGACTTTAACATACTGGGGCCGTTGGGTTAAAAAGTTTAGAACCCATGCTTGCAAGTAAGGGCTTACATTTAAGTTACTCAGTTTGTTTATCATTAGATGTGGCTGTATGGTATTGAAAGCCGAGGAGAAATCTACGAAGAGGACTCGTGCATATGTTTTGGGTATATCGAGATGCTTATAAAGCTGGTCCAAAAGCAATAGAATGGCATCCTCAGTTCCTCTAGCTGCTTTGTATGCAAATTGGTGAGGGTCTAGGCTGTTATTGACTTTTGCTACAAGTTGTTAAAGGATATATTTTTCAAAACATTTCATAACAATAGGTGTTAGTGCTACTGGGCGGAAATCATTTAAGCAATCTATTTTTGGTTTCTTAGGCACTGGTATGATTTCTGAAGTTTTCCAGATGTTTGGAATTACAAACGTTTGCAATGACTGGTTAAAGATATGACAGAAGATAGAAGAAATTTGCTCCGCACACAGCTTGATCAACTTGCCACTAACTTTGTAATCAGAAAATTATTTGTTTCGGTATAGAATTAAATGGGAATGCATGTTCTTTTTATGTAACACACATTAATGTTTATAAAACCAGAAAATAATTTAAAGTGGTCCAATCAACGATGGTATCGTCAATCAGGATAGAAAGAGTTAAACAGGCCAGCCCAGTTTTCAAAAGAACTTACTTTGTCCTATACCCAGGCCTGTATACACTCCAATATAATAAACATTTCTGTCTTCTCTGTCCGAGCTATTGCGTGGCATGTCTGTAAAGTTACCAAGCCCTGGGTCATCATTCCAATTAGTCAGCCAGATGTTGGTATAGTTGAATACCACATGATAACACAACATCAGCACAATAATGGACGTAGCTTGATAAACACCAACACTTTTGACCAAATGCCAGTATACTCCCCAGTTCACCTGTCAGATTTGTTGACCAAAAAAAATATTCAACTCTAAGCCTTGTTTTATAAAATGGTCTATTAATTCTTCAGTAAATATTTAGACTAACAAATATTGTACATTAAAATTTAAGTAACTTATTTATTATTTTACAATTAGCAAACTATTTATTTTATTTCAGTGGTATATAAATTTCTTCTTGTTTATTCTAGGAATGATCTATTTTGTTTGAAGCCAATAAAATGTAAAAAAATGATTTTATTTTGATACATAAACAATTACAGAGAAACTAAGACATGTTATCACTTAATTATGTAAGCTATGAGGCTGTAAACATTTAAAGATTTGTATTATGAAAAGAAATAATGCTTGAAACAGCCAAGGTTTTTTTTTTCATTCTTAGCAATCAATTTCTCTTTGTGTCATTTATTTCTCACAGATTGCAGTCTTTAAAAAAATATGTTTGTTTCTTTACCTTTCCTCCGGCCATTTCTTCTTCTGTTATTAACTTACTCTGGTCAGTGGCAACATGATGGTCAATAGAAGCTATCAAATGGTGATCCCTGATTTCTGATCTCTGACTAGCTTCCAAACCCGAGTTCAATTTTCTAAAGAATAAAACATTGAAGTTTACATGTTATGAAAGGTACATTCAATCTAATTAAAATCACAGGAGTTTAAAAAATGGTTGTAATTTTCTCTCTCCTATCCCTTAACTAGTTGCCAAGGGGTTGGCTTCTGAAACAAGCAGTCTTGAGTTCAAATCCTAGTGATGACAGATTTTGAAATTTCAAGATTTTAAGGATGTCTCTGAGTCCAACCAACTCAAATGGGTTCCTGAGCAACATTGGAGTAGTAAAAGCACTTGGTCATTGTGCTGGCCACATGACACCCTCATAAACCATCAACCATAGAAACTGATAAGCCCTGAGCTCATAAGGTTTGAAAGGAGTATCTTTACTTTTACTTTTTATCAAACAAGGATGAAATTTTATAAGTATTTAATCTGGGAAAATGAAAGTCAATAGTTTAATTAGTGTTATTTTATTTGGAAGCCAGTAGTTCTCTTCTATGCTGACTATCTAGACTTTAAAGCATTTCTGGAGAGTGCCTGTTATCATACCCTCCTTTTAAAGGATTCCAAAAAAGGATTGCTGTGCTGGGCAAAATATTTTTTTATTAATAAGCATTGCCTCTATACTGTTCACATGATCAATCACTAGAACATTAATACTTGTGCTGTATTGCCATCTTGTGCCCATAATCAAGCACAGAATTGTTCTAGTAGCTTTAGATGTTTATATATAAATCTTGCATTTTAATAAGAAAAAATCAAAAAGTCTCGACATATTGAAGCAATCCATTCTATGCTGAGAAACTATTGGAAAGAGAAAATGATCAATAAGAGCACTGTTTAAGCTTAGAGATTCAATGTCAGCCTAATTACTTCTACAACATTAGTGTTAACCTTTGCATTGTAACTTCAAAAAAAGTGAAATTATAGAATGACATGAAGTATTAGTAAATAATTTTTAATAAATACAAATAATACTTTTTTTTTAAGTGAAATTATAGAATGACATGAAGCATTAGTAAATAATTTGTTTTTTTATATAAATATAATACTTTAAAAAAAAGTTAGGTTATCATTTTCTTACAAGGAAGACGTTCCTTCTAGTCTTGCTTCATAGCTGTGGGCAAACTTTGTTTTCTCATTAGACAGAAGATGAAAAAGATCTGCTTTACTTGAGTCACTAACTGTATCATTATCTGATGTAACTGAGGCTAACCTTTTCAAAAGGTCTAATTTTATTTCAGGATCTGTAACTCAGAAATAGAAAAGAAAATAATATATTCAAAATAGAAAATTAAACATTAGTCAACAAAACATCTTGTAAATTACAGTTGACTCTTGATATCTGCACTTAAAATTGCAACACACTTAGTAATCGAATAAGGTGCCAACAAAAATTCATGCAATTAATGTACAATGCAGTCGTTATATTTTTAGAATGTATGAATGCAAATTATATTTCAGTATAGTATGAGAAGGCTGAAATGTTTGTATTTTTTTAGATCAATAAATGTATTTTGTTTTTCTTTTGTTTTATTTATATGTTTTAAAAGTGTAAGAATATCTTATTACATCATAAATAGAATTTTTGGTGGTTAAATTCTTTGAAGTACAGCTAATCCTTTGATGTTTTCAGTAATCAGACACTCCCTCAGCCCCACAAGACTATCAAGAGGCAATTGTAATATATCATACAGATTTTACTTGGAGATATTTTTGCTTTCTTTTAAATATTACACACAAATTTATTTTCTTAACCAAATATGTCATATATATATTTATCATTAAAATATGTCATATATATATTTATCATTAAAATAATTGCATTATTTTTTTCCCAGAAATTTTAATATAAAAATACAATGGGGAAATAAAGCCATTTTCTTGAAACCAGTTAGTCAAGTATTTTAAATGATTTTAGATGAAACATTTTTTAAAGTTCTTTTCCCCAAAAGGCAGTCCTCAAAGTGCAGCTGAATAATGGCCAGATAATGGCTGGTAAAATGAATATGTCTTTTGAACAAACTTTTCAAAGGTCTTAAATCATCTACCATGCACTAGATTTGATTTAATTTAGCTTTGTGCACATCAGCATAATTTCGTCCATGTCGTATTCCATAAAGATTTTAAGTTTCTAACACTTAACTTCATCTTATTTTGTTTTTTACCTGATTCAGCCTTGTCACTCTTTGCATTATCAATCTCTTTGGTCAAGTATTGTGTTAGGAACTGAGCAAATGCTCCATTGTGACCCAGCAATTCCTCATAGGTGCCACACTCTGAGATCTGGCCATCAGACATCACCACAATGTGGTCAACAAAGGGAAGCCACTGGATGCCATGTGTAACTAACAGTCTTGTCTATGGAATGCAGGCATATTTAGCAACAACATAAGACAACAAATCAGTTCAATTTGATGATACATACTAACTTTAATGTTGCTATGAGGAATCAACAAGAAATGTGTCATTGTGATGTATGAAATGAAACTAAAGTCAAGAAATTATATTGGGATAATGAAATCCTTTGTATTGATTTCATTTACTCTTTTAATTAATAAAAAAAATTGAGTAAATAAGTTATTCACTTTACATTCTTTACATGTTTCTGAGAAAAGGTATTTTTTAAATCAGATTTATAAATGCTAATTCTTTTTTTATAAAATATTAAATTTAGAAAATGTATTTAAAAAAAAGATATTCTATGTTAGGCCTATAATTTAATAAAAAATCCAGTTTGAACTTGTTATTATGGTTGGAACTAAATAGTTTTACTGACTCTCTTCACATTCTGTGGGCCATTTAGAAGTTCAAAGTATTTACTAATGTCAAAAAAAGACAATTTTAAAATAGTTTTTTTTATAAGTACTTTGCGAAGTATTTAGATTCATGTCAAAGGATATTTTACAAATAGGCTAAAAGAAAAAAGTTACCTTGCCACTTAGCAAGCCTTGTTTGCCAATGACCTGATCAAAGATATGTTTCCCAACATGGCTGTCTACAGCACTAAGTGGGTCATCTAACAAGTAAATATCAGCCTTACTGTAGACAGCTCTTGCCAGGGAGACACGCTGCTTCTGACCACCAGACAAGTTGATGCCCTATGTTTATGTATGTGTAAAGAGAATCGAATCACTCATTATCTCTATAGAAATAACTGAATCGAATCACTCATTATCTCTATAACTATCTTACATATGAACAGATTAAGCTGTAAATAAAAAAAAATTGAAACAATTGGTGCTATTACAGAAAACCAGCTTTTAAAAAATGTTTTTCTAATCACCTTTTCCCCAATTTCTGTTTGATCTCTAGCTGGCATTATGTCCAGATCTGGCAACAAAGCACAGGCAGATATGACACGATTATAGGTTTCAGCATTGTAGGACTGACCAAACAGAATATTTTCTCTCAGGCTGTTGTTCTGAATCCAAGCCATTTGTGGGACATAAGCAACTGATGACTTAAAAGAAGTAGAAGGATGTATTTAAAACAAAAACTTAAGTTTAAATATTGATACTTCTTATGTGGGCTTTTTTAATAATTGTTTAAGCATGAATAAGTTTTAGGCATATTATAGCTGAAAATAATGATGTTCTTACATTGAGATTAAAACGTCCCCTTTTAGTATGCATTTCTCCAAGTAGAGCATTAAGAAGCGATGATTTCCCAGCTCCAACTGTACCAACGATTGCCACAAGTTGTCCAGGTGTTACAGACAGATTAATGCTAATAACATGTGAAAGTAAAATCATTGAAACGAGTTAAAAGGTAACAATAGTCTTGTAATTTTAGAAAGCTTCTATTTCATGAAGAAAATGAATATAAAGTCATTAAGTGTTTTCTTTTTGTTTGGTGATTAAAGAGTTAATGAACAAATAAGCAAAAAAAAAAACATGGACTATAAACATACTAAGAGATCTAGCAATTTCTTTTAATGCTATAATACATTACATCCTAAGAAATAATTTAGTATTTTCTTTTAATGCTATAATACATTACATCCTAAGAAATGATTTAGTATTTACTTTTAATGCTATAATACATTACATCCTAAGAAATAATTTAGTATTTTCTTTTAATGCTATAATACATTACATCCTAAGAAATAATTTAGTATTTTCTTTTAATACTATAATACATTACATCCTAAGAAATAATTTAGTATTTTCTTTTAATGCTATAATACATTACATCCTAAGAAATGATTTAGTATTTACTTTTAATGCTATAATACATTACATCCTAAGAAATAATTTAGTATTTTCTTTTAATGCTATAATACATTACATCCTAAGAAATAATTTAGTATTTTCTTTTAATACTATAATACATTACATCCTAAGAAATGATTTAGTATTTTCTTTTAATGCTATAATACATTACATCCTAAAAAATGATTTGGTATTTTCTTTTATTTCTACAATGCTCTGACATATTCAGAAATGAATCATCTTTTTCTTCTAAGTTCTACATAAAACTGAGAGACATTCCTACTTACTTTTGAAGTGTAACTGGTCCATTTCTTTCCCAAGCAAAGTCAGCATTTTGTATCCGCACTGCTAAAACTACACAACAAATAATAAAAGATATACATTTTTAGATATGCTAGCATTCAAAACATTGTTCTCATTCATATTCTATTAGCAAAGATAAAAGTATGATGGCAACATTAAGTGGAGATAAATATTCATCAAAATACTTTATAAAAACTAACTCAATTGTATTTTGTTAATCAAAACATTGTGTGTAGCATTAGTAATAAAGACTTGAAAATATTTTTGGTAGCAGGACAATAAGTAAGAAAGAAATAAAAACAAAAACATATAACAATTTTTTTTTTAATCTAAGTATTCATCATGACATCACAGTAGAATTTAACACTATCAAATTTAATGCTTGAAATGTTTATCTTTACTAGTGTAAGTCCTTAATAGATATGAGGTGTTGATTGAACTTTGTTTTAGTTTTAAAATAGTCTTACTTTCTAATAAAACTTCACTTTCATAAGTTCATGGCACATAATGTGTTAGAATATTTTTATTTGTCTCTAACTTAAGACAAAACATACAGCACTTGCATTTAAAGTTACATCTTCTAAATTATTTTATTTAATAATATTTCTTTAAAGCATGTAACAACTTAGCATATGTTTAGAAAATCAAATAATTATGCCTTTGAAAAATGTACGTAGCCCCTAAAATAATAATTTTTTTTTACCATCAGTTTTATCCCTAAGCAAGTTTTCTGTAGCAATATTTTCAGCGTTGAGGTACTTGTTCATTCTCATAACTGAGGTGCCAGCCTGGGAAACAATGAATTGGAAAGAACTGGTCTTAGAATATTTTTACAAACAGCAAGTCTCAAGGCCTCTAAGAATTTTTAATGTTAACTGTTTTGTCTTAAATAGGACCAGTGCTTCATGTGTCATTCTCTACTGCTTGGAATTTAAACATCTCAAACTTTCTTCTAGGAAATATCATTCTCTAGGACATATTGTAACATTGTCATCTCACAATAATTTTGATAATTTTATATAACACAATCATAAATCATAACATAAATCATAAACACAATCATTAGTAGAGCTATATTTCTAAAGCTATTAAGACTTCTAATCATTTAGGTTGCTAGCTGACCTTGACCCAATCCTTGACTAAAATGGGTAAGATGTTGATGGCCAACTTTAAAATGTCTATAAAGTTCATTGTTAAGAAGGTTGTGTTTGCATCCAAATAGTGGTCCTCATCAATAAGTACAAAGGTCACCAGCATTAAATGTAACATCTGAAACAACAAGGAATGACATTATACAAATGCTACTTTTGTCCTAATACAACTACGATATTGTACTCTGAATAGAATACACGATTTTGTACCTTATATACAACCATAATATTATTGACTAATAAAACTGATACAACAAAGCCAATAGAGTTATAGAGAGTTACTAAGTTATCTTACCCAGAACATAGAAACCAGCCAAGCAAATGACTCCACACCATCCAATATACAATATTTGAGCAGTATTTTTAATTCCTTATCTCTAATTTCTTGTATTTTCTTGATAAACATTGGCTCCCAGCCATACAGTTTAATGACCTGGAAACAATCACATTTCTAGAGGTATACTACTGCATCATGCTGTTTCTCTGGTACTAACAACATAAGACTTTTAAAGTTTTTGTTTTAGGAGTATATTTAATTCATATAAATTCCTACATTTGATTCACAATACATTCATGATTCATGATACACTTGATTCATAATACATTCATGATTCATAAGTACATTTGATTCACATCATCTGATTTTATTCATAATGTTTAATGAAATATAAATATGAATTAGTGAACTGTGAAGTGAACAATTGTCCTTGGCTCACCTTAATGCCATTCAAAACTTCATTGATAATTTTCACTCTTTCATCCTTAGCAATCATTATACTGTCTTGATAATCTCTCATCTTCTGCATCACCCACAGGTTGACTAGAAACATGATAACTACAAATCCTAAACCTAAAAGATACCAATATAGACTTGTTGACATGGCCTCAAAAAAAGTACATCCCAAGAATTTCTATGTTTTTCATGATAATTAATGATTTAAATATATTTCTAACTAGGGGTGCACCGGATAGTACTTTTTGATATCCGGCCGGAGCCGGATATAACCGGATAGTACAATTAGATATTCGGCCGGAGCCGGATACCTACATGACTCTAACAGCTCGTTTTACTGAAGTTTTTGCAAATCTTCTATATAACATACCTATATTCATATTATTTTGTTATTTACTTTCTTACTTTAAACTCTATCACTGATTGATAAATTAAAATGAACAGCATTTTTTTTTACAGATATGCTTATCATAAACTAATCTTTGTAACATGAGATGGTGTGTGCGTATGTATTGTAAAGTAGAATGTGGGATAACTCATGCAGAATATATAAACATATATGTAACTAATGTAAATCTTTCAAAGGTAAAGTTCACTCTTGGTTTTATAGCGTAAATCTTTCTTAAGTACAATCTAAGTTGTATAGTGGGTAGGTGTTTGTGTTCATGTATTTGACACCATCAACTTGTCATTAGGCTCGTGTTTTAAAGGCCACAAACCGCTTCTGGTTTGTATCTAATACAGATAATGGCTTAGTAAATATCTTTAAGTACAGCAAATTTGCAGCCGTATGCTGGCCATTAAATTTTGTACAATGCAAAACATAGCTGCTTCGGTCAAATGACTCATTCAACCAATGGGCAGTTAAACCATAATATGATTCGGTGGTATTATCAGCTGTCCAAGTGACCGTTGAGAAAGCGATGCTTTTAGCATCAGATAGCATTTCACGAAGCTTTGAGGAAATATTGTCGTAGATATCTGGAATAACACGTTCTGTAAAATATTTGCGACTAGGCAGTGTATCTTTTCTCCAGTACTTTTAAAAGTCCAATAAATCCAGGCTTCTCAACTACTTGGTAAGGTTCCATGTCAGTTGCAATCATCTTTGCTATGGCCAAGTGAATGCGTTTAGCATTATCACTATTAATATCCCACAATTTAGCTTTGTCTAAGACCTCTTTAATCCCTGGTTGCTGCTTGTGTGTGAGGCTTGACGAATCACTGGAGCTCGTAGACGTACTGGCACAGGCAGTGATATTATTTGATGCTGATTTCAATGCAGTCATTTCGTTGAATAAGTCTGGGTGTTTCGAGCGTAGATGACTAATCATAGTGGTGGTTGAGAAGTCTTTAGGTTTGCCTGGTTTACCACGTGACATTACTATTTTACAAGCATTGCAAACTGCTTTAGAGTAGTCCATTGTTTTGACATTAAAGTAACGCCATATAAGTGATGACTTTTTATCAGCCATTATTATTACTATTTAATTTACTAAATGCCCTTAAAAGCCACTTTTATACCCGTGGCTTGTGTAACAAAATACATGTAGGGATGTGTCCTGTAGTTCAGCGCCCTAACTGACATTTCTCTCCAAGTAAACAAACTTAGTGTCATCATCTAGTGACCTCTAGACAGTGTCAATATGTCTTAACTATTTGGTTTGTGGACCAGACCCTTGATTGACAACCTATCTCATAATAAACAAACTCATACCAGATTAACCTTATAGAGATTTGGCTTGTAGTCCCGCCCCTAATAAAAATTCTACTCCAAGTAAACAAACTCAGTTCCCTCATAAGATGTGACCTCTAGAAAGTGTCAACACGTTGACATCTGGCTTAATGTGGTCAGCTGCCTATCCGTGAACTCAATGTTATGGACTAAACAAACAAAAGGAGGTGGGGGTGCTCATCTCTACCTCTGGAGATATACTCGCACATCTAGACAGATTATCAGCGTGACGTAGTTAAGGAATATTACGTGTTTACAAGACCACTCAAAGGTCAAGACAAGCTTTTAAAATGTGCCAGACATCGCTGCTACGTATGTAATACGAATTTATAATGTAAAGTCTAGTCCACCCCACCCCCCCAATACCAAATCTAGTTCCCTCGTGTGACCTCTAGAGAGTGCTTACGTCCATCGTATCTGACTTGGGGTCACCTGTCAATCAATGAACTCAATGTGATGGGCTAAACAAATAAAAGGGGAAGGGAGTTGTTCATCTAGAAATATACCTGGTTACATTAGAGGTGTGGCTCTTGTAGTCCAGCCCCCCCCTAATAAAGATTAACTACTAAGTAAACAAACTCAGTTCCCTCGAAAGGTGTGACCACTAGAGAGTGTCAATACGCTGACATTAAACCTACGTCCATCGTATTTAACTTGTGGTTACCCCACCCATAAAAAAACTCAATGTGATGGACTAAACAAATAAAAGGGGGTGGGAGTTGTTCATCTCTACCTCTGGAGATATACCCGCACAGCTAGACAGACGTCTGGTCAGCATGACGTAGTCAAGGAATGTAGCATTTTAACATGTTAACTAACTTACTCAAAGGTCAAGACAAATTGAAAAAAGTGCCAGCCATTGCTGCTTTGTATGTAAAGCGCATTTATGATGTAAAGTTTCATCTCTATTTATATTAAGTTATTAACACGCCTTGTCTTTATAATAAACAAAGTTTGGTGCATATTCATAATGGCTCTATTTTTAAGCACATTATTTTGTTTTCATATAAGCATTAATACATTCTATAACAGACAGTAATGGAACGAGGTCCACTTTATGCATATTAAATAGGTGTATTTTTTACTATCCGGTTTACTATCCGGTAGTGATATCCGACCGGAGCCGAATAGCACCGGATAGTAAAAAATGCCGGATATTCGGCAGAAGCCGGAGCCGGAGGGACTATCCGGTGCACCCCTATTTCTAACTGATTGGCTTTCCTAATCCATTATCAAATTGTACATGGGAAGAAAGAGTTTTAAATGAGTTTGTCATATTATTTCAAACAAGAAATGTGTTTCTTTAGATCTTTGTGAGTATTTGATTATGTATTTATGTTAGACATTAGTAAGTTATGATTCAGTGTTTTATTTCAAGTATTATTGACACCTTACTTTTGAATGCTGTCTTCTCTAAATTTAGTGACTATATAAATGATGGTACTCCTCTTGATTGTGAAAATACACTAAGTGATAAATATTACTTCTATTCTTTGGATTTTCTCTTTTCTTTTTTACAGAGTTAGGGTTAAATATTATTTTAATATTTATTTTCAAGTGTATTAAAATTTCTTTTAATAATGTAATAACTGAAGGGGGCAACTTCCCTAGTGCTATTAGAGCATGGAATGGGTTGCCTGAGCTAGCCAGGAAAACCAGTGACTTGGCAGAATTTAAGTCATTGGTTAATATGCATGACTAAATGCATGACGCGTAGGACGTAATCATCTTCTTTTTTGAAGTAACGTCTGTATTATATAAGATAAGGTATAGATGTTTATTTACAGGAAGACATGACAAACACATAGGACATCTGCCTTGAACTCAGCATCTTCATATCAGCTCTAGACTTGGGCGGAAATCATTCTCTTCTTCCCTAATGTCAACATCCTTCCTAGCCAAGTGTCTAATAGTGCGCACCTTCTGCACTATCTTGGATGGTGGTGTGCATGGCAAGGTTATAACAATAAGTATGATCATTTTTATTATTTCATAATTATGGCAAACCTATTTTCGGCTTTTAACACATGCATTTTGAATGTTCAGCAAGAGTTACCTATTTCAAAGGAATTAATTTTTAATTAAGAGCTATTTTGTAAAATCCTTCCTGTGTGCAATGCTATTAAAATTAGAAAATTCAAATACAACCTGTTTAATAGTTCCACTATACAAGATTTTACCTGACAGCAATGTTATAAAAATGATAAAATTCAAAGATAGACACCCTATTTGTTAGTAGGCCTATTACTAAACAAGATCTTACCTGCCAGCAATGCTATTCCCACAACAGTATACAGCAGATAGATTCCAACCGCAAGAAAGATCAAACTGACCCACATCCAAAAAGAATAGTTTAACATCTGCTCCAGATGGCCAGAGTCAACAGACATTAAATTGACTATTTCTCCAGCAGTTGATTCCTTCCTGGCTTCACTACTTATGATCAATGCCTGATAAAAGACATAGAATGTTATGGCCAGGGATTTTTAAAAATAAATGAAATAATGAAAGCAAACCAAAATTAACAACAACAAAAAATTTAGAGATCTGAATTTTAACAGTGGTTAAGGGATACATCTTATCTTATATAATACAGACGTTACTTCAAAAAAGAAGATGATTACATCCTATGACGTATGTATGTTTTGCCAATGAAAGATGTTTCCAAAAGTGAATCAAACCAAGAACTAAAAATTAAAAACATATATAATTAGTTACAGATGTAATTAAGCCAAAGTAGGGTTCATGCTCTCTTCATTACAGATTTAATGGAACTGAGGCAAAGAAGTTTCAAAGGAAAGACATTTCTATCAGCCAGTCATTGTAACAAATGAGGCTCAAATATTTTTTTTAGTGACATGTTTCATGTTCCTCCAGATTTGAAGATTATTACACCTTAGCCCAGACCGGAGGATGGCAGGCAGAATAAGAACTGGGGACAAAGACGACAGTCCAGAGCACATTACCACACAACCAGGTGGTCACTATTTGTGACACAAAAAAATTACTACAAATGGAAATATATTAATTTTTTTAGCAAAATTAAACTAGTTAAAACAAAAAATTTTCATTAATAAGCAAGTTGAAAGTACAAAATTTGCAGAAACTTTCAGAATTTTGTTTATGCTGATTTAAAAAAATTAGATTAACTTCTAAATGAGACTTCACCTTTCTAAACACAGCTGCAATGCTAGCACTGCACACCCGCAGAGCAAAACAATTTGTAAGATATTTGGATAACACACTAAAAGAAGTATATAAGATCTTGACCCCAATAAAAGCCAAAGCATAAATGTAGCCATGCCAACTTGGCTCTGATGGATTTTCTGTAAAATCAATAAGCCACCTATAAAAAGAAAAAAACATCCTTAAAATGATGAGAAGCAAATATTCTTTACAATTAACATTTGGTTGCTATTTTAAATTGTAATATGATAGGCTAGATTTTCAGGTCAAAACAAACTATTATTGAAGAATTCTTGTTTTTTTCTTGTGATAGGTCTGTTGTAATTTAGAGAATAATTTAATTTAATCTACAAAATATTTAAATGAAAGATTTTTTTTAAATACCTTAACCCATTCAGTGTTCAGCAATACATAGAGAATTGAAGACCTTTTGCTGTACTAGGCAATGCAAATTATGTTTTTGATTGATACTTTCAACATTTATTTCAGTTGTTATTTATATGTTAATATTTTAGAAACCTCATTATAAAATTAAGGACAGCTGCTGACCAAGAAGAGAGGAGGGATATGGTTATGTAAACCATCACAGCAAGCCCATGTCCCAAGTCAAAGAACTGATGTTAATGAAGATTATAAAACTGCAGCAGCCAATGAAAGTAGTTTTCCTTGTTTAATTATCAAAAACAGTTTTTTTTTATCTCTCTCTCTCTTTCTCTCTCTGTTAATAAGACGTGATAATTAAGTTAAATCTACTTAATTTAGTTGTTGAAGATCAAACATGTTAATAGCTACATGTTTATAGAATGTCTAGAAGGTTCATGATATAGAATTGCTTCCTATAAAATGAGTAGATGTTTTATTTGATTTCAGTACATGTAGGCCTACCAATTTTTTAAAGTACTATCAATTAAGTGTTCGATCCAATTATTTTTTTTTTTTATTATTTTGATTTTTTAAATGACTTATGTCTCATTTAAATTTCATGTATATTTATTATCAATTCCTTGCCTAGTTGATATCAAATACGTTTTTTACTTTTATTTTGTTATAATTTTCTTTCCAAACCCACATGTGTCACATTTTAACATAAAAAAAAAATATGTATAATGCAGGTTTTATTTTCAGGTTTGTAAGGGCAAACATTTAACTATTATAATCAGCTTTTTTATTCTTTGATTTTTCTTAGGAACAACTGTTAATTTTAATGAATACAGAATGCCCATAATTCTAGACCTTATTAATGGATTTAATATTTTGCTTATATCTAATTGAAAGTAAGTTAAGATACAAATATTTAAATTTCAGCTCTAATAATGAAACAATTAGGTAGCATTTTAAAGACCTTAGCAACAGTAAATGTGCTTCAAGTAAACTTATATGCATGTTTAAATATAAATAGAGAAAGATAAACATAAGATGTATATATATGTACTGATTATCTTACCCTAATATTATTGGCACTACCACACTAGAGAGCACATACATCACCATGCCCCACTGGCAACTCACAGCCTCCAGCCAGTAACATTTGAGCAGAACTTTAAACAAAGACACTTTTGGCTCCCTAGATTTATCCTCCAACACTTGAGAGTTCCCACCAGTTGAAACATGACTCTGTGATGCTGCTAACAGATAGCTTTTCTCATCGTACTCCTTTGGACTGTCCTTGTGTTTTTTTCTTTCTCTGAAACAAAAGAAAAATAAATTCAGTAATAAATATGAATATGTATAGAACTAACAATTTTGATGTTGCTCCTTTTAAATTTTTTTGTCGATTTAATTCCATACTTTTAATGATAAATAATTTTTAAGATCATATTTAGTAGTGCAGTCAGAATTTATTTATCTATCAACATGACTGAAGGCTCCATCAACTAGAATGAGGACTACACAACAGCACATACATTTTCATTTTGAGAAAGTTAAACAAAATGATAGAATTTTAGAAAAACTTGGATAAGAAATAGTATTTCTGATATCAATTAAAGTAAAAAAAAGTAAAGTTTCTCTTTCAGATCTTGCGATCTACGGGGCAGATGATGTTAAGGTTTTTCTGTTTCTATGGCCAATGGTTAACAAGCAGGGTGTTATGTGGCCAGCACAAGTTAATAAATATTTAGAAAGGATTGGAATTCATAACAACTGCCCATCTTTGTCTACAAAGGAGAAGCTATAAAATGGTGCTGTGATGGTTCATGTAACCAAATCCTTCCGCACTTCCTGGTCAGCAGCTGTCATTAGCAGAATATTGAGAAAGAGGCTGATTCATTATTTTATGTTGTCTAGCCAGCCTTTCTTTACTGTACACTGTGAGTTCTCTTACAATATGTCAGAACCAGCTCAGCTCTTGTCTCTTCACAATATTGAAGAGTTCCTCCTTTTTGCTAGCCAGAAAGTTGACTTGTAAAAGTACAAACTCATTTATTTTATTTTATGATATCAGTGGCCAATTGTCACAACCATATAGAAGTACCCAAACCACTAGTGAAGAAAAGTTATTACTAAGGCAGTTACTAACTTAATTGCCTTTGCTAAGATTTAAACTGCCATTACTATCTATGGCTGGCTCAGGTCAGTCACAATTTTATAAATATTCTTTACAAACTTATTTACGATATTTCCAGTTTTGTTTTTTCATAAATTTTTCTTTATTTACAAGAGGTTCTGCTATATGAGGGAGGCGCGGTGGCTGACTGTAAAGCCCTTGGTTTCCAAACTGAGGGTCCCGGGTTCAAATCCTGGTGAAGACTGGGATTTTTAATTTTGGGATGTTTGGGCCCCACTGAGTTCACCCAGCTGTAATGGGTACCTGACATTAGTTAGGGAAAAATAAATGCGGTTGGTCGTTGTGCTGGTCACATGACACCCTCATTAACTGTGGACCACAGAAACAGATGACAAAATGAAGGTCTGAAAGGAGAACTTTTTTTTTTGCTATATGAAATGGAAAAAGAAATAACTGATTAAAGAAGATAGTTTTGTAGTTCATATTGTTTACTCTGTGTTTTTCAAAAAAAAAATTACATTAGGATCTATAAGTAGTTTGGTATCATGGATCATCTTTAGTATTTCAGTAAAAATAAAAGATTTACTTGATTGTTGGCTCTGATTTAATTGATGTTCATAAACATAAATTTAATCATATTTCTATCCTATTGATAAAAAAAAATGTGTTTGTTTTCTTTACTTTTTGGCTTTAGATTTTTCTTTATTCCATGTTTTCAATAATTTGCCGATTGATTTTTGACTTTGATCCCTGGGATTTATCTCAAATACATCTTCATCTTTTAGTGGAGACTTGAAGCCAGTGATCATTAATCTGTAAGTAAAAATAATACAGTCTTTCAAATCAACGTAACTCATTTGCACATAGAAACAAAACTATTTTAGAAATAAAGAAAGAGTTTGTTTTCCAACATTTTATTGAATAGCTCTTACTTGTCCACCCAACTTAGTGACAGCCAGGATATGATAGATGCATATGGTTCAGGGTTGTGGCCCTTTTAAAAAAATAAAATAAACAAGTTACAATGTCAACACTAAAGAGCAAGTAAAATATAAAAATACTTTTAAAAAAGCAAAACTTATATTAACTGTAATTGCATCAGTTATTTTTGAATCAATCATGTAATTAATTTGTAATATATCTAGACTAAAAATCTGTGCAATTGGAAATATTTTTACCAACTTTAAAAAAAAAAGTTGCTTGACTAGAATTCAAACTCATGGGCTCAAGTCATTGGTTAATATGCATGACTAAATGCATGACGCGTAGGACGTAATCATCTTCTTTTTTGAAGTAACGTCTGTATTATATAAGATTAAGAAGATAAGAAGAAGCCTCCTTGATGGAAGGCTAACACTCTAGCCACTGAGATAGACAAGTGGTTATGAAAAAAAAAAAAGGTTTTATAGTTAGTTATCTATTGTTAGTTAAAAATTGAGATGACTACCTAAATCTCCCCTAAGCTATTACTGTCTCTGTATAAAACAAATTTGATTTGACCTAGTCCTTTTGGGCATAAGGGGGTATTGGAAAGGGGTAGTACCTTTGATGGTCCGGCATGCTGCACCTTTAGGTGGACGGCCTCACTGGTCCCCTTCCAACCCCTAAATCTCTCACATGTGGCTCCAAGCGCCATGCCCTGGAAAACCGCTTCAGCTGGCGGACTAAACCATGTGAGGGGGTGGTGATAACATGGCACCACTGGGCGAAAGGCCTTCTAGATTAAGGTCACCGGCCAGGGCGGAAGAGTCCCAGGATGGACTACAACGGCCACGTGTTCAGGACCAAGGCGATCCACCTAATTGGAGGCATTCGGCTGTGGTCAGCATGGAGAGGGATGGGCGCCGCCATGCAAGTAAATAGCCCTTGTTACACCAAATGAGATGATGACCGTTAATAAACCCATACCGGCTCGGCCGTCGCCCGGGTTACCAAGGGCCGCGCCTACCGTTACAGACCAGGGCGGGGGTGAGAAGTATACTACTGGTCCATGCAAAACTAAAATAAATACCAGAAATAAAATCACCATAGGAACATGGAATGTGAGATCACTAAGAGACGAAGGAAAAGTTGAAGAGCTCACACATGAACTTAACCGACTCCGTTTCAACATCATAGGACTCTCTGAAATGCGATGGAAAAACATAGGTGAAACAACAACAGAAGATGGCCATAAACTGTACTACAGTGGACTACCAGATGTTCACGAACAAGGAGTAGGATTTCTTGTACACAGGAACTACAACAACTGCGTTGTGAATTGTTACCCTATATCCAGCCGACTCATCTCCATACGTTTAAAGGCATCACCCTTCAATATCACCATCATTCAAGCCTACGCTCCTACATCAACATATGACGATGAGGCAGTAGAAGAGTTTTATGATCAATTACAGGAAGTGGTCAATAAGGTCCCGAAAAAGGACATCCTTGTTGTACAAGGAGACTGGAATGCCAAAGTAGGAAGTGACTCCTATCAAACCTGAAAAGGCACTTGTGGAAAATACAGTAACCTCTCAACCAATGAACGAGGTCGAAGACTGTTAGAATTTGCGAAATACAACAATCTCTTACTGGCTAACACACTAGGATGCCACAAAAAATCGCGTATAACCACATGGCACAGTCCGAACGGAGAGCACCACAACCAGATCGACTATATCATGGTGCAACAGCGTTTTAAGACAAGCATCCATACAGCTAAAACAAGAAGTTTTCCTGGAGCTGACATTGGAAGCGACCATGACCTTGTTATGACGACCCTTAAAGTACACCTAAAAAAGGTAACAAAACAAGGACCTACCAGGATAAAATTTGACCTGGACAAGCTGAAAGACCCCCAAGTAGCTGCCATATTCGAGGCACAAGTAGGAGGACGCTTTGCAGCCCTCAACATCTTGGACTCCAATGACCAGGATATCGATACGCAAGTCAATATGCTAAACACAGCAGTCACAGATACAGCCCTGGAAATATTAGGGAAGCTCCGCCCGCCCAAAAAACCCTGGGTAACAGAGGATATACTCCAACTCTGTGACAAGCGACGGGAGCTTAAAGGGAAAAAGCTGTCCGACCCAAAATATGTCCAAGAATACAAAAGCGTCAACAAACGGATTAGAAAGGGAATGAAAGAAGCGAAGAAAAAGTGGATAGAGAATAAGTGTCAAGAAATTGAACAGGGACTTAATAGAAACAACAGCAAAAAAGCGTACCAATTAGTAAAGGACCTCACTACTTCAAAGCATGGAAGAACCAACACAATACAAGACAAAAACAACAAATGCTTAACCGAGGACAAAGATGTGTTGAAAAGATGGACGGAATACTGTTCAGAGTTGTATAACTTTGAAATATCAGGAGATCCAGAGATACTAAATGTCCCGACAGTTTCCAACATTGACGACTATCCGATTCTTCGCTCGGAAGTAGCAGCAGCAGTAAAAGCCCTGAAAAAGGGAAAATCGGCCGGAGTTGACAACATTCCTGGCGAACTTCTTCAGGCGGGAGGAGAAACTATGATAAACGCACTCTATATGATTTGCAACAAGATCTGGCAATCAGGAGATTGGCCCAAACCCTGGACCCAATCACTCATAATAACCCTTCCAAAGAAAGGCAACTTACAACTCTGTCAAAACTATCGCACCATCAGCCTCATAAGTCATCCCAGCAAAGTACTGTTAAAAATCATATTAAACCGGCTAAAACCGATAGCAGACAACATCATATCAGAAGAACAAGCAGGTTTTAGACAAGGTCGCAGCACAACAGAGCAAATCCTAAACCTCAGAATACTCTGTGAGAAATATCTCCAACACCAAGAGAATCTTTTCCATGTCTTTATTGATTTCAAGAAAGCTTTCGATCGAGTATGGCACGGAGCACTCTGGGCGACAATGGAAAAGTACAACATTAATAAAAACATAATCAAAGTTATCCAGAACCTCTACAAGGAGGCCACCAGTGCGGTGTACTTCAACAATAATATTGGGGACTGGTTCAAAACCACAGTTGGAGTAAGACAAGGCTGCCTACTGTCACCAACACTCTTCAATATCTTCCTTGAAAGGATAATGGAAGATGCCCTCGAGGGCTATGAAGGTACTGTTAGCATTGGAGGAAGAAGAATTACTAACTTGCGCTTCGCAGATGACATAGACGGCCTAGCAGGGACAGAAGAAGAACTAGCTGACCTGGTGATGCGCATTGACAAGACTTCCGCAGCATATGGCATGCAAATAAATGCCGAAAAAACTCAAATTATGACCAATAGCCATCAGGGCTTTAAAAGAGGCATCAGTATTGGAGGTGAAAAGCTAACTAGAGTTAACAGCTTCAAATACCTCGGAGCTATTGTCTCAGATGAGGGAACAAAACCCGAATTATTGGCCCGAATAGCACAGTCCACAGCAGCCCTTTCAAAACTTAAAATAATATGGAAAGATAAGGGCTTAGCCCTCGGCACCAAAATCAGACTGATGCGCTCTCTGGTCATGGCCACATTTTTATATGCTTGTGAGTCGTGGACGTTGAATGCAGAGCTTGAGAGGAGGATCCTAGCAATGGAATTGAGATGCTACAGAAGGATCCTAGGCATTACATTCAAAGACCGCATCACTAACCAAGAAATCAGAGACAGGGTTACTGTAGCGATCGGAGCTCATGACGACCTGCTTACTATTGTGAAAAAACGAAAGCTTAAAACCTTTGGCCACATTACGAGATCTACGGGGCTCGCAAAGACCTTTCTTCAGGGAACAGTGCCAGGAAAAAGAAGAAGAGGCAGACAGAAAAAGCGATGGGAGGACAACATTAAAGAATGGACAGGCCTGCCATTGAGAGAGGTTCTGAACAAGGCAAAAAAAAGGGAGGAATGGAGAAAGACGGTCGACAAATCTTGCCTGGTGCCCCAACGGTCCAACAGACTAAGGGATAGGTAAAGGTAAAGGTAAAAGGTAAAGTCCTTTTGACTCCCAATAGAGCATATGGCAGTAACAGCACTTCGTCATTGGACTTTGTTCTGGGCAACTCCCCAGCATTAAGACTAATTGATAAAATAATTGGTCAATTTTTCTATTGTTTCATTTGTTGTTAAGGGTGATGAATAATTGTGCAAAGTTTCAACTTGATCCCAGAATGGGAAGTGGGAGAAATAATGTGTACAAAATGTGTACCAGACTGACAGAGTGATATAAGATTTGTAAAAAAAAAAGAATAGTTTCATTTATGTAACTATACTACAGCTATTTAGTTCATTTTACTACAAATATTTAGTGAATGCAAAATTTTAGTATTTATACATTTAAAAATAAAGTGCACTGTAAAATGTTTTGTTTTTTTTTCTCAATAAGCTTAAGTCACATGATTTTCAGGAAATGTAAGTTTTCAAATTCCAATTAATTTTACCTCATGAACAGCAATAACTTATTATTTGACTTACTTTTTATTTACTTTAAACTTTCATGACTGAATGATGGAATAAAATTATTAATAAATACCTTACCTTAAAAATATATTTACACACTGCTAACTACAGGGACAGACCAGTATTCTTTATAAGTTAGTTTTGCTTTGTAAGGACTAGATTTTTATAAATCTTGACAGAGAAAACACAAACTATGTGCCTATGGTCCACTAGACAAAATGCTTTAAGATTGAAATGATGACCTGGGGTTTAAATCCTGATCTTGACAGAGAAAACACAAACTATGTGCCTATGGTCCACTAGACAAAATGCTTTAAGATTGAAATGATGACCTGGGGTTTAAATCCTGATCTTGACAGAGAAAACACAAACTATGTGCCTATGGTCCACTAGACAAAATGCTTTAAGACTGAAATGATGATCTGGGGTTTAAATCCTGATCTTGACAGAGAAAACACAAACTATGTGCCTATGGTCCACTAGACAAAATGCTTTAAGATTGAAATGATGACCTGGGGTTTAAATCCTGATCTTGACAGAGAAAACACAAACTATGTGCCTATGGTCCACTAGACAAAATGCTTTAAGACTGAAATGATGACCTGGGGTTTAAATCCTGATCTTGACAGAGAAAACACAAACTATGTGCCTATGGTCCACTAGACAAAATGCTTTAAGATTGAAATGATGACCTGGGGTTTAAATCCTGATCTTGACAGAGAAAACACAAACTATGTGCCTATCGTCCACTAGACAAAATGCCTTAAGACTGAAATGATGACCTGGGGTTTAAATCCTGATCTTAACAGAGAAAACACAAACTATGTGCCTATGGTCCACTAGACAAAATGCTTTAAGATTGAAATGATGACCTGGGGTTTAAATCCTGATCTTAACAGAGAAAACACAAACTATGTGCCTATGGTCCACTAGACAAAATGCTTTAAGATTGAAATGATGACCTGGGGTTTAAATCCTGATCTTGACAGAGAAAACACAAACTATGTGCCTATGGTCCACTAGGCAAAATGCCTTAAGACTGAAATGATGACCTGGGGTTTAAATCCTGATCTTAACAGAGAAAACACAAACTATGTGCCTATGGTCCACTAGACAAAATGCTTTAAGACTGAAATGATGATCTGGGGTTTAAATCCTGATCTTGACAGAGAAAACACAAACTATGTGTCTATGGTCCACTAGACAAAATGCTTTAAGATTGAAATGATGACCTGGGGTTTAAATCCTGATCTTGACAGAGAAAACACAAACTATGTGACTATGGTCCACTAGACAAAATGCTTTAAGACTGAAATGATGACCTGGGGTTTAAATCCTGATCTTGACAGAGAAAACACAAACTATGTGCCTATGGTCCACTAGACAAAATGCCTTAAGACTGAAATGATGACCTGGGGTTTAAATCCTGATCTTAACAGAGAAAACACAAACTATGTGCCTATGGTCCACTAGACAAAATGCTTTAAGACTGAAATGATGATCTGGGGTTTAAATCCTGATCTTGACAGAGAAAACACAAACTATGTGTCTATGGTAACAAAGAGAAAATGCTTTAAGACTGAAATGATGATCTGGGGTTGAAATCCTGATGTAGATAAACATTTAAAGCAAGTTTAAGTTGAAATGGATAAAGGTTTAAACTAGTTTAACATAGTTACCATTCATCACATTGTAGGTATTATAGATTTATATTCAATATTGGATTAGTTATTGACAAGTACCTTAAATTTGTCTTTGTTAAAGTCTGCAAAACAGTTTGCAAATACAGCAAGAATAGTAGCAGCATACTTGATAACAATTATGGCAAACTTTGTTTTATTTTCATCATATACCTGAATACAAACAGAAGAAATAAGAAATAATAATAGTTCTGTTTATAAATATGAAATTGAATTCCAAGTATATTTGTTTGTTATCTTAAGCATGAGAAAGAATGATGTTTAAGTAGAGAAATATATGTCATAATGTTATAAACATGGCTTTAGGAAATGTAGACTTTGTGGGTAAATTTTTTTATTGACACTGTTAATCCTCCAGGAAACAAGCTAGACTTAAATATGACTAAGCATTGTTAAAAGTAGCAGTTAAGACAAGACATATTTATGGTAACAGAGCTACATCTTATGTCATAGAAGAATATGATAGGTGCAAGTGGAAAGAGTATTGGGCAGGTGGGGCTAATTAGCATTTTCTGGCTACCCACCTATGAGAAGGAAAACTCTGAATCCAAAGCACTGCTGCTTTGTGACTACATTAAAATATGGGGAAGGCTTCTGGAGTTAACCCTGATGAAAAATCAAAAACTGGTGACCTTTAGGTAGCTTGCAGCACACAGTAACACACCCTGACAGAACCTGCGAAACCCCTGATACCAAACTGTATCAACGGCTATCTATTCTTTGGACAGATCAGGTACATGGAGAGGGGGGGACTGCTATGTGAGCAACATGGATCTTATCAAAGCTAATGCCCAGCCTTTCATCTCATTTATATGAGATGATCAACTTCACAACTAAAGGAGGTGATAACTAGACATGGTTTTGCAATATTTAATTTAGTAACTAGTAAATTTAACAACAACTAAAAAAATAACATGTACAAACTTCTTACCAGACAGAGTGAGTTAATATAAGTTTTGTAAAAAGTTGGCATTTTATGAAAGACTAATAAGATTTGACTAACCTCTGTGACAAAAGAAGAGTAAAATGGAATAAGCTGAGCTAGTGATGTCAGGATCCAGAAGAAAAAAATAATTGGTGACCTGATTACTCCTCTGCTCTGTTCCAATACAACTAAGCATAAATAGAAGAACTGCAGACAAAAACACAATTATATTTTTTCTTACTATTAAAAGAAAAAAAAAGAATCAATATCAAATACAGCTGGCTCCATCAGTCTGTCAAAATGGTGAATAAAACCCAAAAAACAGTCAGGCATCTAACATATTTTGAGTCTTTTCGACTATTGCAGAAGTGGCAATTCTCTTCATAGCTGCCTTTAGTGAATTTCAATCTTGCTCAGTTTTAATAATAGGGCCACTTTTTATATAATAATAACATTTAATTAGGATTTCTTAAAAATAAGCTAAAAGTAATAATTTACATTTGAACTCCTATAGACAGGTTAAGATATCCATGTAGGAATTCAAGAATTAAACAAAAAAATTAACAAATACTGACCAATGTTAATATCCATATTATGGGAGATAATAAATCTGCTGTGAATGACTTCCCACTGTATGATACTTCAGCAATTTCCAAGATCTCTAATAAAATTATAACTAAGCTACAGAACTGAAAAGAAAAACAAAAACAATGATATAAAATTATTCTATATATCGTTTGATAACAGCATGCCAGCCTAATGTCGGTCTTGGGAGTTAGATTAAATATAAATAACATTTAGGTAAGTTATTTAAGTTTTGTTCCTTTTATTTTAGGCCCCTAGTTACCTAACTATAAGTATATCAAATATAACAGTTTATAATAATAATTGCAACGTTTTGGACCTATTTCGAAAGAGTGTATATTATAAGGGGAGAGTATTACCCAAAACTCATTTTTAGATTTTTACATCAACTTTGACAGTTTTGCACTATAAAGGCACTCTTGTGTACAGTTATGATGCAACACAGCTGACGAGTAATTGGTATGTTTACTCCTCGGTACTCCTTTTTAATCTTTAAAAATCTTTACAAATGTATTGTTGGTTGAATCAGACAGGAAAACCAATGATTTAGTAGAGTTTGTTTCTAATTAACATACACTACTAGATTGTCATATATTATAAGTTATAAGGATCCATTTTGAAGGAACATCTGTGATTTATGCTAAGATAGATCTAGATCTTAGGGGGCATAGCTAGGAATTTGCCATGATTTTGGGGCCCCCTCTTTGGGGGCCACTGGCACTGCAATGCCAATAGTAAAATACTCATTTGGGGGGGCCCCCTCAAGTGGGAGCCGGGGGGATTTCCAAATTCTCCCCCGGGCCCCATCCTCCTCCTCCTACCCTACTTTACTACTAGTGAGTAGCATTAGTTAGACAAGACTTAGACAGTTAGTGTAAACTGTAACGTAAGTCATTAGTCAGTAAATGAGTAAGTCTCAGTGAGTAAACTACTATACTAAGTGTCCCTAGCCCTTGCCGCTAGCCGGCCTAGCTACGCCACCCACTGCTCATTTGTGATGCGGTATTAGATCTAGATGTAAGATCTATCTAGAATTACAGAAAAGGAGATCTAGATTCTATTTAATCATGAATTTCCAAGGGAACTAAATCTAATCTAGATCTAGCTCAGGGTTTAGTTTAGACGTTTATTGTAAAAATTGAAAAAGAAGTTTGTTTCGAAAGAAACCTCTACAGTACTGGAAATCTCCTCAATGCGAAAATAAACATTTCTTCTAATAGATCTAGCACAAACCTATATATCTAGTTGTTTCTTTCATGTTTGGAAATTACAACTTTACTGTCTAACATTTCTCTTTTCAACACGTATTTAAATTATCCATCTAGACATAGATTTAAATATATTTAGATTTCAAAATTGATCTTGACATTGCATGGATCTATAGATCTAGCCATCTAGTGAATAATTTTAAAATAAATTAATTTAAAACCCTTCAAAACAATAACACCATTGGCATTGTGGATCATGATTTTGTTATCCAATCTATTCGTGCCCACATATTTTATCGTTATAATTTTAAATAACATGAATTCATTCAAAAGAGAATACCATTAAGTATGAAAGACACAAAGATAAAGGTACATTTCTTATTTCATATGTTAGTGCTTCTTATTTAATAGAGTCATTAGATGGAGGAATAGCTCTTGTCCCCTTAGCATGGCGCCTCCGTGGAAACGTCTCCCCGGGGAAGAAAATAGGATAAGAATGTACATACACGTGGAGGGCCTCCATAAATTTGGTGAAGAGCCAGTCCTTCATCCTGGCCACGGGATACAATCTTTCCGGGGTCAAAAGGTTCATAGAAAGGATTTAGGCCAATCTCAAAGCTTTTTGGACACTTCAACGAGGGTCATTAGAGCAGGAATGGTTTGTCAGAATCATCCTGGAAAACCAATGACTTAGTAGAGTAAGTCTTTACATGCATGTCACAGTCTCAGTTGACATTGCCTGATTTAATGTTCACCTCAGGTTAAGACGTTGAAAAGACTCGTGAATTCCTGATGTAGAAAACAGGAAGTAGAATGAATAAAATTGACTTGCAGTTCTGTCGGTTCAGTCAGAGAATGAAGTGTTATCCTCTGGACGAGGCAGTCAAGTATGATTTTAGTAGTAGCGACTTAGAGAGTCGAGTTGTAACTTTGAGTTAAGTAGTATCTTTTGGGCAGTTGAAGCAAGTGAACACTACGTATATTCCTATTAGTTTTTCTCTACACTGAGAGTTGGATATGTATTATTGTTACCCGCTGTGATGCGGACGTTACTTGTGGTTTATTCTGTAACTTATCATCTTGGACATTCAATACCGCTGTTAATAAGGTGCAGTATTGTTATAATTGTCATTAAATAGACATTATATTTGTCTGCCAAAGAAAACTTGAGTCAATCTGTAATGTCTGTGTCTGTCACGTGTCAAGTGTGACTCCAGGAAGCACGAACCCAGCAGTCTACCATTCGCGATACATTGGTAGTGACCAGTCCAATGTGTAATAGTAATACAGCATCATTCAACATTACACAGTACAACGTTACACAACTTAACCTAACGTTGACAATGCACGACTAGATTAACATCGGGTCTACACGAATACACGTGAAACGCAATTATCTTCTTTTGAAGGAACGCCTGTGTTCATTTTTGTTTTTATAAAAATGTGTTCAAATTTATTTAAGTATGACATTTAGAGATTAATATGCCTAGCTGTAGGCCCTACTAGCTGTTTGGAGCTACAACCCAACGACTTTGTAGACCCTGTGTCGACACTAATATAGGTCCTATTACCATTTAAATGATAGAACACACACTACTTTTTAGGCCTCCACTTAAAAGAGGATGGTTGGAATAATCTCTACTAAACAAAACATTGTCAATAAATTCTTATTTTATGCTAAGGTGACTATCTTACCACTTTGACACTGAACAGCCACTTGATTGGCTGAGGATCTTTCTGAGTAGATGACAGATAATAGATGTACACTGGAGATGATAGCCAAAGCCAGGCGCAGGGTACCCAAGTTAAAATGGTGTACTGGAAACATGGCGTAAACTCAGGCCAGGTGTTGTTGGACCAGGTCAGGGCTGTGTCCTGTGTAAACAAAAAATCGATAGATTTACTGTTTGCTTAGAATGGTTGGGCATTCTCGTTAACCGTGGACCACAGAAACAGATGACCATTACATCATCTGCCCTATAGAAAAGGGAACTTTAGAATGATTTTATGAACGCCCGCGTCAATTATTATCTGGATACGGACCCCAGAGTGTTAGGTCTTATGAATAGGTCTACATGTTTTTAGTTTATTATTTGAAGCAAGAAAACAAATTTTAAAAAGACGATAACTTCACAGACAGATATATTGAAAATAAATGAAGATACATATATAATCACAGACAGTCTTTAAAAACAGAAAATAAATGTAGCCTATAATTACAAACACTATAAAGAAAATATATATATATATGCACAGACAGACATATTAAAATGAAAAATAATAAATATAGGCCTATAATCACAGATATATTTAAAAGACTGAAAATAAATATAGGCATAGGCTATATGCAGAGACATGTTGAAAAGAAAGAGTATAAATATATATATATAGGCCTACGCAGTCAGACAATTGTGTAGGCCTACAATATAATAAAATGACAAACATAGCCTTGGAAGTAAATCTTATGTAGGCCTAAATACACGGATAAGTGCCATATAAGCCTACTCAGACAAATATTTTAACATTAGTTACACATACATTAATACAGTTGGCCTATTTTTTTTTTTAATATTCACGAAATTTCGAGGACCTAGATCTAAATGTGCTCCTTTTTTTCTAATAACCAGTGCACAGCCAGGGAATAAATCTAGTAAAGTCGCGCTCACCGTTTTGTGAATGTTGCAGATGAGAATCATTTATGAGATGATAAAGCCATGACAATAAGGTGTAAACGAGGTTAGCTAATTACTCCGTTAAGTGGGCCATTTAAGTAAATGATGGAAACATTCTAAAAACGTATGCTATCACTTGTGCAAGGATAGCTTACAGAAGAAGAGGGGATGAAAGGGGAGAAAGAAAGAAGAAGAGAGATTGGGGAAAAGAAGATATTTGAGGAGGAGATAGTGAGAGACAAGGAAGGAGGAGAAGATAGTGAGGGGAGAGAGGTAGAAGGAGAAAAGGAATGGGGAGAAAAACGAGAAGCAGGGATATTGTGAGGTGAAGAGAGGGAAAGAGGTGCTAATGAGTAGAGAAAGACAAAGAGTGAATGAGAAAGAGAAGGAACGGTGCTGAGGATGAGAAAGTGAGGGTGGGAGTGGTCAGAGGAGGACGAGGGAACCCCCTATACGAACGTATAACCTAAGCTTATAGAAAAATTAGCTTACCCAGATTTTATCTCCGTCACAAAATTCTTCCATTATCCTTTTGTTGTCCTTTTTTATATCCTAAGAGTTACCTGAAAAAACAAACAAAACAAACATGTTTATAAAATGAATAAAAAACTATGAGAAGGGGAGGGGATAGAAGTTCACTCTTAGAAAGACACGCTGTACGTGGAGGTTTAACTGTAAAGCTCAGTGCCCTATTTGAATCCATTAGTAATTTCTGTAGCCAGCGTGGTTAGACATAACAATATAATGTGGCATTTAAAGGTCTATAACTCTGTTATGAACATATAATAAGAGTTATCCTCGAGGTTTTCTAACTGAAGGTATTATACATACAATACTCACATGTTTTATTGATATTGATACTGATATTGCTATACTTGGGTGGAAAAAGCTAGCAATTAAATGTGACGAGGGAGAATAAATGTGAACAGGGCATCCCGTAAGAAATAAAACAAAATATCTGCTTCAACTTTTTGATGAAAGGTTTAGAGCGAACTCTATAAATGTATGAGTCCCAGTGCTTTTTTTTTTTTTTTTTTGTGATGTTACGCACTGGTACGGCGAACCGGCAGCTTGTTCAATGTGGAAAAAAAGTATTACTTTTCTTGTATTTTAACGTTTATTATTAATTATTAGTAGTTAAAAGTTAGGCAATCCATCATAGAGTACCGTCACCTTTTTTTTTATATACAAAAAAGCACTGCGTAGGCTTATATGTATTTTTCATTATTCCATTTTAACCATAGAATTCTATGGAATCTCTATAATCCAAAGTTTGAGACTTAAATTAGACTTAATGAAAAATGAAATAATTAGCTAGCAATTTTAAGGTTTTGTAAGGTTTTAGCAACACCGGGCCTAGTAAGACATAAGTAGAATTACATAAATATATATGTGAAGACTGGGTGTGATTTTGAATTTCGTGGAATTTCGGGGCTGAAAGGAATAGGCTACGTTACTTTTTTTATATATATAAAAGCTAAAAAGATTCTAGAAATTAAAAAATCACCCTTTGGGTCAGGATTTTGTGATTTTACCACCAAAAAAAAAAGATACAAGACACCGATAGCAAAGACAAACAGACACAAAAATTCTTTTGTTCCCCTGGCAATCAAATCATTAAATAGTAACTATCTGATATAAACTTTTCGCATGTAAATTATGAGTGAGTTTGGTGTGAATGTATATTTTGGTTTTCTATAGTTATAATGTTTTGTTTGGTGTAATGCACAAATTGTAAGACAAATATCATTATGGATAATAAAGATTATTATTATTATAACTATGATAATGAAATGAAAGTAACTTTTTATTATTATTATTCTGAGAGAATTGACTTTAAGATATTGTGTTAATTAATTTCGATATAATCATGCTAACATAAAAGGTACATTATACTCAAATATAAAATAAAATCACATAATATATTAATTGACACGAACAGTGAGTTGTTTAATCCATATTTGAACACATCAAAAATATAAACATAATATTTCATAAAAAAAACTTTCCTTAATTAGTTTCAACTAAAATTACAATATAGACTTAAAACCTTAAAGTGAATTATTTTGTTGGTTTTGATGTCTATCCTTCCGATATCTGAATGACAAGAGACGAGGTTAAAAAAAATGGGGATGCAATATTGATGTTTATATGTCTAAGTATTTCTAGTCACATCCCTAGAACTTTGACCTCAATATAAGTCTAGCTTCCTCTGATACGTGATGTTATCTGCGTTGTACTATTCATATTTGAATCATCAGATGATTGCACAATGAGGTGACAAAGAAGCCTTTTTACTGTCCATAGTAATTTGAACTAATTATAACACGATTTCAATAGATGCAGCAATATTTAAAATGCAGTTTTCTGGGTAATATTGTAAAGAATATAAAAATTTGGAGATATTTCTTAAGCCCTGATTTTCTTTTATATTTGTATGTTTGTTTTACATGTTTAGGATGTTCCTTCAGATTTGAAGATTATTACATCTAAGTCACCCGCAAGGGGGGGGGGCAGTGGGCAGGGTTCGTGCCCGGGACCATCAAGACGACAGACGTCAAGAGTGCAAACCTCACGACCAAGCAGATAGAATCTTTTTTTTTTTTTAAAAAAGCACATACACATACAAAACATATTTTTTTGAAGTTAAAAGAAATTGCGAAGTTAGCCAGGTTTTTTTTTTCAAACCAAATATTAAATTACCGTGGCGAAATCAGATATGGACTAAATGAGGACTAAATCTCTGAAGTAAGGCAAGAGGCAGCAGGGCAACTTTATGATATAAAAACAAGATAATTGATTATGTAAATTTATAAGGTCGCAAAAATCAGCATTTTCGAGTGTAACCGAATCATTGAGTACTTAGTGCGTGCGTGTTTGTATTAGCTGAACAGATTCTGATGTAATCCTACAAGGTTTAGTTGGACTATGGTTGGACTAGCTGTTTGAACCTACAACCGAGACTAATCGTGAGAGAAGGCCTGAACATTGACCTGCAACGTCTGTAAACCAGTAAATGTAAACAATTTGCAACGTCTATTAATCAAGCTGGATGCTAGATATTTGAAGTGGAGGGAACATATATCATTTCCAGGATAACCTAATCTATAATATCATCAAACATGCCAGCTATTCTCATGTGAACAGTGTCATTAGATAAGAAAATTGCGCTAAATTTAGTAACAAAATCGGCTCTATTCATAACTCGAATCAATGTATTTGGCCGCTGACAACAGTAGGCTAACTCCTCATCTATGATGTGAGGTCTCATTGCTCAGGCAATTCCGAGGACCGCCAAATACGACACTTAACGAGTGCTTTATTTTGTTTATGGTATTTTCCAGCAGAAAGCAGTCTTTTTGACTCGGCCAGCTTTACATTAAAAATAAGAAAAATGTAAAAAAAAAAATACTTAGAAAAAAAAAGCAATTAAGCTTATATTAAGTGTAGTTGTATCAATTTGAATCAGTCGTGTGATTACATTTGTATTAGATATAGAATTCTAAATTAACAATAATAAATCTGCGATTAGAAATATTTTTTTTACCAAATGTTTTTGTTGTTTAACGCTATTTCATGCTTTTACCTTTCTCAAAGCGCTATGATACTATCACTTGTCTGGACCAGTTGTTAAAAAAAAAGGGAAAAAAATGGGGGGGGGGGTTTTCTGGGTGAATGTTACCATGAATGCATTTCATATATGTAAAAAAACAAAACAAGTACGACTTGAACTCGAGGCCTCCTCTGGACAATACACTAACCACTGTGCCAGCGAAGATCTTATGAAAATAAAAGGTTTTATAGTTATCTATTGTTAGTTTCAAATGACCTAATTCTCTACACAAAGTATAAAGGGCACTAATTCAACTTATACCACCACATCAGTCAAGTGCAATTTCTTTCCCTTGTTCGGTACCCAACAAAATAATTAGTTAACTATTTAATTTTCAGTAGACCTATATGTTATTAACAGAACAGATTTGGTGAAAGCAATGTCAAAATCTCATTAAAGCTAATTATGTTTACTTGCTTATTTCTGAAATTGTTTTTAAATTTAAAAAACAAAACTGCAAATGGTGTTATCATATAGACCACTAATATAAGCAGACCTACATTTACCAATTAAAATTATCAATGCTTATTCAGAAATGTCAATACAGTAGTGTGTATCTTTTCTGTGTATGTGTGTGTGTAAAATCCCTTACCTAATCAAATTATTATAGGGTGTGTATAATTGGCCAAATTACCATACTTTCAAGGATAGCCATACCCATTATTTAGATCGTTAAATGGTTGGCTACCTGGTCGTGTGGTATGCGCTCTGGGCAGTGGTCTCGATGGTTCCAGGTTCGTATCCTGCCCGCCACCATCCCCAGCCGACCTTTGGGAGGTTTTGTAAGGATGTAATGATCTTCGATTCTGAAGAAACATGTACGACAAACAAATAATGAGCTGCAGATGGAAATAAACAGAAATAAAGATTTATTACATCCAAGCCCGAACCACCCACAAGACGACAGGAGATGGCAAAATTACTTTCATTTTTTATTGTGACAATTTCTAACATCTTTTTTCCCCTTCAACTCTGAGATAACTAGAAAAAGGTTGTAACATTGGTCAATGAATGTAACAACTTAATTAGAACATGCCACGAGATTACAGGTCACTGCATGGTAAACCAGGGAAGAGATCGAGCTTGTTGGTCAAAAGCCCAGAGACAAAATATTTTTTACCGCCTATATAAAAACATAGGTTGCCGGTTAAGAGTGAAAAGATTTCTTGGAACAGCTGTATGTATGTGGAAGTAAATGTTCATGATTTTAAAAAGTGTTGTGTAGTATCAGTATGGGAATCGTTTTGCTTACTGTAATAAAGAAATGCTAAATCCTGTACTTCTATTATACCTTTTTGGCTTATACTTATACCTATATATTACATAATTGTTTAATTTATATAGCGCTGTTTACAAACATAATGTCAACTCTCAAGCGCTATGAGACAAAATCACGAGATTTAAAAATAACAAAATAACGTAAAAACAACAACAAAAAAAAAACAAGGTTACAAAAGACAGTTTGTGTGGAAACACAAACTCAAAATCGGCCCCCGAAGTAAAATGTTTTACATAATTCGGATAATCCTTCATAGTTGAAGATAGTTTACTTCCTAGTCCAAACCTCCCGCAGGACGACGGGGGATGGGAGCAGGCAGGGTTTGAACCTTCGATCGTCGATAAATCCAAATGACAGTCCAGCGCGCAAACCGCACGACCAGTGGTCCACCCAGGTAGGCTTTAATATTTTCAGAAAGAAAATCCGAATGAAATTATATCAAAGACAAATGAGAGATAAGAATGGAGAAAGAAGGTTAACAGATCTTGTGTAGTGCCCCAACCGTCCCGCAGATCAAAGGATACGTGAAAGTGAATGTAAAGTTAGATGTGAACCTGGCCTAACTAGTTTGTGGTCTATAGGGCAGATGATGTAAAGTTCATCTGTTTTTGTGGCCTACGGTTAACGAGGGTGTCATGTAGCCAGCACAACGACCAACCGCCTTTGCTTTTCCCCAACTAATGTCAGGTACCCATTAGAGCTGGGTAGACTCAGAAGTTGAAAATCCCAGTCTTCACCAGGATTCGAACTCGGGACACTCGGTTCGAACTAAATAAGTTAATTGTTTTGAAAAAGCTCAATCTCATATTCGAATCCTCAAAAAAAAAAAAAAAAAAAATGTTTGTTATATAGAAATAATGTTCACGAAAATGATGTTTATAAGATTACTATTCGTCTTAAATTAGTTCTAACATATAATGCATACTAATTAGCTTTTTCTTATAAAAAAAATGCTTGCATAATTAATTTTAAAAATTAGAATTTTCGCTTTCAGGAAAAAAAAAAGTAGCCGTTGCATCAGAACTTTGAATGGTCTAAAATATTGTGAAGTCGGATTTTCAATATCTCTTCTAGTTTACGAGATCTAAACGGGACGGACGGACAGACATTTCGCACAAAACTAATAGCGTCTTTTCCCCTTTCGGGGGCCGCTAAAAACACAATTTGAACAGATAGGTCTTGAATGCAGTGAATTTGTCTGAGCGAGTTCCAAACCTATTTACTAAAGAAATAAGTACTCTCTGCCCTACATAATTGGTAAATGGGGGGGGGGGGGATTAATTTCTTATGATAAACAATAAACTTTAATTGTTCTAGCTCGAATGGGTTAAGGAGAGTTTCTAGTTTCACTGATCAAGCGATATATTTGTGATGCTTTTAAACAGCTGAGCTAAAAATATATAGGTTGCCGGTTATGAGTGAAAAGCTGAGCTAAACAGGTCTTATAAGAAACTTTCAGACTTGTAAATAATAAAAGGAAATGAGGCTGTATGTGTCTATCATTCTTATCTTATAGGCTACATAACAAAGCGTCCTTAAAAGAAGATAATTACGTCCTACCTACATCCATCCATGTGTCAATGTAGGCCTACTCGTGCATGTTAAATTCGAGACTTCAACTCTATCAAGTCATTGATTTTCGAGGATGCTCCAAGCACTTGTAATGCATAAGAAATGCCTAGTATTTGTAAATTATGGTACAGCGCTTATAATGTATTATTTTTCTACTTTACTTTTTAGTTTTCTGGCTTGTAGTGTTTAAAGGGAAACTCCGATAGTTTTGACAATTTTTGATATGTGTTTTGATTTACAGATAATGAATATATGATTCTTTTTTTTTTATTTGCTCTAATAACTTAGTCATGGGTGTTTTTCTGACGTAATGTTCCTACGCATCCAAAACAGTCACCAGACTTTCACGGGTTTCTATGTGACGTCACACTAGCCTACTAATTAAATCTATTGACTTATTGTATAACGGGAGACCATACAGAAAAGTTAACATTCTCGTAAAAGAAATATATCTTTGTCTAAGCAGTTAGATCTAGGATCTTGTAAGCAAAGAAAAAAAATGCGTATTAAAAGTAGATTTACATGCTTGACTAACCACGGCAGTGTGTATTTTCTCGCCAGACCACTCAACACACAACAAACACTATCGCTTGGTTGTCTTGTCATGACAGACTACACGTAGTCTCGACTAGCCTTACACTGACCGGTTTGTTCGAATCAGTCAGACACACGATATATTTACTTCTTGGGACAGGGAGAGGCTTAGACGAAAATGTTACTTTTTTTTCTCGGTTTGGTTATCCAAATGCTTTTAGATCTACCTATACATGTATTTATAACTGTTCCATAGCTCTGGAATAGGCCGTTACTAAGCCCAAGAGCCTGTAAGAATGAAGCGATACGATTGGTTAAATCTAGTTTCCTTTTCAGTATTGTTGATGGAAGTGACGTATGCCTAACCTAAAAACAAAATCTCAAAGAACCCCGTTATTTTGGAGATGTCAAGAATTTACTGTCTAATTTATTAAATATAAATGTTTCTAACCATTTAAATAAAAAATGGTAAAATGTTTATTATTACTTTTTACGCAGAATTCAAATATGTCAATAAATCAAATTTGAAAAAACATCGGAGTTTCCCTTTAAGTTTAGAGATTACTAATGTGATTATCTAATGAAATGTTAATATTTTTGTAATAAACATGACTTTTGTATCTGTTCTAGATTTAATTTAGTTTATGTTTTCTTGAAGTGAACGTTTCCAAGAGAGGACACATAATTCTAACATTAGTCTAACCAAGGTTAAATAGTATTTCAGTTTTATGTTCTTGTTTAATTTGTAAAAATGTCTCTTAATTAGCCCTAATTTGAATAGGCATTTTTGTTTATATTAAACAGAAACAAAACCATTCCAAAAGAATTCAAAAGGAACAAATTTAATATTTTTAAAAAAGCATTAACATCAAAATATGTTTTTAAGTCAAAATAATATGTTTATATACAAAAATATACACAATTAAAATTATTAAGCTTGTAAGAAATTGTATTAAACTTCTGGAGGTTTGGCATTGTAATCTTCATCTGTTTCAATGCCCACTTCTTCAAACAGTTGTTTTTTTGTTTTTGGGTACCCTTCCAAAACAGAATTGAGAATATCTGTAGCAATTCTCTTTCTTTTCCTCCACTCTTTTACAAATTTTTCTCTATTTTTAAAGACTTTGTCTTTCTCTTCTTTAGAAATCAAAACACGACCTTCTTTCAGCTTGGCTAGCTTATCTTTCAAAAGATCAATTTCTGGGTAGATAGTCCCAAGCTCTGTCCTAGCGTTCTCTGTTGAAATTTTGCTCTGGTACAGGTGAAGCTCACTTTCTATTTTGTTGATTTCTTCTTGCATTTTTTGAATCTGTGCATTTAAAAGTGATATTTTCTGATCCATCGCCGCAATCTCTTGGTTGTTCACATCAGGGAACTGGCTCTGATCAGCCACGTAGACTTTTTGTTTGCCGTAAACCTTCTCCTTTAGTTTGCCCTCTGATGCGAGCCCTTCCATGGCTTTGGTGACAGCAGTTTTCCCATAGTCTTTCCCCATATTCTGAAATACATCTTGCACACTGTAGGGTCGATTCTGTTTGATCATGTAAGATAGGACAGCCTGGACAGACATATTTTCTTTGGACTTGCTCATTTTGTCATCACATCTGCAGAAAGAAAAGAAAAATGTATAGTTATATTTTAAATAAGGACATGTTGTGTTGTTTGGTTGAATGAGGGTCTAATGAAAAAATATGAAAAGAAAAAGTGAAGTTTGGGATCATCATGAAGAGAAAGCATGGTACCAGTTTAAGCCCATCATTTAAGTAACATTTTATAATGGAAAAGTATATGAACCAAGAGCTTTTGTTTGTTTGTTTTTTATATGCAAACACAATCTTGGAACATTACTACTGCATCTATATTCCTTTTGCTAGCCATGTTATTGCTAACACTGTAATACATGTCAAAACATGCTCTTTAACTCAACTACAATGTATGCCCCTACCTAATAATAATGATTTCGAAGATTAAGCATGAGTGAAATGTTTCAAAGGACTAGGGAAAACCAAGTTGTGACCTCCATATTTTGTGACACTGTACAGACAAAGCCGTTGTCAAATGGAGGTCTTCTGTGCCTGTCTTTGGCAAGGGTTTTTCTTTGGCACTTAAATGTGAGAGCTCCCAAACTGTCTCTTTCAGGGGCCAATGAAGGCAAAATGGAGCCTGATTTGATAGCAATTCCAATGGGTTGCTGTTACACTGTCCTTCTTTAAGCTCACCAAAATAACATCGCCTTTGGCATGCAGTCATCACACATGAGGGATAGGTGTCTGACCCAGTGCAGCAGTCAAATGGTAAGAAGTGCTTCCAGCAGAACATGCTTATTTTTAAGATATTTGTCTGCATATCCCCTTCATTGAGTTAAGGTACCTTTGAAAGAAGCATTTGAGTACATGAGATGACATCTATAGAGCACTCAGGTCTCATGAGTCATTAAAAAGCGTAATGAGAACCACTGCTTTATAAACATTGATTTTTATTGGTAGGCCAAGAGAGCTATTTTGCCATACTATCAATCAGAGGCAACCAAAAGAGATATATATTGTTAATGCTAACCCTAAAAGAACAAAGTTGATCATTACTTTCTTTACTGCTGATCAGTTATAAAAGCAATCTTGGCATAACCCATCAAAGTGACTGAATATTTCTTAGATGGAAGAAATCTCTTTTGAAATGGTGATCAAATTTTGATTCATCTTGACATTTCTACGATTGTCTAATAATGTGACTATTTTATCAAAATTGTGTGACTTACTCCAATAAAGGACTACATGAACTGAATATATAACGGGATGGGATGGAGAAAGGAAGCCTGAAAATGAAAAGAATAAAGTAAAAATCATAATATAACTTCAACATTTTGATTTCGAACTGTAAAAAAAAAAAACAACTTTTATTGCTCAACACAAGTCTGAAGATTGCCCTGGAAATGTCTTTAAATGCATCCTTTAATGCAGTGTTTCCCAAACTTTTACCTTTATGGAACACTTCGCACATTTTGAGTATTTACTGGAACGCTTTGCTTAGTTTTTTTTAGAGAGTTTAATTCAGCTGGTGGTTTACTAGTTAATTGTTCCAGTAGTTAGCGGAACACCTATTCAGGCCTCTAGTTCCGCAGAACACAGTTTTGGAAACACTGTTTTAACCTACTTCATTCATATGCATAGACACATGTAATATCCTAGATAATATACTAAAAATATTTTATTACACTAGTATAGATCTTGTGTGGTCATTAAAGAGTCAAGAGAAGAGAACCTAGCTATATATAACATATATATAGAGAGAGAGAGAGAGAGAGATAAGAATAAGAAATGTGCCTTTATCTCTAAGTATTTAATATATGTGATAGCAGTCACAGATGGAATGAAAGCCAGACATTTTTATTTTGGCAAATTTTGCATATATAGATATATAGCTAGACAGAGACTGTGACTTCAAAAAGGAGGGCATGTCCTCATTTTATTTAGACTTCTAGTAATCCTACACTCTACTTACAATCACAGTCATCAGACTTAGTAAAAAATAATTAAATAACAGTCATCAGACTTAGTAAAAAATAATTAACAGTTATTTACACTTTTGTTTAGATCTATATGATATATTATAAATTAGATGTACAGTTTAGGCAGGTCCCTATGTCAAGTATGTCAGTCTACTGTCTATACTAGCTCTTGCTCTACTCTAGTAAAGGCTCTAACTCTAGTAGTCACTACAGCTCTACACTTCAGGCGATCCATTCCATGCTCTAATAGATCTAGTATCTAGTAATAATAGTATCTAGCACTAGGGAAGATCAAGGAGTACAAATACAAAATTTGTCCTAGCATTGTTTGGGCATGGGAATATATAATATAATATAATGATAATCTGCACTGTCTAGACCTAGACTCTAGTTCTAGATAGAAGACTATATAATTATACTATATATTATATCTAGTCTATAGTAGAGTATAGTACTCTATAGTACTATACCATACATTACTAGATCTATATAGTATAGTCTATAGACTAATACTAATAATAGACTCAAGTCTGTGAAAATACTTTACTTCTCTGACTCACCACTAAATTCTAGATCTAAATTGTAAATTGTCTAAACTTGATTCATCTTCAATCAATGATCTTCAAGTTCTTGTCACTCAACTGACAGTGACACTGTGACTGTGTTAGTGTGTAACTGTGTAAGAGTAAGACTCTTAGTCTTAGTTAGTAGTAAGAGTCTAAGAGTGTCAAGTCATGCAGTGATGATGCAGCAGACGCAGAAGAGACAAACGTTAGGACAGTTTGAGTTAGGTAATCTAGACTAGATAGTCTATTGTTCTAGATCTAGAAAAGATGACAGATCTATCTAGACCTATGTCGTCTAGATCTAGAGTAGGCTAGATCTACTCATCTAGATCTGGATTTTGTTACTAAAATCGTATTTCGCTCGTAAGAAAAGGTATTCAATAAATTTTTCACATTTTATAGATCAGTGCATGTGCTTGTCAATGGATAATTTCGACTTTTAAAAATGTTTCGCATGTTTACACAAGGTCAATATTTCAATATTAAGAAAAGTATAGGCCCCCATAACACAGTGTTGTGACAATTATGAAGTTGACGTTGACTTATTAGAGGCGGCATTATAATATGCGTAATGGATTGATGAATCTGTGCGTTGAAATTTGTAGACTATTCGACGTTATATTTCCGTTGAAACGAGTTTCACATGACACTATAATTAAAACACTTGTAAGATTAAATAGCCTATGCCTTAGCAGTATGCTCTGTGGGCCCAGTGGCACCCTAACGATATTGCGTAATATTTAATGTAAAAAAAAAACCCACTCATTTGGGGGTCCCTTTGAAGTGGGGCCCGGGGGAATTTTCAAATTCTCTCCCTCCCCCACACTAGCTACGCCTCTGGTTACGTCGTCATCATTTAGAAATTTGATAAAGTGTTCTAGCACTTAAACTTTTAGATCTGATACGTCAACAAAACCCGAATGTAAGGGACATCTGCTCTTTGTGACGTGCAGTCAAAGATGACGGAAAAATATTTAGCAAGTTTGATTTTATCAATAATGTTCCCTTTTACTTCTAATGCCATCAGGTCTATAATATCGTTTTGAATCCTATGCCCGATGTAATGGTCGTGAGTCTCGTCGTTCTTAATTCGTCGAAGATGTTCTTGCATGGTTGGGTCGACTCGGCCATTATCTCAACCAAGCCTGAATCGCTACAATTTTTGTAAAGACTGCGCGCTAATGCAGTTTTTTTTTTTTTTTTTTTTTTTTTTGCCGTTATTGGTAGCGCTATCATTTGACATTCTCAGAGCTCAATTCACCCAGGCAGTCTTACACTTAACGGGATTTACAGAAACCTCATGCTGCTGTAGTTCATTATATGTCATGGTAACATGGTAATTGGTATCATATAGACTATAGAGTCTAGATGCGTGGAAAGATTTTCAAAGATATTGAGTCCTAGTTTATGAGAACTGATCCGGTTTTCGAAGCTGACGGTGACAATGAATGTCCGATCGCCCCCCCCCCCTTTTTTCATCCCCACTTGCCATACCCCATAAGGCCGCTACTGCCTACTCGTTATGCATGTTAACCAATGACTTCAATTCTGCCAAGTTGCTGGTTTTCCTGGCTGGCTCAGGCAACCCGGCCATTCCATGCTCTAATAGCACTAGGGAAGAAGGAGCATTTGCACAAATTTGTCCCAGCATATTAAACGAGGAATGTGCCTTTATCTTTGTGTCTTTCTGAATTTTTTAATTAGATTTTGCCTTTTAATTGAAGATTATCGTTCAGTGCAGTGACGTCACAAGAGGGGTGCTGGGGTAGCAGTCCGCACCGGGTGACACCCATTAGGGGGGGGAGGTGACACCGTGACTTCCGTGACCTATGTCGAAGGTGCCGGTGACACCCGAATGGAAAAAAAAAATAATATTGGCAAAAACTAGAAAATAAAAGCCCGAATGGAAAAATTGAATATCGGCAAAAACTAGAAGATTAAAAAAAATAATCTCAAGATATAAGGCTTGTCTTCGAGTCCGAAGATTAATGAGGAATACAGTATTTCCCGTGGCTGCGCAGCCCCAGCTGTGACCTACATATTTTGCCACATCCAGGGCAAGCATAACCATTGTCCGCAGGTGGTCGATTTAGATTTTCTTTTCGTCGTCTGCGTTTGTCCTCGGCAGCAGATTTTCTTTTGGTCTCAAATGTGTATCTCGCGGCCTTCGTGAGTGACCTCCAGCTGTCTCGTTCCGACGCCGCATGCAGCCAGGTGCTCTCTTCTATGTCAGCCAAGGCAAGTTGACGCCTAAGCTGGTCTTTGAAGCGTTTCCGTGGGGCGCCTCTATATATTTTATTTTATTTGGTAAAATTTCCAAAAAGTTAAGTGATAACAAGGGGGAGGCATAAAGGCAGTTTTTTTTTAATAGAAAAAAAAAACTTGTTTGCATTTGGTTATTGTATATTTTAGTATTAATTAGGTGAAAGAGACTTTATTGCTAAATTTTAAGGTAAATTAAATTATAATTATGTGACATCATTTTATCGTCCAAGTAGAACTTTTCTACGTTAGCAGCAAGAGCGATTCAAATGGCTCTTGTAAAGAAAACATTATAATGCCTCTTCAACAACGTGATTCTAGAGTCTACCCCGTTTTTTACGGCAGTACAAACCAATTCCTCTCGACTAACATACCATCGTAATATTGACGTTTTTTGATTGAAAAGAACAGGCCCACTACAGGACGCCTTTATAAAGATAAGGACGATCTTAGGACAACAAGCCCAGTACAAACTCGCATGAACTAATGCAGCTTTCCTCAAGCTGTGGTGGGAAGCGGCCGACGTTCTCTCACGAGGCCGCGAGACCCTGACCAATGGGGAGAGGGTGAAGCAATTCAAATGATTTTACACGGTATAATTAAAAAGTTCATTGTAGTTATCAATCAAATTTTGAATATTAACCCAGTGAAATGTCATTATCAATGTTTAAAAAGTAAAAATAGTGTAAGATAAAGACTTCGTATATCTACTAATAAGGATCTTTTAAAATGTTTACCTTTTTGAGTGTTAGGCGTCTGCAAAAAATATTGATTAAAAACTTTTTAAAGAATACATTTTAAAACTTCTCTACTGACGTGATTCTTTTTAAATAGTCAGAATTATCTAAAGTGTTTAAATAACTTTTTATGACAAAAACTAAAAAGTTGGCCGCAAGCCTTCTTACTGAACACGAAGATGAACTTAAGACATACTTGGCCATATGTACATTGAACATCTGTCGTATAATAGTATTGGCCAATGCTGCCTACTTCTTTAATAGACTTAATTTTAGCAATTTTTTAAAACTAGTATAAATAGTGTGCTCAGATTCCAAGAAAATATTTCTTTATCGGAACGTCCCACTCTGTTATAATTTAATACTGACATGGGCTCTTCTTACTACGGGAAGAAAAATATGTTGAAGACTACACATAATATGCTGAGAATGAAGGAAAACGCTTGGAGGAGCTAACAGCGCATCAACAAACCATCTTGCTGGATGGATAGAAACCCTAACTTCTCTCTAATACAATCTCCTAAAAGAACGTTTTCAGTTATACAAAACAGTATAAAATTATGTGCATATATAACACTATTTCTGAAAAAAAAAAGTTAAGCCGGCGCGGGCGCCAACAGTAAAAGTTAGAGAAACACTTCCTTGAATGTCTAGCTCTCACACTTCAGATACGACCCGTTCACCTTTCCTTAATTGAATTTTATTTGATCTGCAAACTTCTTTCTAGTATAAATTGTACACGATAGACTTAAGGAAAATGAGTTTCTGAGGCTCAGAAATGCTGAAAAATCCTTGGTGCCCGGGGCGACCTCGATAGGTGACCTTAAAGCGCTCCCCGAGACCAATAGATGACTAAAGTAGCTGCAAACTTACATTTTCCCCTCTAGATGGTAGTAAAAGTTTAAATAACACAGGAAAATGTTATAACGTTTCCGTCTAAAAGTCGAATAAAGGAAACATGATTTGGTGATTTTAATAAATATGCATTGTAAAGTTTGCAAAAGTAATGAAAAAAAATTAACTAATTTTGCTTTTGTGCAAAAATCGATGAAAATAGATAATCAGCTTACTGTATTGGTTCAACAAAATTAATTTCTATTGGGAAAAGTGGATAAAAGGGGGGAGGGGTGACACCGACCCTGCCTGGTGAAGCCACTGGTTCAGTGTTTATGTATAATTTCTACGTAACTTTTTGAGTCTTCTCTCCTAAAGGCTTTCTAAATTTAGTGATTTTACTAAGGCCGCTAAGGGTGTTACTCTAGTCAAATGTTTTAAGTTTAGCAGTTTCCCCTTTAAGTCGTATTTTGGGCCCAGTAAGGGCCCCAACTGGGCAAGCCCATGCTAACCATATGGGCCCCAAGTGGGGGATGAACGTTGGCCCAAACGGGTGCCCTTAGGGCTGAGTCTGGGCTCAGTCAGGGGGCCCAGAAAATCCCAGTGTTAAACCCTTGTGGGGCCAGTAAGGGGAAGGACGTGTGGGCCCCAACAGGGTAAGAGATACTTGGCCCTTTGGGGACAATTAATGAAAGCCCAATTAGGGCCCTTAAGGGTCTATTCTGGGCTCAGTTAGGGGGCCCAGATAAAACCCTGACAAAACCCTCATGGGGCCAGTATGGGGCAAACATTGAGGGGCCAGAAAGGGCTAACCACATGGGCCCAATTTGGGGGATGAACGTTGGCCCAAACGGGTGCCCTTAGGGCTGAGTCTGGGCTCAGTTAGGGGGCCCAGATGAACCCTTGATGGAACCCTCATGGGGCCAGTATGAGGCAAACATTGAGGGGCCAGAAAGGGCTAACCACATGGGCCCCATTTGGGGGATGAACGTTGGCCCAAACGGGTGCCCTAAGGGCTGAGTCTGGGCTCAGTTAGGGGGCCCAGATGAAGCCCTGATGGAACCCTCATGGGGCCAGTATGGGGTAAACATTGAGGGGCCAGAAAGGGCTAACCACATGGGCCCAATTTGGGGGATGAACGTTGGCCCAAACGGGTGCCCTTAGGGCTGGGTCTGGGCTCAGTTAGGGGGCCCAGATGAAGCCCTGATGGAACCCTCTGGGGCCAGTATGGGGTAAACATTGAGGGGCCAGAAAGGGCTAACCACATGGGCCCAATTTGGGGGATGAACGTTGGCCCAAACGGGTGCCCTTAGGGCTGAGTCTGGGCTCAGTTAGGGGGCCCAGATGAAGCCCTGATGGAACCCTCATGGGGCCAGTATGGGGTAAACATTGAGGGGCCAGCAAGGGCTAACCACATGGGCCCAATTTGGGGGATGAACGTTGGCCCAAACCGGTGCCCTTAGGGCTGAGTCTGTGCTCAGTTAGGGGGCCCAGATGAAGCCCTGATGGGGCCAGTATGGGGTAAACATTGAGGGGCCAGAAAGGGCTAACCACATGGGCCCAATTTGGGGGATGAACGTTGGCCCAAACGGGTGCCCTTAGGGCTGAGTCTGGGCTCAGTTAGGGGGCCCAGATGAAGCCCTGATGGAACCCTCATGGGGCCAGTATGGGGTAAACATTGAGGGGCCAGAAAGGGCTAAACACATGGGCCCCATTTGGGGGATGAACGTTGGCCCAAACGGGTGCCCTTAGGGCTGAGTCTGGGCTCAGTTAGGGGGCCCAGATGAAGCCCTGATGGAACCCTCATGGGGCCAGTATGGGGTAAACATTGAGGGGCCAGAAAGGGCTAACCACATGGGCCCAATTTGGGGGATGAACGTTGGCCCAAACGGGTGCCCTTAGGGCTGAGTCTGGGCTCAGTTAGGGGGCCCAGATGAAGCCCTGATGGGGCCAGTATGGGGTAAACATTGAGGGGCCAGAAAGGGCTAACCACATGGGCCCAATTTGGGGATGAACGTTGGCCCAAACGGGTGCCCTTAGGGCTGAGTCTGGGCTCAGTTAGGGGGCCCAGATGAAGCCCTGATGGAACCCTCATGGGGCCAGTATGGGGTAAACATTGAGGGGCCAGAAAGGGCTAAACACATGGGCCCCATTTGGGGGATGAACGTTGGCCCAAATGGGTGCCCTTAGGGCTGAGTCTGGGCCCAGTTAGGGGGCCCAGATGAAGCCCTGATGGATCCCTTATGGGGCCAGTATGGGGCAAACATTGAGAGGCCTGAAAGGGCTAACCACATGGGCCCCATTTGGGGGATGAATGTTGGCCCAAACGGGTGCCCTTAGGGCTGAGTCTGGGTTCAGTTAGGGGCCCAGATGAGGCCAGTAAGAAATGACACTGAGCTCTAGCTGAAATGGCATAAAATGACATAAATAATTACATAAACAATTTACTAGTTGAAATTAATAGTTTATTGCATTATAAAATGTTAATGTTAGCAACTATTTAAAATAATTAAAAATACCGGAATACACTAAAAAACTTTTTTTTAAAGTAAAAGCAATACCTGTAGCAAAGATTTTAACTGTGAAAATTGATCCTATAATATTTTAGTATACTATGGAAAATGCATTGAGTCAACAAAAAAGTTGTGAATGATAACATGAAAATCTATAACAAATTTATAAAGAACATAATTCAGGATCATCTACAGAAAGTATAAGTGCTGTATAAAAATTATGTTTAAAGCAAACAGTTTTGACAATCATAAAAACAACAACAAAAAACAACTTAGCTTTTGTAATTATGTAAAAAAAATGTAAAAAAATAAAAGTAACAAAAAAAGTATTGAGTTGGTGGAATGTAAGCAATATGTACACTGAAATAAGTAAAAGCATATTCATTTAAATATTAATTGTAATAAAAAATTGCTTAAAATGGCAAATTAGAAATAAGTTTTTAAAATATGGATGCTTATATTTTTAAAAATACAATAAGTACTTATTATACCATAAAATTTTAAAAAAATATAATGGCTACCAAATTTATGAAATTTTAACATGTACAAAAGCTTGAATAGCCTATACAGAAACCTATAAATTATATATAGAATGTAATTCAGAATTATCTAAACAAAGTATGAGCCTGCTGTATGTAAATTGAAAAGCAAACTGTTTTGACAATCATGAAACAAATTTTTTTTTAGATTATGTTGTACCGGTAGTTCTAAAGAAAAAATGACCAAAACAAAAATAAGCTACCTGTAACAAGTTTGTGAAATGTTAGCAATATAAACACTGAAATTTTAAAAACATACATTTAGAACATAATTGAACATTAAGTAAATGACTTAATTTGTTTAAAATGAAATAAGTGTGAAACATACTTTTAGAAAAATACCAGTGCTTACTTTACAAAAAAAAATTAAAAAAATAAATACAAAGAATAATTAATAACCATAAATATATAAATTTAAACAAGTAAAATATAATTAGAGAATGGTGCTTTTTAATCAATAGGGTCTACATGCACAAAAACCCAAAGCTGAGTCTGTTCGAGGTAAATATTCTCAAGACCTCGCCTAATTTTAGATGATAATATTTCAAAAAAATATAGGTCATGTACGTTACCCAGTACCAAAGAAAAAGTGTGTGCTCAACAATGAAAACTATACATTTATATATACCGGTAGCTCATGTTTATAATTTCAACAAAATATTTTTTTCAATTTTGAGCAGAGTAACTAGCTGCACTATCATATTCATAATTTTTTAACAGTGAATATTCTATGTAAGAAAGAGCAAATGTTTCAAGCTACTGTTCAAAAGCCAGTAAACAACAATGATGCTCATATGGTACATCATCTGTAACTGTCAACTTATAACCTTATGTTGTAATAAAAGTAAAGTTCCCCTTTTCAAACTTAGCATCTATAGGGCAGATGATGTTAAGGCCATCAGTTTCTTTGGCTAATGGTTAACAAGATCCAGCACATGTTTGAAATATTATATTTACTTATTTCTTTGTTGTTAAGTCTAGATAGGTAGTTGTTTTTTTTCCATTAGTCATTAGTTCTAATATCTGTAGTATGTAAATAAATTTGCTTGTGCATCTTACTTTTTTTAAACATTTATAAACTTTGATAAGGTTTGTTTGTAAAATGTTATACATGATTGGGATGTTCCTTCAGAGTTGAAGCCATCATCCTTCTTTTTTTACGATTTCTGTGCCATCACATGTGCCAAGTTCAAGTACTTTCTCTAAGTTATTTGACAGACTTGGGTAACTCACTTGAATAATCTATGAAGAACATAAAAAAAATAAATTTTTAAAAAATATATTCCTATGCCTATGATTTCAAAATGAAATGTTCATATAAAACATACAAAAAACAAAATGATTTTCACTTTTTCCAAACCAAAAAATGCTGACATTATCTATTCATGATTTGTGTATGCAGGCTTCATTAACTACTGTATTTTCGCACATGTACATATCCTGCACAAGTAAAAAAAAATTTTTTTTTAATCTTACAACTCGTATCATATACCAAACGTGACTTGGCGTAAACTAACAGTACATTAATTGTTGTTTATCTATCCCTCAAGATGCAATTGAGCTTCAGTTGTTCCAACAAGTGATAACAGAGTTCAAAATTCTGTGAAATATGAGCCTACCATGTATAAGTAGTATGTTTTTCCAATAGAAAGTCACTGACATAGTTATCTGGTGATGGTGGAGAAAACATTTCACAACCACACAGCGAATTATAGGAGGTATAAAGACCTAACAGTTTACACACAATATTCATAAAAAATTAAAATACTTATGAGCCTCTTAGGTTAGGTTGACACAGCATTTGATCAAGAAATGATTTGAAAGAAAAGTAACAATGCAATGGACCTCATTCACCAATCGTAAACAAACAACATTTAGTCACGTGATCTTATTGATAAAACAATGAAAAAACTGTCACGTGACAACCATCATGAATTAAACATGAGATCGTAAATTATATAGAAGAGATAAAGCACCACGTGGCTAAATGTTGTTTGTTTACGATTGGTGAATGAGGTCCATTGTGGCATAAAAAAAAATTATAAAGATTATGTTAGTTAAAAATATGGAAATAAAAATTCATACCTAATATCCATAATTTGGATTGAAAATTCAATACATTTATTTTCTGTTTGTGCCATGTCCAGTCCAGCCAAGTTATAATCCATACTATTGTTCTCTTAATGCTGTTTTCACTGGATAGATCTGTAATATATAAGATGAGATAATTATGATTCTGCTGACACATAAAATAAATAAATAGCTGAATTATTGTTTCACATTAGGTACTTCGATAAAAATTTCAAAATGATCACAATGCAATGGAACCTATTTAGTTAGATAGAGCTTGAGAAATGCTTTCCAATGATACCAATTTTATATTGCTGAGTTAATTGTGGGGGAAGTTATTAAATTTTTAGTGGCCAAAAATTAGCCTTCTTTAGCCTTTGTAAATAAATAAAAAATCTGACCGAAACATCTGACAGTTGAACTTAAATTAACTGTATTATAAAAAGTCTTAAAGATATGGGGTTGAAACTTCACACTCTTTTACATTAACCAGTATTCTGTTAAAATAAATTAAAAAAATAAGACCAAGCAATAAAATCTTTGAAAAAAAGTTAATATATAAAAAAAGCCTTCAACAAAAAATAAAAATATATGTGATTTTGTCATCATATGAGCCCAAAAATCACAAATAAAACAAATCAGAGATCTGTATTGTGTTTTATTTTGTTTAATTATAATTCTACTTTATTTAAATAGCTATTTATATGCATCAGATAGATAATTCTTATAAATTATAAATGAAAATAGCACTGCGCAGAAAAATATTTCCTAAAATTTAATGACTATAAGTTTCATAAACTTCATAAAAAAACAGTTTTAACCTTTTTGTAGAGCACTGGCAATTAATCATTTTAAAATGCCTTAATTTAAATGCTTTAAAAATTAGATTGTAAATGAAAAATTTCTTGCTTCGGACAATAAAATAAAAAAGAAACCTTGCGATTTTTTTAGAAGTTATTAAAAGATTTTTTTACTTGAATTTTTGTGCAATAATAGCTCATCATTTTAAAAATATAATGTACTCATTTATTAACTAATAATTTACATGTACATTAATAGAAAAAAACAACACACAGAAAAAAAAATATTAGTTCGCTGAGCTAAAAATATGAAAACAAAATTTTTATATTTAATATTATTTTTTAAAGTAATTAAACTTTTACTTTAAAATTTGCAGATTACAAAGTCATTTTAATAAAGACACATTCCCTCTCCATAATCTAGCATTCAAACACTATAAAAGTTAATCTAAATGAAAGATTCCTATGTGTGCTTCTAAAAATAGCTTGTGATAGACAGAAATTGACCATTTCCAGTAAATCAGTGTTGGTTGTTACTAAAAATAGATTTTAACCATCAACTTTGAAAATTAATATCTAAAGCTAAAGAGTGCGCCAAGCTACAAAGTTCAAACTTAGCACACAGATATATATTAACATGCTAAATTCAATAGAATTAGTGAGATTGTTGTAACTATAAACACTTTTATTTTATTTAAAAAAGAAAATTTTACCCTTCTTTGTCTTTGTTAATTTTAATATCAAATATCTTTAAAGTGCGCCAAGAGAATTTAATGAAATTTGAAATATACACATTTCATAATATGAAATTATTGTAGCAAACAGCATTGTTGTAACTTTTATAGGAAAAAAGTTGTAAAAATGTCAACTGTCATATAAACTTTTGTTAAGAAAAATTTAACAGATTGGCTTCAAAAGCAAATAAAAATGATCTCTGATATCTTATGTTTACAAAAAGTAATCATAATTAGTCCTCAAATCAAATACAATATGCTAAAACTTTGATGGAAATGACCACCCCTAAAAAAAGGGTAAAATGTGCTGACACACTTTTCAGCCATTTTTTGGGAGAAAAAAAATTGATCTAGGTAAGTTTATCGAAGTACCTATTCACATAAATGATATTTTACATCCTAAATCCTACAATATAATATGGCCTTACCAAATTTTCATGAGAATCTTCATCCTTCAGTTTCACTTCTATTTCCAACAGTGATACATTGTTTGCCATTGGGAAATTTGCTTCATACCTAATCCTGATTGTATTTATCTCTGCTTCTTTTAATTGCTTTCAATTGAAAATGAGTCTGTACTGCACTCAAATCTTTTCTCCAGTATCTCTAGAACATGTTCTGCAGACAGAAAATAAAATAAGTATTAAATAAATTTTACAAGTAAATCTAGACTGCTAATATAAATTATTCAGGAAATCTGGATCATCAGATTTGTATACAACATTTTTGGCTTGAAAATATTGTAAAAAAAAATTACCAGTTTGATCAATAACATCAATGGAGCTCTTGTCTCAACTTGAGTCTTGACTGAAAGTTATTTTCCAACATGGTCCACCTTGAAGAATATGAAAAAATATTAGTATAGTAGCCTAAGTATAGTAATAATTTTTTTAAACTTAATCAATTGGTAATTATAATAAAATTGAGTAGTAATAATACTTTATATTTTAAATTAAATACCTGTACTCATTGACTCTTGGACAGATCCAGCAAGAAGTGATCATAGTGATGCCATCATTCTTTCACTCTTTGGTTCCGAGAGTCTGAAAATCATTTTTTTTAACATTTCAATTTTTTAAAATCAAAGTCACACATGAGAAATATTAAATACATAGATCTACATAAGGCATAAGCAATATAAAGATAAATTATAAATTCTGCACAACATATTGAATGACAAGATTATTGACTAGTTTCAGTATAGTAGATCTATAATTAGTATTATAATCTATATTTCTATAACATTGTTAGATTTGCTTCTACAAAAAAGTATACAATAAAATGTATTTATAGGCCTACATTTTGCATTTAAATTGAAAATAGATCTCAAGAACTCACGTATTTTAAAATATTAATTTTAATGGTTGAAGAATTTGGTTTTACTATCTTTTCTAAATTGACTTTCTAAATCTAATCTATTAAGGTTCTAATAAACTGTGAGACACGCCACGGGATTCGAATTTTATAGACTAATTATTTCAAACGGCTTTCCTTGCGTCACTTAAAATAATTATTTGTGCCTAGTGACGGCCTAGTCTGACTAGACTTAAACTTAAACCAAAAAAGCACATTCACAAACAAAAATGACATTAAAATTAAATGTAGATGTAGATCTAGAATAATCTAGATTCTAGATCTAATCTACTTTAATTTATCCAGACTTAATCTCTATAAATAAGTATAAAATAATAAAGTAGATCTAATTGTCTAATAAAATAAAAAGTACCTTTGCTTGACGCACACATTCCAAAGTTGTTAGAATAGAGTCGAGTTAATCACAAATCAACACAATCTTGAAGTAGATCTATGAGTACTATGACTGGAATGGGATGGTCATGGTGTTTGGTTCTGGCGCTATTTTTCTTAATGATGCAATAGGCTGTAGCCTATCATGTAGACCTGTCTCTGGTTGGTCAATTGTAAGTAAGCCACGTGACCGGGTAGCCTACACATTGACCAGCGGCACAGTCTTTCTTTCGCCCCCCCCCAGGACTATAATCTTCTCTAATACTGTATATTAGTAGTGTCTCTTGTTGAATATTTAAATTGTTTGTTTTATTAACTCTAGTATTTCGATACCATAAAGCAGAGTGCAGCATTTGAACAAATTATGTGAGGATGTGTTGGTTCATCTCGTGACCTCATCTACTTGACTACCGTACTTACACAAATCGGATTATAGACATTATAATTAACGAAGATAGTTCTTACAAAGTTAGATTGCACGATTTAAAATATGGATCTAATTAATTTTATATATATTTTAAATCATAAATATTCTTGAATGGGGTATACAGTAGATATTAGATAAAACACTGACACGTACATAGTCTACAACTATGGCTACAACACATTTGCATGCCTCTTGATTTTTTTTTAATGCTCTTTATCTTCGTAGAATCAGTCATCGATAATATTTACGAACTGTGCCTATAATGTAGTTTATTAGATCTGTCATGTAGCATGTATTTTGAGTCATAACTTTTTTTTAAATGTATGAAACTGAATAGCAAATCCTGTCGTTTATATCATGATCTTGCCAGTTATATCTTATATTTTAAAATAAAAATTCCTTGAATTATATTTAAATCATAAGATAGTTTTAGTTACGTGTTTCATTATATTTGAATGTTATTGGCCTAAACATTTTTGTAACTCATAAAAGAAAGAGACCACAAGGTCTATTACGTCAACAAAAAGATCGAGTAAAGAGGTGGTATACGAAAAAGATTTACAGTGAGAGTCAGTGAGCCTTGACCTACTGACCATCAGTGTGCACACGTGTACTTTCTTGCTTGATAGCACGCGTTCTATGCAACACGTGTTAACCTAAGCTGATCTTTATTTGTAGGAATTTTACACGCACTCATCTTTATAAATTGATATCTATATTTAAATATAACTGAGACAAACATTTAAATCAATATAAAAGCATTCTTATTAGTCATGTTTCAAAACGACTAAATAAATTCAAACAAGATGGGTAAAACCCCTATTGTTAAAATTCTTTGCTTGTGTAAAGTTTGTTTACATTAAAAATATCTACCGGTACTGGAAACTAGCATTATAGGCTACATTAAAACTTTTAAATCGGCTTATTACCAGAAGATGCAATAAGAATTGCAAATAATTTATTTATTTGAAATCTAATTGAACAGTGCAACTATACACAATTACAGTAAATCAGATATCTGTATTATGAATGGTTAAAATATATTTAATACATGTTACAGATAAAACTTTAAAAAAAAAAAAAGAAACCAATGCTGTGCTTGTTTAACTGAATCTGTTGATTTTCTATGTTAACCTAAAACTATATATATATATATATATATATATATATATATATATATATATATATATATATATATATATATATATATATATATATTTATTTATTTATTTATTTATTTCCTGAGGTAGACGTGAAAATACATAACCCTAAATATCAATGACTGGTCAGTAAATACCGGTACCGGTACCTTCCGCAATGATAGAAACCTACAAGAACGACAGATTCAGTTTTATTACTTCGAGAGGCGTCATTTTGTCTAGTGTTTCATTAGGTGTTAACTCGAGACATCCAGCAGAGTGGGTAAAAAAAAAAAAGAAGAAAGGGGAGTTAAGTTAGAGGAAGGCTATAAAAGAGATCACCATGATGTTAATTCAACATCTGGGTCAGATAGACGTAGAGGGAGTGCGAATATGGTCACAGGGGTGTTACATTACATGAGCAAAGTCAAAATGATGCCTAAGTGAAGGTCCATTTACAGCAAGTGTTGTAAAGTCACAAGTTGCTTTTTTTTTTACTCGAAAAAATCAAAACACTCGACATCATATTAATCGCACATTTGTATCTAGCCATCTCATGAAAAATCTTGGAGCTATGCAATGACCCTTTTCTTTTTTTTAAAGTGTCACGTACTATATTAGATCTAGAAATTTTATATTGGCATATAACATGCATAGTTCATACACACGCGCGCTAACAAACATGCACACACACAAATATCCCATATATATGTCGTTATAGTAGAAACGTTTTGATCAAACTACTGTGAGAAGAATAAATAAAATATATAATATAAATCACTTTTTGACTTAATGACATTGAATGTTATACCTAAAAATGACCTACAATCCAATTTATTTAATAAAGTATAATGTACGATAAAATTATCACAGTTTAGAAATCAGCATTCTATAACTTTAAATTAAATGCAAAGAACGAAAAAAAAAAAGAAGTAAAACATATAGGAACCTATACATATTTTTATGAAAATAAAATAATTAAAAAACAGCAATATTGTTTGTATTAATAATCTAAGTGAGTCTATCCGAGCCAACATATCAAAGTCATGGTTTTCTTTTTTTTTTTTACCTCTTCTCGAGTTATGTTACGTAATAACTTTCTATGTTTCGTCTGAGATAACAGCTAGACCGGGAGAGCATTCCTTGTCAGTAGGGAGAAAAGAGAGAGAGAAACTAGAGGCAAACTGAGCCCAGACTCAGCCCTAAGGGCACCCGTTTGGGCCAACGTTCATCCCCCAAATGGGGCCAATGTGTTTAGCCATATCAGGCCCCTCAATGTTTTCCTCGTACTGGCCCCCATGAGGTTTACATCAGGGCTTCAATTGGGCCCCCTAACTGAGCCCAGACCCAGCCCTAAGGGCCCCCGTTTGGGCCAACGTTCATCCCCCAAATGGGGCCATCGTGTTTAGCCCTTTCAGGCCCCTCAATGTTTTCCCCGTACTGGCCCCATCAGGGCATCATCTGGGCCCCCTAACTGAGCCCAGACTCAGCCCTAAGGGCCCCCGTTTGGGCCAACGTTCATCCCCCTAATGGGGCCCACGTGTTTAGCCCTAGCAGGCCCCTCAATGTTTTCCCCGTACTGGCCCCATCAGGGCTTCATCTGGGCCCCCTAACTGAGCCCAGACTCAGCCCTAAGGGCCCCTGTTTGGGACAACGTTCATCCACCAAATGGGGCCCATTTGTTTAGCCCTTTCTGGCCCCTCAATGTTTCCCCGTACTGGCCCCATGAGGTTTCCATCAGGGCTTCAACTGGGCCCCCTAACTGAGCCCAGACCCAGCCCTAAGGGCCCCCGTTTGGGCAAACGTTCATCCCCCAAATGGGGCCCATGTGTTTAGCCCTAGCAGGCCCCTCGATGTTTTCCCCGTACTGGCCCCATCAGGGCTTCATCTGGGCCCCCTAATTGAGCCCAGACTCAGCCCTAAGGGCCCCCGTTTGGGCCAACGTTCATCCCCCAAATGGGGCCCATGTGTTTAGCCCTTTCTTGCCCCTCAATGTTTCCCCGTACTGGCCCCATGAGGTTTCCATCAGGGCTTCAACTGGGCCCCCTAACTGAGCCCAGACCCAGCCCTAAGGGCCCCCGTTTGGGCCAACGTTCATCCCCCAAATGGGGCCCACGTGTTTAGCCCTAGCAGGCCCCTCAATGTTTTCCCCGTACTGGCCCCATCAGGGCTTCATCTGGGCCCCCTAACTGAGCCCAGACTCAGCCCCAAGGGCCCCCGTTTGGGCCAACGTTCATCCCCCAAATGGGGCCCATGTGTTTAGCCCTTTCTTGCCCCTCAATGTTTCCCCGTATTGGCCCCATGAGGTTTCCATCAGGGCTTCAACTGGGCCCCCTAACTGAGCCCAGACCCAGCCCTAAGGGCCCCCGTTTGGGCCAACGTTCATCCCCCAAACGGGGCCCATGAGTTTAGCCCTCTCAGGCCCCTCAATTTTTCCCCGTACTGGCCCCATGAGGTTTCCATCAGGGCTTCATCTGGGCCCCCTAACTGAACCCAGACTCAGCCCTAAGGGCACCCGTTTGGGCCTACGTTCACCCCCCAAATCGAACCCATGTGTTAAGCCCTTTCAGGCCAATTAATGTTTTCCCCGTACTGGCCCCATGAGGTTTCCATCACGGCGTCATCTTGGCCTTCTGATTTCGCCCAGACTCGACCCCTAAGGGCCCCATTTGGGCTTTCATTAATTCTCCCCAAAGGGCCAAGTATCTATAGCCTTATTGGGGCCCACAAGTCCTTTTCCTTACTGGTCCCAGACGGATCTCACAAGGGGATTTTCTGGGGCCACTGACTGAGCCCAGACTCAACCGAGTTCTTCCCCCAATTGGGGCCCATGTGGTTAGTATGGGCAGGCCCAATTGGGGGTCCTTACCGGGCCCGAACATTTTGCTATCAGGGATACAGTTATTGTATGCAGCGTTTACATCAGTTTTTATATTGTTCGTAAAAAATTTTCTGATAAATTTAAAATATCAAAAAATATAGTTTTCATTAAATATGTAAATAAAATTATTAAATCAAAAGAATCGTCCTTATATATTGTATAACAATAAAACACTTGTTTTTATTTCATAGCTATATACATATATATTAAAACGAAATATGTTAATGTAAAAAAAAAAACGAAGCAATAAAAAGTTTATATAAAAAAATAACAAAACATTCAATGAGTTTATTGTGTTTATAATGAAATGGGAGACTATCCGAACCAATTATATTGAGCTCTTTTTTTGTCTCCCCTTGAATTTCATTACGCAACGAGTTTCCTGGCCGACGGTCTCGTCCGAGATAAGAGCGAGGCGGGGAGGGCACTCCTTGCCAGTAGGACGAGAAGGGGGAAGGTGGTGGGACCGTAACTGTATTACGCAAAATTCAGACCGCCAGCCGACGCCCAGCAGTGAAACAATGGGGCGAATCTCTCCATCCCCTACTACTTATGGGCCCCATTCATCTAAGGGGGGTTTTGAATGGGCGCATGACGGGGTAGGAAAGGAAAAAACTGCCCCGCACGACTATCCGGTTCCCCGTGCGGGCCCCTAACTCAGCCCGGGCCTGAACAGGTAGCTTTGCTGGCTGGGTAAGGGTGTTACTCTAGTCAAATGTTTTAAGTTTAGCAGTTTCCCCTTTAAGTCGTATCCATTACTCCTAAGGTACACATTTAGGTCTAGACATAGACTAGATTTTTTTTATTTAAATTTTACAAGCTAAGCTATTGAAAGCTATTAAATCTAGATCTAAGACAAAACTGATCTTGGCTGCACTGGCCTTTATCGCTAAAAAAAACAACAACGGAAGTAGACAAAAAACAAAAAGTAAACAATAGTTCCTATAGAGTCTATGGATCTAGATATCTAGAATCTTTATCTAGACAATGTCTAGACATCTACTAGACTAGTGTGCTACATCTAGATCTAGTTTAGAGAATATTTTCTTACACTGGTATCGTATTTATATATAGATCTATAACCAGACTAGTAATCTAGATTCTCTATGGATTCATCTGGTACTGGAGCTTCTAGAAGTCGTTTTAAGAAAAGTCATAATGATAATCCTAGTATTATAATAAATGATCATGATGGTAATCGTGGACGTGAAGATAGAAATAGTAATACTTCATCTTCAAATAGTGAGTGACAGTCATATAAATATAATAAAATTATTAAATTTATTATAATAGTAATCATTAGTTAGATAGTAAGTATAAATAGTACTTGTAACCAAGCCGCACTACAAAAAATAATTCATCATTCAGAAATACCAATAATTCTTCTCTGTGTATAATAAATTATTATATATTGTCAATATTGATGTAATTTATATATTAATAGTGTTTATTTAATTTATAAATTCAGACTGCATACAATGTAATGAATGTAAAATGTATAGATGCAATTACAAAAAAAAAAAAAAAACATCAACAAATACTTAAAAAGAAAAACAAAGCTTATACAAAGTGTAATTGATAATTGTGTCATTTTGTTTGGATCAGTCATGTAATTTTAAAAAATTGATTTTGGTGTTGTCAGGTAAAAGAAATAATTGTGCAAAATTTCAGCTTGATCTGGGATTGGGTGTCAGAGAAATAAACTTTTTATCAGACAGACAGGGTGAGTTGATATAAGCTTTTTTAAAAAAAAAGAAATATACAAAATTTGTATTGTCTATTGTAAAGATTATTGAAATTATATCTTCCTATCCCCTGCACCCCTGTCCAGCGTGTCTAAAAAAATGGTTAAAATACTTAAAATGTACTTGCTTTTGTTGTTTAAAAAAAAAGGACAGTGTCAGTCCTTTCATACCATAGCTTTCCTGCTTTAGATTTTAAGAAAAATAAAAAAAAATATTTTTTAATTACATTTCAAAGTTAATTTATTGTAAACATTACTTTGTTCCCCCCCCAAAAAAATATTCAGGAAAGCGTCTCAAGGTGAATGACTCATCTTTAAGTAAAGATTCTCCCATATTTAAAGCCTTCAACATTTTTCGAGAGGAGCTTGACAACAGAAATAATCGTTATGAAAGAATTGTCAAAATTAGTAGGGACATTACAATTGAAAGTAAAAGAATTATATTTCTGTTGCAACGAGTTACAGGGTAAGGATAGATCTTCTTTAACTTTTTGTTTTTGAATATTTTAATAATGAAATAGTTGTTGTGTTTTTGTTATTTTATTGGCCATTTTTTGTTATTTTTTCTAAATACTAAGATCGGAAGAGTCAGAGAAAGTGTTTGCTGAGGCCAAAGACAAAATACTTGATTTGAACAGGACAAAGTTTTTAGAATTAGCCCATGAGCTGCATGGACAGGATCCCTACCAATTTGTTAGAGCTTACTCTCCTGGTATGTTGGTTGTCATTTGTTACTGTAAAATGTGATTTAGTCTTGTCACAGTAGGGCCTATTTCTAGTTTAAAAATGCTACCTCAAAAGCCTAACCTTTAAGAAGTCAATTCTAAAAAAAAACAACCTGGAAAAAAAAGAATTTATTATAAATGCACAAAATAAAATTAATAAATAATTGAATTGGTTAAGTAAGTTATACTATATTAATGAAATTAACACTTTAAGTAAACAGAGCAGTTATTTATTAATCCAATTTGACTTGAATGTTTCCCATATGTAAAGGCATAAGATAACATACATCAAAACGGGCAATAACAGATAATAAGATTGAATGAAGGGACATGATTCAATCAACACACAACTTTAAAAAAATAGAAAAATATGTCTAGTTACTTTTAATACTGTTAAAGCAAGCCTGAAAAATACTCAATATCCCGGTAGGCTTTATACACTGCGGTATCAGTACTTTGGCTTACTAAATTTTCAGGAAAATAAAATAGCTATACACATTCATGCTTGTGTGACTGGGTGAGCTTTTCTTATTTGAAAGTTTAATAACTGCTGCTAACTTCCTATAGCATCCTACCGCATATAACAATGCATCTTACCAAAATAAGGGCCTTTGGGATATACTGATTTACTATGAATGTTATTTAAAATTCTACTTACTATTTCAATGTTGTGAATATTTCCTTTTAAATTATCATGATGACCTTTTCTAGAATTCTTAATGATTTTGTTCTCAAAACTTGGTAATCAATGTGTTTTTTTTTATTTCTCCCCATTTCAAGGTTTACAAGAATATATTGAAGCTGTAACTTTTTATCATTACTTACATTCCGAAGAGCTTATAGGATTAGAGCGAATTCAAGCAGATCTCATATATTTGGTAAAAGCACAAGATGCCCCAGGTCTAAGCTCTCTAAAATTATCACAGTTTAGAAATCAGCATTCTATAACTTTAAATTAAATGCAAAGAACGAAAAAAAAAAAGAAGTAAAACATATAGGAACCTATACATATTTTTATGAAAATAAAATAATTAAAAAACAGCAATATTGTTTGTATTAATAATCTAAGTGAGTCTATCCGAGCCAACATATCAAAGTCATGGTTTTCTTTTTTTTTTTTACCTCTTCTCGAGTTATGTTACGTAATAACTTTCTATGTTTCGTCTGAGATAACAGCTAGACCGGGAGAGCATTCCTTGTCAGTAGGGAGAAAAGAGAGAGAGAAACTAGAGGCAAACTGAGCCCAGACTCAGCCCTAAGGGCACCCGTTTGGGCCAACGTTCATCCCCCAAATGGGGCCAATGTGTTTAGCCATATCAGGCCCCTCAATGTTTTCCTCGTACTGGCCCCCATGAGGTTTACATCAGGGCTTCAATTGGGCCCCCTAACTGAGCCCAGACCCAGCCCTAAGGGCCCCCGTTTGGGCCAACGTTCATCCCCCAAATGGGGCCATCGTGTTTAGCCCTTTCAGGCCCCTCAATGTTTTCCCCGTACTGGCCCCATCAGGGCATCATCTGGGCCCCCTAACTGAGCCCAGACTCAGCCCTAAGGGCCCCCGTTTGGGCCAACGTTCATCCCCCTAATGGGGCCCACGTGTTTAGCCCTAGCAGGCCCCTCAATGTTTTCCCCGTACTGGCCCCATCAGGGCTTCATCTGGGCCCCCTAACTGAGCCCAGACTCAGCCCTAAGGGCCCCTGTTTGGGACAACGTTCATCCACCAAATGGGGCCCATTTGTTTAGCCCTTTCTGGCCCCTCAATGTTTCCCCGTACTGGCCCCATGAGGTTTCCATCAGGGCTTCAACTGGGCCCCCTAACTGAGCCCAGACCCAGCCCTAAGGGCCCCCGTTTGGGCAAACGTTCATCCCCCAAATGGGGCCCATGTGTTTAGCCCTAGCAGGCCCCTCGATGTTTTCCCCGTACTGGCCCCATCAGGGCTTCATCTGGGCCCCCTAATTGAGCCCAGACTCAGCCCTAAGGGCCCCCGTTTGGGCCAACGTTCATCCCCCAAATGGGGCCCATGTGTTTAGCCCTTTCTTGCCCCTCAATGTTTCCCCGTACTGGCCCCATGAGGTTTCCATCAGGGCTTCAACTGGGCCCCCTAACTGAGCCCAGACCCAGCCCTAAGGGCCCCCGTTTGGGCCAACGTTCATCCCCCAAATGGGGCCCACGTGTTTAGCCCTAGCAGGCCCCTCAATGTTTTCCCCGTACTGGCCCCATCAGGGCTTCATCTGGGCCCCCTAACTGAGCCCAGACTCAGCCCCAAGGGCCCCCGTTTGGGCCAACGTTCATCCCCCAAATGGGGCCCATGTGTTTAGCCCTTTCTTGCCCCTCAATGTTTCCCCGTATTGGCCCCATGAGGTTTCCATCAGGGCTTCAACTGGGCCCCCTAACTGAGCCCAGACCCAGCCCTAAGGGCCCCCGTTTGGGCCAACGTTCATCCCCCAAACGGGGCCCATGAGTTTAGCCCTCTCAGGCCCCTCAATTTTTCCCCGTACTGGCCCCATGAGGTTTCCATCAGGGCTTCATCTGGGCCCCCTAACTGAACCCAGACTCAGCCCTAAGGGCACCCGTTTGGGCCTACGTTCACCCCCCAAATCGAACCCATGTGTTAAGCCCTTTCAGGCCAATTAATGTTTTCCCCGTACTGGCCCCATGAGGTTTCCATCACGGCGTCATCTTGGCCTTCTGATTTCGCCCAGACTCGACCCCTAAGGGCCCCATTTGGGCTTTCATTAATTCTCCCCAAAGGGCCAAGTATCTATAGCCTTATTGGGGCCCACAAGTCCTTTTCCTTACTGGTCCCAGACGGATCTCACAAGGGGATTTTCTGGGGCCACTGACTGAGCCCAGACTCAACCGAGTTCTTCCCCCAATTGGGGCCCATGTGGTTAGTATGGGCAGGCCCAATTGGGGGTCCTTACCGGGCCCGAACATTTTGCTATCAGGGATACAGTTATTGTATGCAGCGTTTACATCAGTTTTTATATTGTTCGTAAAAAATTTTCTGATAAATTTAAAATATCAAAAAATATAGTTTTCATTAAATATGTAAATAAAATTATTAAATCAAAAGAATCGTCCTTATATATTGTATAACAATAAAACACTTGTTTTTATTTCATAGCTATATACATATATATTAAAACGAAATATGTTAATGTAAAAAAAAAAACGAAGCAATAAAAAGTTTATATAAAAAAATAACAAAACATTCAATGAGTTTATTGTGTTTATAATGAAATGGGAGACTATCCGAACCAATTATATTGAGCTCTTTTTTTGTCTCCCCTTGAATTTCATTACGCAACGAGTTTCCTGGCCGACGGTCTCGTCCGAGATAAGAGCGAGGCGGGGAGGGCACTCCTTGCCAGTAGGACGAGAAGGGGGAAGGTGGTGGGACCGTAACTGTATTACGCAAAATTCAGACCGCCAGCCGACGCCCAGCAGTGAAACAATGGGGCGAATCTCTCCATCCCCTACTACTTATGGGCCCCATTCATCTAAGGGGGGTTTTGAATGGGCGCATGACGGGGTAGGAAAGGAAAAAACTGCCCCGCACGACTATCCGGTTCCCCGTGCGGGCCCCTAACTCAGCCCGGGCCTGAACAGGTAGCTTTGCTGGCTGGGTAAGGGTGTTACTCTAGTCAAATGTTTTAAGTTTAGCAGTTTCCCCTTTAAGTCGTATCCATTACTCCTAAGGTACACATTTAGGTCTAGACATAGACTAGATTTTTTTTATTTAAATTTTACAAGCTAAGCTATTGAAAGCTATTAAATCTAGATCTAAGACAAAACTGATCTTGGCTGCACTGGCCTTTATCGCTAAAAAAAACAACAACGGAAGTAGACAAAAAACAAAAAGTAAACAATAGTTCCTATAGAGTCTATGGATCTAGATATCTAGAATCTTTATCTAGACAATGTCTAGACATCTACTAGACTAGTGTGCTACATCTAGATCTAGTTTAGAGAATATTTTCTTACACTGGTATCGTATTTATATATAGATCTATAACCAGACTAGTAATCTAGATTCTCTATGGATTCATCTGGTACTGGAGCTTCTAGAAGTCGTTTTAAGAAAAGTCATAATGATAATCCTAGTATTATAATAAATGATCATGATGGTAATCGTGGACGTGAAGATAGAAATAGTAATACTTCATCTTCAAATAGTGAGTGACAGTCATATAAATATAATAAAATTATTAAATTTATTATAATAGTAATCATTAGTTAGATAGTAAGTATAAATAGTACTTGTAACCAAGCCGCACTACAAAAAATAATTCATCATTCAGAAATACCAATAATTCTTCTCTGTGTATAATAAATTATTATATATTGTCAATATTGATGTAATTTATATATTAATAGTGTTTATTTAATTTATAAATTCAGACTGCATACAATGTAATGAATGTAAAATGTTTAGATGCAATTACAAAAAAAAAAAAAAAACATCAACAAATACTTAAAAAGAAAAACAAAGCTTATACAAAGTGTAATTGATAATTGTGTCATTTTGTTTGGATCAGTCATGTAATTTTAAAAAATTGATTTTGGTGTTGTCAGGTAAAAGAAATAATTGTGCAAAATTTCAGCTTGATCTGGGATTGGGTGTCAGAGAAATAAACTTTTTATCAGACAGACAGGGTGAGTTGATATAAGCTTTTTTAAAAAAAAAGAAATATACAAAATTTGTATTGTCTATTGTAAAGATTATTGAAATTATATCTTCCTATCCCCTGCACCCCTGTCCAGCGTGTCTAAAAAAATGGTTAAAATACTTAAAATGTACTTGCTTTTGTTGTTTAAAAAAAAAGGACAGTGTCAGTCCTTTCATACCATAGCTTTCCTGCTTTAGATTTTAAGAAAAATAAAAAAAAATATTTTTTAATTACATTTCAAAGTTAATTTATTGTAAACATTACTTTGTTCCCCCCCCAAAAAAATATTCAGGAAAGCGTCTCAAGGTGAATGACTCATCTTTAAGTAAAGATTCTCCCATATTTAAAGCCTTCAACATTTTTCGAGAGGAGCTTGACAACAGAAATAATCGTTATGAAAGAATTGTCAAAATTAGTAGGGACATTACAATTGAAAGTAAAAGAATTATATTTCTGTTGCAACGAGTTACAGGGTAAGGATAGATCTTCTTTAACTTTTTGTTTTTGAATATTTTAATAATGAAATAGTTGTTGTGTTTTTGTTATTTTATTGGCCATTTTTTGTTATTTTTTCTAAATACTAAGATCGGAAGAGTCAGAGAAAGTGTTTGCTGAGGCCAAAGACAAAATACTTGATTTGAACAGGACAAAGTTTTTAGAATTAGCCCATGAGCTGCATGGACAGGATCCCTACCAATTTGTTAGAGCTTACTCTCCTGGTATGTTGGTTGTCATTTGTTACTGTAAAATGTGATTTAGTCTTGTCACAGTAGGGCCTATTTCTAGTTTAAAAATGCTACCTCAAAAGCCTAACCTTTAAGAAGTCAATTCTAAAAAAAAACAACCTGGAAAAAAAAGAATTTATTATAAATGCACAAAATAAAATTAATAAATAATTGAATTGGTTAAGTAAGTTATACTATATTAATGAAATTAACACTTTAAGTAAACAGAGCAGTTATTTATTAATCCAATTTGACTTGAATGTTTCCCATATGTAAAGGCATAAGATAACATACATCAAAACGGGCAATAACAGATAATAAGATTGAATGAAGGGACATGATTCAATCAACACACAACTTTAAAAAAATAGAAAAATATGTCTAGTTACTTTTAATACTGTTAAAGCAAGCCTGAAAAATACTCAATATCCCGGTAGGCTTTATACACTGCGGTATCAGTACTTTGGCTTACTAAATTTTCAGGAAAATAAAATAGCTATACACATTCATGCTTGTGTGACTGGGTGAGCTTTTCTTATTTGAAAGTTTAATAACTGCTGCTAACTTCCTATAGCATCCTACCGCATATAACAATGCATCTTACCAAAATAAGGGCCTTTGGGATATACTGATTTACTATGAATGTTATTTAAAATTCTACTTACTATTTCAATGTTGTGAATATTTCCTTTTAAATTATCATGATGACCTTTTCTAGAATTCTTAATGATTTTGTTCTCAAAACTTGGTAATCAATGTGTTTTTTTTTATTTCTCCCCATTTCAAGGTTTACAAGAATATATTGAAGCTGTAACTTTTTATCATTACTTACATTCCGAAGAGCTTATAGGATTAGAGCGAATTCAAGCAGATCTCATATATTTGGTAAAAGCACAAGATGCCCCAGGTCTAAGCTCTGACCTGGAACTAACACTAGGGACCAACAGTTCGGAATGTTTATCTGTAAAAACTTTAGCTATTGAATCTAATACTAATGCAGAGTCAAGCGAGAAAGATACAACCGATCAGAATAGTACAACAAATGAGAATGGAGTAAGTGAAACCACTACTATCTTAGTTCCTGTGCCACCATCGGAATATTTGCTAGGAATAGGGGATTTCACTGGGGAACTGATGAGAATGGCCATCAATAGTGTTGGTGCCGGAGACTTGGAGAAACCATCAGTGGTAAGCTTTAATAATTTTACATTTATTTTAGAAGACAACTGCCACCTGCTCCATCATAACTTTGGTATGTCAAGTTGTGACATTGTGGGCGACTTCTGTCTATTATGGCAATAACTGAATGGTACAAAAACTCGATTATTCATTACTGTTTGAGACTGTATCAGCTCTACTTGTTGACAAGGGAACATGAAAGACATATGTGTTAGTCATTCAATGAACATATCTGTGTGTTGTGTCTGTCCTTTTTGTTGTTTTTAATTTAAAAAAAAGAGTCCTTGAAATAACAACACATTATCAATAAGGATCACCAACCTAAGTCTTTAAAGTGTCTGCAGTGTTTGTTTTTGTGTAAAAGTAACGTTGATACCAATGCATCACTGTGCTAAATGTATGTGATCATAAGAGATTTTAAATTGCCAAGTTATCCAGTGTATGGACCAAAGGTTTGCTCCCCATTGATCTGAAAGAACATGCTTCACTACATTTAAAAAGAACATTAAGACTTATCTGTTCAAAACTTTTTTAGATTAGTCATTTTAACTCTCGTTTATGTCTGTTATGTTATTATAGTACCTTGAGCTTACATTATGTTTGTTAACAACACTTTATAAATTAATTATTATTATAATCTTTAAAGTAATTATTAAATTTGTTCCCCAGTGCTCACATGTTTAGATATACATCTTTAAGTATTTTTTTTTCGGTTGATGGCACATAGTTAATTATGTATTATAAAACACACAAGAAATACCAAGAGATTGATAGTATGACACACAATGCTCTAGAAATCAGTATGACACACAGTGCTCTAGAAATCAGTATGACACACAATGCTCTAGAAATCAGTATGACACACAATGCTCTAGAAATCAGTATGACACACAGTGCCCTAGAAATCAGTATGACACACAATGCTCTAGAAATCAGTATGACACACAATGCTCTAGAAATCAGTATGACACACAGTGCTCTAGAAATCAGTATGACACACAATGCTCTAGAAATCAGTATGACACACAATGCTCTAGAAATCAGTATGACACACAGTGCTCTAGAAATCAGTATGACACACAATGCTCTAGAAATCAGTATGACACACAATGCTCTAGAAATCAGTATGACACACAGTGCTCTAGAAATCAGTATGACACACAATGCTCTAGAAATCAGTATGACACACAATGCACTAGAAATCAGTATGACACACAATGCACTAGAAATCTTGGAACTAATTGCCAAGTTAATAACTTGGGCATGAAAAAAAATAATTGAGGATATCAAGAAAACATATTTTAATTTTAGTAAATTTTAGTCAATGGCCAACCAATACAAACCTTGAAAAAAACAAAACAAAGTGTTGTGTATAAAATAGGCCAATGTATAGAGACCACATAATCTGAATAGTTCTGATTTGCCAAAAATCAAATTTCCTTTTTTTTTTTTTTAAATCATATTTCTTCATATACTTTGTTTTTTTTATTTCTTAAAGAATACTTCGTCCAACAATTTTTTATTCATTGTGTCTGTATAAAGGTTTCCAATATGATGCGCCTCATTCATGATGCCTTCACCACATTTGCTCATCCTCCCAGAGAGCTGTATCAAAAGATCAGAGTACTGAGACAGAGTCTGCAGAAGGTTGAGACAGCTTGTTACACTCTCAAAGTTCGGGGCTCAGAGATACCGAAACATATGTTGGCAGACGTCTTCTCAATATCAGCTCCATGTGCAGCTGATTCCTACAATGAAGAAATATCTGATGTTTACGATTAATTAAATTCACATTTTTATATAATCGTTCTTCTATTTCTTCAATTTGTTTTGTTGTAAGTTAGATAAGTGAGAGTTTTTTCATGTATAAACATTAGTTATATTACCTTTAAAACCCTTTCTAATTCTTTGAAGTGTGTCAATACTGTCAAATTCAGTAAGGAAAAAGAATGTCAGAATGTTGTTAAATTTGTTGTTTAACATCTGAAGAACAACAGGCTGAAGAAGAGGAAGTGGTTGTCTACTTAAAATAGTATACAGCTACTAAATGTAAATATTAAAATAAATACTGCGACTCTGCTACACAGTTTTCACTTTATCCTAGGTGATCCTGGAATGTAACATAGGTGAGAGATCACTTTATCCCAGGTTCTTTCTTTAAGGATTTTATTATACCGGTACCGGTATTATTTTCAGCAATAAACAAACTAGTGCCCAGATAAATAAGCCTCTCCTATTAAAATATGGTAAATGATGTTAGAGCTCTTTTGTTGTTCAAGAAATAACAAGAGCATATGAAGCTGTTATTAAGCAAAATATCTGCTGTGGGACACACATTCCATAGAAAAAGCCTTGTTGAAGGCAGATGCAGAAGAGGAAAAGAAAACTTAAATAGACCCCTAGCGGACAATGGCTTTGTCTGCATCAAATGTGTAAAAATATGCAAGTTCCATCTTGGTTTGCATAGTCATATGAAATACTGCACTCATCCTTAATCTTCAGAATAAAGGCATTGCCATTAAATAATCCAAATGAATGGAAACATGAAGTGACTTGAAGCTCACTAGATAAATGTAAAAACAAAACCTTTCTGTCACCCTACCACCTCAAAATAAAGTTATTTTCTATTTTATGTAAAGCCTTCTTCCTCTCAACTGTCGTGACATATATTTGAACCTCAGGGTATGAATAACCATGCTTTTAAAATTGATCTTAAGAGTGCTATCTATACTTTTAGCATAGGAGCTGTTAGTAAATAAAAGACAAACAAACAAGGGAAACAAAGCTGAATCAGGCTTATACTAATCAAACTCTTAGCAAGCATGTAATGGAATGTTTAAGCTTGCCTGCACATGCCCTCTAAATACATTAAAAAGTCACATTTATCTAGGGACTTCAATTACATGGTGTTGGGATATCTTACACAATTACATATTTACTCTGCCACCAACATAGTCATCTTCCCATAAATAGACACAGAAATCCACCTCAACTACAGCTTTTTTTTCTGGGGAGGATATTTTTTCTTTTTTTTAAATATGTATCTTCTGAAAAACATCACTTTTCTTCACAAGGACACTGCTTCAATATTTTTTTTCTAATTTATTCAGCCTTTTCTCTCTCTATATATATAATTCTCTACATCACCCAACCATGCGGGACACCATGCACACTCTCTAACCCGCTATGAAAAAGTTATGGAAAGATACATTTTATATCTGCAAGTTGGACTAGAGTTACCCCACTAACTTTCGCATCGACAGAGAGCGCAGCTCAGAAAAATAAAAAGGTGGGGGAGAACAAGTAATCTTCTCACTAAATAGCGGCTATGCAATGCCGTGTGTCAGCTCCTAAACATTATTTCTACTGAGTGCAAAATAGAGCCATACCAATATTTAAAATGTTAAATACAAAACATAACTGTAAGTAAGTAGTGGTATATTTAAATTGTATTTATTTATAAATGGCATTAATAAAGTTTCATATATCAACTTCATATGTAGACAACTCTAGATTAAATAACTTGTCATCAAAAGCATCACAATGCATCCTTTTCTTACAATGGCTTGTATGTTTAACAGAATGAGTACATGTAGAACAACTGTTCAATATAATGATTGTTTATAGCTAATGAGATTCTAATACAAAACTTTAAATACTTTGTAATACAAGTAATCAAATATTTATCAAGCCCAGTGGTCAGACAATATAATGTTCTGAAGATACTGAAAGTTTAATGTAAACCTACTAGATAATAAAAAAAAAATACAAAGTCTGTTTTAAAAATAATGTTATACTCAAAAGAAAAGTAAAACAAAAATAACTTCAAAGATTAGTTGATCTATTCCTCTTGCACTTTGTTTTTTGTCATGAGTAAAATGCGAAAAAAAAAAATATTTAAAGATAACATGCTAGATGATGTAAACATTAAAAGCTAATGGTTATTGAGAGTGTCATGCAGACAGCACAATGGCTAACTTCCCTTACAGATGAACGTTACACAATCTGCTGCATGGAACACAAAGTCTGAAAGGGGTACTTTGAAATTCAACAAAATTTTTCTTGCAATTTTATCTTTTTAAGCAGAGAACACCCAGATGATATCTAACACACAAAGAAATTCATGTTAGGTGTTTCTTTTTTTGCATGAAATGAATATAACATTCAGTTCAATAATTATGGTGAAGCTATGCTTGAAAATAAAATTAATTTCTTTTATGGAAAAACAATGGAACGAATCAGATAATGTAATATTAATAATTTACAAAATTACAGGGATGGCTTGAATGAAGCATTATCCTTATTTCCTAGACAATACAAATAATAAAAAAATAAAATAAACTAAGTGCTAGGATGGCCGCAAGGAAAATTGTTATTTATAACACTACAAATACAACATGAAAACTGAACTATTTCAACAATGTTACAAGATAGGTCTTCATGCTCTGCATAAAATTATTATCACACCTTTTTTAAAGGAGAATGATGATAGGACTTTTTGCTTTAGTTTTTTGCTATTTAATGACTTCTGTTTTACTGGATTTTTTATATGAGCTAAAACAAAACTTCTGGTTAAGTGTTTCATTATAAAAAAAAAAAGACTACACCATAAAATATTACAGTACTGTAGTTCAAATGTGCAGTCTCAGCAATGCATTGACAACTTATCGGCTTTAAAAATAGACATGGCTGTCCCTTTCACTCCAATTGTTAAACCTATCAATGTTTATATCATTTTGTCCACACCAAAACATTTGAAGAATAAGAACTCTCTTAGTGATAAATGCAATAAGTAATACTAACAAGGTCTCCTCAAGTTCTTTGTTTTCTGTTGACTTTAATGACTTGCTGTGGGGCATGGCCTAATCTTACAACTAAGAACAGGACACACACCTTAACAGAAAAAATCCCACACACCCAGCCCTATGTAGACACAGCGTCCACCATTAAGAAACTGTAAATCATATCCTCTTAGATAGAATACACTATTGCCTAACATAACCAACACTCTGTATGGCAGTGCTGAAAAAAAACAACAACAGCATGCTATTTTCCTCGGAACAGACTGCAAAAAGAGCCTAAAGTAGACAGCTCACCAGCAAAATGTAGGCTAGAAGAAAAAATGATGGTGTGAGCTTTAAAGATGTCACCAACTGTCTTGGATTGATACTGACCACAACGAATACACTTTTAAAGTTTGCTATTAAAGAAAAATCAAACCAGAACAATATTTTCACAGATATGAACTTCAATTATATTGTGTTGAGATATCTTACACAACTACTTATTTACCCCGACACCAAATGAAAAAATATATTTTCCAACGACAGTTCCCAGAAATTGTGATTGGATGATCGCCTAATTTAATCTCAAAAGAATAAAGCAAGTAAAGGTGCCGATCATTGAAACCAAAGGTAAAATTTTAGTTAAGCTGCAATTACACATACAAAATTTCAAATTAATTATTAACCATAATCATGTTAGAGATTAAAACTTTAATTGCGCTCACATTAGTTATGTTGTATATATATATACTTTAAATAGAAACTATAAAACTGAACAATGTGTATGTCTAAGTACGGTCATCATTGTTAGGTATGGCTACTGATCTGTGAAGGGACATGGGTTCTGTAAATAAAAAGAATAATGAAACGAAAATTTGTTATGCACTAATCTTTCAGAAGGGGCTTGATTTCATAATAATGAACGCAAATTAGTTTCACCAATCAAATTGTTTCTTTTTTTGGTTAAATTCTTCACAAGAAAGAGGAAATTAGCAGACACATAGGTAACTATAAGATAGGCTTTTTATTTTTTAAAGCTCCTTTTTTTATTAAACCCCAAATTGTACCAATATAATTATAGACATTTGTTCCTCTTTCAAATTATTCCATAACCTCTCAGAATAAAAAAAAACAACATGTACATAAGCTATGGATAAGTCAAAGTTTTAAAAAATTCAAGTATTTACAGAATTACAACAGGATCTAGTTTTCTTGACTTCCCTTTTGTGTGTGATGAATATGACTAGACATTTATTTCTGAACCCAATACATCACAGTCGATCAAGCTATTCTCATCCATTTTAAAAGCAATCAAATGCAGTTCTGAAGGTAGGTTGTTTTATGATGAAATAAAGAAACATTCAGAGGAAATGGATGAAATACATACTTTTGTATATTCTATACAGAAACATAAAACAACGACATTAGACATAGAATGTAATAATGATATTGGTACTGTTTAAATACTTTTACTAGATTGAATGTATTTTTCATCTGATTAAAGATCAAAGTAATAGGCTGTGTTCATCGTCATACTATAAAATGTGCATAAAAAGATGTCACCAGAATGTTCTCTATATCAATGCAGTCTACACTAAAAAAAAACAACTCTTAAGTCCAAACACTGAAACATAAAAAAACTCCACTGCATGGTAAAGTTCAAAATAGATTTAAGTAAAAGTATTATTTACAATGTAATAATAGTACCGGTATATAAGTCTAAAGAAGTATTTTACACACTTTCAATAACAAAGAAAAATTTGAAGTCAAATAGTAACAACAATTACAATGTAAGAAAAAAAACAACTCATCAAAATTAATAAATATACAATTATATATATATACACATATATATCTTTAATTCAACATTGTTAAATGCCAAATTGGTCAGTGATAAAATGTAATTGAAATATTAACAAAGATTACCATTCTCATAGCTACACTTGCTGGACTTGTAACTTATGATGTGGTGGTGTGGTAGCCTGATACATCATCATATTTGTTTGACTAGAAACACAGAATGATGCTTTATGTCCAATTTACTTATGATTATTTAAATATTATATAATAGTTACAAACATGTACATAAATCTGTGAAATATATATATATATATATATATATATATATATATATATATATATATATATATATATATATATATATCTTGGTTGAAAAAAAAAACCCACTTCACAACGCTTTTAAGGCTAAGGTTCCATTAGGACTGTTTCTCTGCGGCCCATCAAACACTCTAACTCGAACTTTCTGCTTGTAATGATAAACCTGTAAGAATTGCTTCAAGCTGTTAGGTAGTGGTAAGACTCTGATGTTGTCATAAACTACCCGGTCACATATAGCAGCACGGCAAATATGTTGCAGCGAAAATGGAAAGTTTCTAGGAAGAGGACGGGTCAGCATGGGTTCAAAGAACATGCAACAACATGGGTCTTTGTAATGCTCCATTAGCTCACATACAGAGGGTGCAGAAAAAACAGCCGGGTCATGAGCATCAAAACTGAACCGATGGTTCCACTGTTCGACCCTGGCATGCAGTGATCGGTGATAGCGTCGGAAGCTGACGGAAAATAGAAAGTCTTCTTGCGCACTATCTCTCAAGAGAAAAGTGCCCTCGGGTTTGTTGTCTAACAGTCTTTCTGCCTCATAACGATCCATGACACCCCAGTAAAAGGGACATGCTAAGATGTTGACTAGCTTTGGGACTAAGCAGTGTATGAAATCCACTTGTGTGTGGACACGTGGTACATCACTCTGGCCTTGCAACTGCCACATGACATTGGTCATCAATAAAGAATAATCTTCAATAGGCGATCCAGGAGATGGTAAAGTTAAATCTGAACCGCCTGATCCTAGGCGACTGCGACGACGAAGTAAATTTAAAACTGGTTGAGGTAATTCTAAATTTGGCCGCACATCTTGAGAGATTGCATTTGCATCAACTTCAACACCGGATTCCATTTCCTTAGCTCGCTCTCTTTTTCGTATGGTATCAATGTCTTCTGTAGGGTAAAGCTTGTCAAAGTCTTGTACAAAAGATAAATCTATAAGTTGGCTAGCCACTGAGAGAGGTCTAGCACGAGGAGATTTTCTTCCTGAACCGGGAGACCCTGCCAATTGATAGCCTCCATGATGCGAGAGGTCACACCTATATGCTGATGCACGCTGAGGTTGTGTGACTCTCCAGCGAGGATTCCATCTGCCCTGAAGGCGCAAATTCCAAAACTTCTTTTTCAAATTGTGTTTATCTTTCTTCTTTCTCCTAACCACTGGATGATGACTCTCAACTGGAAGCACAGAGTTAAGTCCTGCCTTTATATTTTCTGGACTGCTTGTAGAACTGCTACTTAAAGAGGAGTCCTCCTCATCTGATGAGGAATTACATTCAATGCTAGTCAATTTTTTGTCTTTAGATGATGAATCTGTCAGCTCTAGTCCATCTACAAGACTGACTAGAGAAAGCTCACTACCACAGCAGAAAAAAGGTCTCACAAGTGACCGTTGTCCCCTTGAATTCTGTTGCTGCAGATCGAGATTTAATTTTCCAGTTTGTTTCTTTAGGCTTTTGGACACACCATTCTGAGAGATTTGAAATGTGTTTCCTAATGAGGAGTCAGACAGTAATGGAGGCTGACATGTAGAAAGCTTAGTTGTAGGTAACAAAGGAGTATAGATGTTAGGGACGCTTCTCTGTGAAGTTGATTTAGATTGAACAGTGTTGGTAATTAAGGATAGTGGTAACGATGGCGCATCTCTTAAATCCACAGGTTCTTCTGTAAAATAGATTTTTTTGAACAAATTATTATTTTGGTAAGCAATTTACATAGACTTTCAAATACAGGATAAAATATTTCAATATTTACTGGTTCATGTTTTTTTTTTAAAATAATAATCAAATTCCTTAAATAAAATTTAAATAAGCTGGATGAGACCCCTTCACCAATCTGTATTAGTTATTGATAGTTAAAGTTAGTATCAAATAAATACAAAAAAAAAAGGCGATAAGGAAGTGACTTTGATGATTTGTTTATATTGATAACAAAATCAACACCTGTAGTTAGTGATATGTATATTTTGTTGTAATTTTAATTTTTTTTTTTTAAATTCCAGAATTGCTCTCAAAATATGTCCAAAGTTACCCATTTTAAAGCAAAAAATATTCTCTTAAAAAATTTGATATAAATGATTTTTCTTTTTCGAAATCATCACAAAACTTAAATTGCATTAGGACAAAACTTAAATAGTATTAGCACAAAACTTAAATTGTATTAGCACAAAACTTAAATTGTATTTGAAAACATAGAAAAGTGACTTGTATCTCATGTTGTCTTATCTTCCATTAAATAATTTACCTGCTGAAGATGCCATGATCAATCACTGGCTTCTTATCTGAGCAAAATGATATTAAAAACAGGGCCTATAAAAGATAAAAATGATTTTATTAATATTTTACACACAAATTTACCATTCAAATTGCACATTATGTATATTATACATTCTCCCTAATTATCTTTATATTTTATATATCTATAGATTTAGTAACTTACATTCTAGACTTTAGAGATTAAAGAGTGTAGTGTTGAAGTTGAGTGTAAGTGTAAGCTAGACTAGCTAGCTAGACCTCTGACCACTATCTAAATTTAGTAATCTAGTCTATAGTCAGTATAATACTGAGTATAGTTATAGTATAATAGTCTATATACTCTATACTACTCTATAGTCTATAATTAAAGACTATAGTTACTTACTATAGTAGTAGTAGTAGTCTATAAGTACTATAGTATAACTTTATAAATATGTATATATACTATAGTATTATAATTATAAATACTATAGTATAGTATAGAAGTATAGTCTATAGACCACTATAGTGGTCTATAGAGATACAGATGGTTATTATTATATTATTATATCTATATACTCAACATAGTCAATATAGAATATACACTTATAGAACTTATAGTGTATAGTAAAATAGTATATATTAGGTCAATTAGGTCTATATTCTCTATATACACTATAATATTATAATATAGATCTAGTGACTGAGTGACTATACTGTCTATAGTATATAATTATTATATAGATCTAATAATATTATTATACTAATTATAGATCTAGTAAATTCTAGTATGTAGATCTAATCTAAAATCTAAATGGTAATTACTAATTTACTTTACTATTTATTTAATTTTAACTTGTATATAATGATATATTAACTATATTATTATTAAGTTAACTATTCAGTATTAGAGTCTACTCTAGTTTCGTCTACAAACTACAATCTCCCAATCTACACTCTGGTTAGTCTCTAGATCTAGACTAGAGACGTAGTATTTATTTTTATTATTTTATTAACTATGACTATGATTATATGATATGTCTATGATATATATAATGAATATAAATTATAATGATATATCTAGATCTAGAGTCTATTATTATTCTAGATGTAGATTATTTAGAATTTGTTAAGGATTAGATCTAGATTTTAATTTACTTCATACATATTCTAGATCTATAAAATGTCTATTGAGAGGCTCGGGACCTGAGACAGACAAGGGAAATATTTGACACTCCCAAGTCGCTCACCAATAATACGGAAGAAGCCAACAATGTACCGAAAGAAGACAAAAGTGCGTGGGTGTACTTGTCGATGACGTCATAATAATTTATTTCTAGTTCATTATAATGACACCTTTTATTTTTTTAAATAAAACTAGTGTAAGAGATTTTACATAAAATTATCGCTTACAATGGTAGAAGGCTAGATTTAGATCTAGATTTAAAACAATATTTTTGTAGCTATTTTTGTATATTTATTTTGCACCACTTGTAAAATACAAGCTTTCTGCTGCAGTGCTACTAATGGCCTTTGACCTGTGAACCGGAAGTTTATCACCAAGTCGCGCCAAAGATAAGAATTCAATAGTAAATAGAGCCACTAATAAAATATAGTATAGAAGTATAGTAATATAGATCTAGTAATTGTTTACAAATCTAGATCTAGACATTGGCAAACTATGAAATCTCTTAAATTAGCGCACAATGATGGTCACACAGACGTCTGCTATGATTCATCTGGCAGGTTTGTTATTCTAAAACAAAAACTAAATCAGTAAATCTATATTTATAATTAATAAGTTATGTTATATTACTTCTATTAAAATTATATTATACTGTAACTTGTGTAACTCAACTCACTGTAACTGTAACTTGTAAGTGTAACTATAAAAGTATAATTATAATTAATAATAGACTAGAATGTCTTCTACAATGCTAGGCATGACAGTTATAGTTAGATTATATCTATTCTTGCCTGCCTAGATTATTCTTTTTTTATATTAACAGAAAGTTTTGTATAGTAAGTGTTAACAGAGAAGTCCCTTTTTTTTCTTCAGCTTTATACTTACATGTGGCAGTGATGGTAAAGTTTGTATATGGGAGGGCAAAGATGATACAGACACTTCATCTGTCAATCTTGGCGACAAAATTTTTGCTATTGCATTTCAGGTTTGTTAACTTTTTCTTTTTTAGTAATTTATAATGAATTAAAAAGAAAAAAAAAACATTTATTCTGTTGCCAAATAAAGAATACCAAAGTTATGTGTTTTTTTTGTTTTTTTTTTTTGCTTTTTATTTTACAGGGAGGAAGATTCTTTGCAGCTACAGAGGAAAACACAATTCGTATTCATACATTTCCTGATGGCGTGAGTGATGGAATGGTTACAAGATTCACTGCCCCTTGTCGACATTTTGTTGTTAGTGATGATGGATCCATGTTGGTTGCTGGTGCTGAGTATGTTTTAAGAGATACATGCATTCTAGTTATGATTTTAATTACTATCGGAGATCAACCATATTTCTTTTTAGTTTTCTGGAAACTGTGTTTTTATTTCATACTCTCAGAGTTTGTTGTGTCGCTATGTGATAATGACATGTTTCTCATTTTTGTTATTGTTGAAAAAAAAAGAAGAAATAAATAGATAATGTTTTTTCATATTTTTAATACCTATGATTTACTCCACGTGTTCTATAATTATTGCATTTATGTTATTGAGATAAAACTTTGTTTTCAGTGATTTCAAAATTAAAGTCATATCAATGGAAGAGAATGAGTGTATCTGTTTGTACTCGGAACATCAAGCACCAATCTTGAGTGTGTCCATTGATCCAACTAAAGAATTCATTGTAAGAAAAAGTTTCTGAAATGAAAATTGTCTCTTTTTCTTTTATCTTTAAAATATTATCAATGTCACATTGTGCTGTTTACTCTATCAGGCTTCCTCCAGCTGTGATGGAACTGTCAAAGTTTGGCATGTCATTGATGGAACCACAGAAAAAACTCTGAATTTGTTAAGCAAATGTAGTGATCCAGGGTAAGTAAGATTTGTGCATGTGCCATCAAAGTTTGCAAGTGTCATAGCATGTCATTCAAACTTGCATCGTTACATTGTGTCATTTAAGCTGTTCAAGAATGTCATACATCATGTCATTCAATCTTTTATCTGTTTTGTAAAATGTTTTACATGTTTTCGAATGTTCCTTCAGAGTTGAAGATAGTTTAATTCCTAGTCCAAACGTCCTGCAGGACGTCGGGGGATGGGAGTGGGCAGGGTTTGAACCCGGGACCATCGATAAATCCAAATGACAGTTCAGAGCGCAAACCGCACGACCAGGCAGTTAGTTATACAGGGAGAGGTTATGCTTTTAGATATTTGCACTTCTATGCCTGTGTTAATTCTTTAAAAAAAAAAACAATTCAAAACTGTGAATAAAAACTTTTTGGGGTGCAATCTACTGGTGAGATGGTGAAATAATCAATACCATAAGAGATTAAGAATATAATGTTCTGTGGCTTATATAGTGCAGTCAAAATTTAATTGGATGAATATCAAACCTTTTCCTTTTGTTGTACTATTTTGGATTCTCACTAGTATAATTATTCCCATTACTTTTACTAACTTAAAACGCGTTGAAAGTCAACAAAATATTTGTTGCAATAGTTGAAAGGTTATTATGTGCAAGGGCTTTCTTTTCTTTTTTTTTTAAATGGAATGTGTGGCAGAGTTTTTTACATTAACCACTTGGCTACCCATCAAAGGGGCTCAAGTTTGAACGTGTAAAGGCTGCACGTAAACCTTCTCCCAAATACCCTCTTCCCATTTGTCCATAAAAGAGGTTGGACAAGAGTCATAGGATGCCATGCTTATAGTATGAAAGTTGCACTATACTAAAGTACTTTAAAAAAAAATTCCAGCCCAGAAGTAAAGGGTCAGCTTTAAAAGGAACTATCTTATACTGCCACTCTCCTAGCCTTAATATCTAGATAAAAAAAATAAAACATTAATCAATCTACAAATTTTGAGACATTTTGTAGTGAATTTGTCAAACTATTTTTAGCTTTATTTAATTACAGATTTTAATTCAACTCTTGTAAATTAGAGATTTTAATTAAATGAATTTCTGATAACTATCCTAGAAATAATTTATATTTCATTTTTGTACAGCCAAGCTAAATCATTGTGCAGAATGTGTTGGTCCACAGATGGTGAAGTGAGTTGTTTTAGTTTTCTTTCTGATTCAATGTATTATGCTGTTAGCTCATTGTCCTTATATTGCACCCCTTGGTCATAGTAATCTTTATAAAATTGTTTAAAATGACTTTTAAATGTAAATTCAACCATTTCTTTTTATGTTCACACACTATGAAAACATTGTCTTGATTAAAATAAACATACATAACAATCAACAGAAGAAATTAATTAAGTTCCATGCCAGATGAAAACAAAAAAGAAATTTAGCTAATGATATTTTAGATAGGAAACTTAGTATTAAAGTAATTTTTTTTTGTCATTAAATTAACTTAAAAACTGTTATTAAAAAAATTATATAAATGATATAGATGCATAGTTACAATAGTACTCAATCAATCTGTAGCGGTTCACCATTATGTTAAACTCAGCTGCATAGGAACTGTAAAAGGAGAGTAAAGCAATTGCTGTATTTAACACATAATGTAGCTAAATCTGTTTATGTTCCAGCATCCAACCATGCTTGTTCTTACCACACTATATCTGTACATGTTCCAGCATCCAACCATACTTGTACTACCATACAATGTTGCTAAATCTGTACATGTTCTAGCATCCAGCCATACTTGTACTTACCATACAATGTAGCTAAATCTGTTTATGTTCCAGCATCCAACCATGCTTGTTCTTACCACACTATATCTGTACATGTTTCAGCATCCAACCATACTTGTACTACCATACAATGTTGCTAAATCTGTACATGTTCTAGCATCCGGCCATACTTGTACTTACCATACAATGTAGCTAAATCTGTTTATGTTCCAACAGAATATTTTTATGAGAGAAATACAAAAAAAAAACCTGAAAGACTTATGTGTCAAATTACTTGAATCTAAGCTATGTAATTGTTACCTCCCATTTCAGTTTCTGCTCATTCCTGTTGGCAATGAAATTCAGGTGTATTTGAATTCATCATGGGAGATTGTGAAGAAGTTGAGCCATCCAAATATTACTGATGTAAGTAACTTTTTAGGTGTAACCTACAGTCTTGTCTCTGGTTATTTACACAATGTGCTTGTTACAATTGGCCTGTGATATTAGCATTACTTTAGTGATTGACCTACAATCTAATCACTAGTAAGATGTTTGTTTCATTTTCCTGCAGACTATCAATGTAATGATAATGTGTCCAGATGGGAAGCACATAGCCGTGGGCTGCTCCAATGGGGACATTGGTATATTTGAATTGCAGAGCGGCAAACTGATAGACAAGTAATAACTTTCATCCTTGTATATTTTTTTAAATAGAGGTTTTTTTTCTCTTAGGATTTAGCTTTCAAAATATAAATTGACAATATATGACATTCTTTATTTGCTATGATAAAGAAGCCAAAAGTATTTTCTTCAATTAAAAAAAATAGAATAGATAATCTTTATAAACAAAGTTATTTTTCTTTAGACACAGCCATCCGAAACATCTGCCAATTACTTCGTTAGCCTGGAATCCTAACAGTTGGAGTGAGCTGGCTTTCTGTGATAATGTTGTAAGTAACCTTTTTTTTTTTCCATGAGCAATATTATGATCAGTATAATAGAAAGTATTTTAGAAAGTAATACTTTTTACTCTTTAATACTTTGTTTACTTTTTAATACAAATACTTTTGCCGTTACATTTTAAAAAATATATATTTCTGTCCACAGGGTCAGCTTGGTTTTCTAGAACTTGTGATGGCTGATAAAAAAGTAAGTATTAAAATTTTGGTTTTCTGTTAGAAATTTTCATTTACTTTTGAAAAGTGGGAGGATTATATATCACATAAAATTTATGTGTCGAATTGAAATAGTGAAATGTCTTAGCTTACCAAAGACTTTGCCTTAATTTTATTTCTTTGCACTATTTATTGTACTTAATCATCTGGATAGTTATTTCCCTGGGTGCAATCTAACATTCTCTAATTTCATTTAGGAACAAGCTCCCAAGGTGACTAATGGGACATCCATCTTTGACGATGCGGATGATGATGCCTTGATGACTGCAAGTGGACATGTGGCGCCAAGGGATGATATAGATAAATACTTAGAGGATGATGATAACAGTATTGACATTGGCAGCATAAAGCGAAGCTTGAATCTTGATAATGAGGATGAGAGTAAGCTAATTTTGAAATAGTTCATAAAACTTATGAAGTAATCCTTAGCTTCGACATTTGTATATCTTAAAGTGTTACCTTGTCATTGCTTACATTACTAAAATAAAGTATCATAGTGATTCTTTTTCTTATGACCTTTTCTATGTGTAGGGAGCACCTCTTGATGACTGTTGCAACTTAGCCCAGTCTTCTATTAAAATATCTTCAAGGATATTTGTTTTCTTTTCCTGATACTGAGCTTTTGAGTTGTTGTTTTTTATATGGCTGTAGGATATTGTCACAAGACAATCAGATGATACAAAACTGTCATATAGTTTTTTTTTTACTAATAACATGATTACTGTATGCACTATTTGCATTTTATATCTAAACAAAAAAAAATTAGTCTAAAGAAAATAATACCAATGAAATAGAATTCTTGGGAGGAACAAGGTGGACCCCTGGAACACATTTTAATCAGATTCTATTCATTTCATATTCTGTTTTGTTGTTAACACTATGAAGTTATTCATTGACTACATTTTGACTTCAATAGATTCAGTTGCAGCAAGCAGAGATGGAGATGACAATAAAATTGCCCCTGCCCCAGTGTTTACCCTTCCTCCAGATTTATTTAAACCCACTCCACCACAACCCCCATTTCAACCTGGATCAACACCAGAGCACCTGTCCAGTAGATTTATGGTAAGCATAGTATCTATCTATAGATTTATGGTAAGTGTACCACCTGCCCAGTAGATTTATGGTAAGTGTACCACCTGCCTAGTAGATTTATGGTAAGTGTAGCAACTGTCTAGTTGATTTATGGTAAGCATAGTATCTATCTATAGATTAATGGTAAATGTAGCACATGCCCAGTAGATTTATGGTAAGTGTAGCACCTGCCCAGTAGATTTATGGTAAGTGTAGCACCTGTCCAGTTGATTTATGGTAAGCATAGTATCTATCTATAGATTTATGGTAAGTGTACCACCTGCCCAGTAGATTTATGGTAAGTGTAGCACCTGTCCAGTAGAATTATGGTGTGATGAAGAATAACTTTTTTGTTTCTTGAAAAAATTCGGTGTTTCCATATCTGTGCCAAGTAAAATAAAAATGAACCATCTGTGATTTACTACTGTTTGGTATCACAGTACTTGCTATTTATTTACTTGGGGTCATTTTTTTTCTTCTCTGATTACTTTAGATGTGGAACAATGTTGGAATCATCCGTCAGTATGTATCCGAGGAGGAGAATTCAATTGATATAGAATTTCATGATACAACAACCCACCACGCCCTACACATAGACAACAAATCAGAGTATGTGCTGGCTGACCTTTCAACTCAAGCTGTACTGTTGGCATCAAAAGAAGAGGATGACACTTGCAGGTAAATACGTTTTAATATCAAACATTGGCAATACAAGATTTGGTGATACTAAATGTTAGTTAAACACTCTAAAAACTGAATTGAGTAATTCAGAAAGTAAGGTTTCCACAATTAGAATAATTTTTTTGTTGTCTTTCTTTAGCAAGTTGTTCTGTATGCATTTTGGTTCCTGGGATACTCACAAAGAGTGGTTTTACACCATGCCTATGGGCGAGGAAATTAAGGTAATAACATTAAAACTTTTTAACTAAATTTTTGTCCAATTGTGTTCAAATGGATCTTAAGTTAGGGGGAGGGGATTAAAAGATTTATCATCATTAAATTTAGATGCCCTGTTTTCTTTTAAGGGCAGAGAGATGATGCAAAGTGAATCTGTTTTAGTAGTGTGTAGTTAACGAGGGTGCCATGTGACCAGCCCAATCTACAACTACTTTTATTTCCCTAACAAATGTTAGGTATCTAGCAAATCTGCTTGTTTCAGGAAATTTTCTAAAATCCTAACTTGTACCACAACCTAAACTCTTGGTTTAGAAGAGGGGTCTTTTAGAGTTTTATTGCTACTTCACTTTGTTATGCAGATATAGAGATTTCTTTCTCTCTATATATATAGAAAAATAGGTATTCAAATAAAAATCATTCTTTTTAGTATTTCTTCTTCTTCTTCTAGCCAGCTTTATTGCTGCTGAGCTCTTCTGCAGACTGTGCCAAGGGTGTTGGTTATGTTGGGCTGTAGTGGAAGTAGGGTCTGCCTAAGGTGGATTAGGGAGGGGCATTCAAAGAGGATATGGTTTACAGTTTCAAAGGGGTGGGCGCAGTTTCTGCAGAGGGGGAGTTGTGTGGAGTTTATTTTGTTCAGGTGGTAATTCAAAAGTGGTGTGTGTCCTGTTCTTAGTTGGAAAATTGTGGATTGTTTTTTGCGTGGGAGGAAGTTAATACTGTCCAGTTTGTTAGGTGTAGTCATTTCTTTGTTTTAGTATTTAAGACGTACTAAATCTAATAAATATTTGTAAGGCTCATTTATTAAAAATGATATATATTCCCTGTGTGTGTAGTTCTACCACTTTTAATTTATAGTGTGTAATAGGGTTTGGGGTGCTGGCTTGTACACAAACCTGTATTATATGTGTTCACATGAACTGAAACAATTTCACTTTGTTTTTTCACATATATAGTTCAAAGAATGATATTGAGGTATTATAGTTCAAATAGTTTTCAGAGTATAAAAATAGAATGATATTGAGCTAATAACTTTTTATAGCTAACGAAAAATGCAATACTGACATGACAGAATAATAAGTTTTGTAGACTACTTGCTGTTTTAGTACAATGTTGGCTCATCTTTTTGAAGAATTAATTGAGATATTGTGATGAGAGTCTGTAGCCCCCTTCTTCCTTTTCACTCAGCTGCCGGAAGCAAAGAGAGAGTTGGGTGTCACGCAGTGTGGGACCTGCACTAGATCAGGGTCTCCCAAAGTCTTTTCTGTATTAGAAATTTGCTGCAAACAAAGTATCAGAAGTTTAGATTCAAACTTTTCCTTCTAACTAGGTGACCAACTAACATTTTTTATGAGTCTCTCCTTCAAAAACTTAGTGATATGTTCCCCATAAATTTTATTATGCTGTAAATTATATGATATGTCAAATGGATATTCATCATAAATGTGAAAAGGAAATTTGTCCATTCTATAGGTTACTGTCTTCCTTCTCAGCTCACTCATGTTTACGGGTCAAGGTTTTGTTTTGTTTTTGTTACTATTGAATATTTTACTCTCTTTCATTTTGATTTTTGTTTTTCAATTTTAGGCAATCACAGCAACAGACACATGGGTGGCTGTGGCCACAGAGTTGCGCAACATCAGAATATTTTCTATTGGTGGTCTTCAGCGCCAAGTGTTTTCTATCCCTGGCAATGTGGTGGCTCTGGCTTCTCACGGCAACCAATTGGTTGTTGTGTATCACAAGGGTATGGGACTTCCAGGAGACCAGCATCTGGGAGTATCTGTCATTTGTGTACATGGTCGATCCAGGAAGATGCTGATCAATGGAGATAGTCTCCCTTTATCTCCTAAATCTAAATTATCATGGATTGGGTAAAAATACTTTTTGTTCATTAAAACAGCTTTTTTTTTTTTTTTAAATTAAAGCACAAAGATTGATGTTTATTTATAATGTAAATCTTTTTGCTTATGGTGTTCTTAATAGTATATTTTGTAGAGTGTAAAGTATTCATATTTCATGTTAAAAACTTACTTATTTCGTAATGTTAAAAAAACTGTTAGCTTTAGGTTTCAAAATAACTAAAATAGTTCTATATACTATTGATTCTGTAACCAGTTCCTAATTTTGCTATTCTTGTCTTGGCCAGTTTCTCAGAAGAAGGTTCAGTTTTTTACATGGATGTTGATGGAGTAGTCAGGATGTTGAATAGACAGTTTGCTTATACTTGGAGTCCAGTGGCTAATACCAAACAACATGTAAGTTTTGTGTTATTTAGGTGACTTTAGATTACCTCAGATTTTCAAACAAAATGTATGCAAGTTGTAGTTCCTTCTATTAGCGTGTGTGTAACTCATTGTGAGAATGTGTTCACCAGATGTCAGTTGTTCATATCATGTTTAATTTATTGGGTGTGTTAAAGCCATATAGACATGGCTTTTGATTCTAATGTTTTTGTGACGATATATGTTTGAGTGCCAGATGTCAACGATGCCTTGATGTTACATAGAGATTGTGTTGATCAGATAAGTTTTTTTATGTCTGTTAGACAATATTGAATTCCAAACAGTGCCAGACAATATTGAATTCCAAACAGTGCCGTGATGCCAGAGATACTGCTTCAAAGTATAAGCTGTAATCTTCTTTTAAATAAATACAAAGCTTTTATTCTGGAACTAGGAATCACTTTAATAATATACACACTACACTAATGTACAATACAATTTAGTTTTAAATTCTTTTACTCTAGTCGCTCCAAACTGAAAATCATTTAAGTCTTTAAATACATCTTAGCCCCTTTCTAGTAACATCCAAACTTTTTTAAGAGCTTACATAAAAATCATCATCGTTTTAAATAAACTTGTCATTACTTGTCAACAGTATGCAAACATGACCTTGCGTTAGAAAGTATTCTATCTAAAAATAAACTTAATGCAATAGCTTTTTTATGTGACAGTTTTAGTATATCTATAAACACCTGCCTTGTATATTGTAGGTTAAAGGCAAGTCTGACCATTACTGGCTTGTTGGTGTTAGTGAGAGATTACAACAAATCAGGTTTGGTTTTTATCAATTATCTGTAACAGTTGTTTCAGGCCTTAAATTTTTTTTTTTTTTGCCAAACTCCTTTTGTTTTTTTTTGAAGAATCCAATAGTTTATTTTTTAAGTAGATTCTTGTTTTATTCTAGCTATGAAGACATTGTAATGAAGGCCAGTGTTATATTTGTTTTTTTTTCTTTCTACATTGGTTATGATGTTGTTTTCAGGTGTGTTCCATGCAAAGGTTCCAGGTTCCCTGCTACGTTACCTCGTCCAGCACTTGCTGTTCTCCCATTCCAGTTACCTTTGTGTGAGCCTGAGTCTGAGAAAAGTCAATATGAAGTATGTTTTGGTCAACTCTTTTAAACATTAGCGCTACAGAAGTAGGTTAAAGATTTTTAACTCAAACAGTTCATGAAATCAAACCAAATTTCCCATAGTGACAAACACAGCCATTGACTCTTATAGCATTTCTTTTCCTAAATTTAGTTTGCATTATAATTATATGTTGTAATGAGAATTTGTTAGTTTTCTAATTGACACAAGTATCTAAAAGGTTTTTGAAAGTTTTTAAATGTATTGTCCTTTGTGGTGTACTGTGCAAAAACTATAAAATTAATATCTTGTAAACTTAAGCTACATTTTGTTTGTCTATTACTAAAGAAAACTTAAGCTACATTTTGTTGTCTATTGCTAAATGCATTAATAAGAGTAGTTAGACATTTTTAAACTCCATTTAAAATTTTAAAATATGTATTTTCATTCAAATCAGGAATCTTACCAGCGAAGCTACCTGTTTGCTAAAAGTTTGTCAGATTATGGCATGGACAGTGAAGATGTTAATAAACAGTATCGAGAATCTTTGATTAAGCTGTTTGCTGTGAGTAGTATTCAGCAGCTTGTATTTTTAAAGTTGCCTAGAAGCTTAAGATGATAACATTTCTTTAGGTTAATTCTGACTGTTATAGTTTGCAGCCAAAGCCAGCAGAGATTTCCGAGCGCTGGAAGTGTGTGATATGATGGAGGATCAGAGTCTTTTACATCTGGCTGCAACCTATGCCACACGTCTGAAACGCATTCAGTTGGCAGAGCGCGTGAGTGAGATCATGCAGAGGAGGCAAGAGGAAGAGGAAGAAAATGAAGACGATGGTGATGAAAGAAACATTCATTTCTCACAAAGCTTAAGGTATATTTTAATTCACTTCACTGTGTTTTTATTAATACTTACTGTTCCATTCTTTGAGATAATTGATAGACATGCACTGTTATAGTCTCTCAATAGAACAGCTACACAAGTTTGTTAAGTTACTCTCTGAAATCGACACAGTCACAACTTTTTAAGATTGAATGTTTTATCCTTTTTCAACTTAATCTGTGAAATAACAATGTCAATCCAAACAGAATAAAGTAAAAATCACAGCAACAATTACAATATATTCATTGAATGAAGGTTAAACTGTTAGTACTATGAACTTACATGACATTAACTGAAGTTAAACTGTTAGTACTATGAACTTACTGGACATTAACTGAAGTTTAACTGTTAGTACTATGAACTTACATGACATTAACTGAAGTTAAACTGTTAGTACTATAAACTTACATGACATCAACTGATTTCTGAAGTTAAACTGTTAGTACTATGAACTTACATGACATTAACTGAAGTTAAACTGTTAGTACTATGAACTTACTGGACATTAACTGAAGTTTAACTGTTAGTACTATGAACTTACATGACATTAACTGAAGTTAAACTGTTAGTACTATGAACTTACATGACATTAACTGAAGTTAAACTGTTAGTACTATGAACTTACTGGACATTAACTGAAGTTTAACTGTTAGTACTATGAACTTACATGACATTAACTGAAGTTAAACTGTTAGTACTATAAACTTACATGACATTAACTGAAGTTAAACTGTTAGTACTATGAACTTACATGACATTAGCTTACATTTGTATTTGTCAATAGATCCAAGGGCAATACTGTCAACAGTGATGAAGAAAACGACAATGTAAATATGACATCAGAATATGATGAAAGCACAACTCCTGATGTCAAAAGAATTCTAAATGGTGAGACAAAAAGTCAATGCCTACTTATTAATTTAATTTGTTGCTTACTGCTAGACAGATTCTCGTTACACTTGGATTTACTCTTTTAGGTCCAATGCTGAAAACGCATACAGAAAAAGAAAACCATAAAGTCCAAGAGAAGACAACTCCAAGGTACAATCCTTTCAAGGTAAAACAAATTGGACATTATAAATATCTATAGAATTGTTTTATTTATTATTTAATCAAGCCTAAATTTGTTTTTAAGTTAAAAGGTTTAAATAATAATTTGTTTACCAAGGCCTTTTTTTTATTTCTGACTTACTCTTTTTAAAAAATATGCCTCTACCTGTTCTTTGCAATAGTATATTTGAATAAATTATAAGCAATTATATATCACAGATCATTATGGACCTATTTATATTTGTGATTTAAGACTTTATTGTTACTATTTTTTTTTTTTTGTAACCATGTCACAAGTGTGTTTATAGATATATTATTGACAATAATACTGATCGATGCATGAAAAGATATGTTTCATTTTCTTGTAGATTTCTAGATCTGATTCTTCAGAAAAAAGATCCATTAAAGGGACACAAGTGTTTGATAAGATTGAAAAAGTGACACCTAAAAGTTCTGGCATCATTGCACCACTTCCTGTCTCTATTAAAAAATCTACAAAAAAGGTCAGTACGGTGAGTTTCATCACCATAATTGTTGGTTATAGATGGGGCATGGTGACTGAGTGATAAAGCGTTTGGCTTCTGAACTGAGTGGTCTCTGGTTTGAATCTCAATAAAGACTGGGATTTGGACTTCAGGTCTTTTAGGTCACTTTTGAATCCAACTCTTATGCGTACTTAATATAAGTTGGGGAAACTAAAGGTGATTAATAGTGGCTCTTAATATTTAAATAATTTAAAAATGGTAATGAAAACTTTTTTCAATCTTTCAGCCATCAAGCGGGCAAGCTAAACTATCAATGTTTAATACCAAGACTGAAAAACTGTCAAGTAAAACTAATGAAGATAGAGCTGTAAATGCCAAGAGCCAACATTCAAATTCACAAGAAACTTCCGAAGGCCCAGTTTTCAAAAAGTAAATTTGTCAAGCAGATTTAACCAGCTCAAATATTATTATCAACCTATTAAATGATTGATAGCTAATATGTATATATTTTTTAATTAACCTCTGAATTGCATTTTCTTTCACAAAGAAAAATCAGTGCATTTAGTTTATGGTTTGAAGAAGTGAAACCAGAACTTCAAGAAGAACAGCCAGATTTATCTCTAGACGATGTCAGCCAACTGGCAACTGAAAGATTTAGAAATTTACCAAAGGAAGAAAGAGAGGTAACCACTTGTCTAAATGTCTTTCTGAAAAGTCAAAAAATGTGTCTTAAAGGAACAAAATTTGGATGTCAAATTAGCTTGTTCACATAAAGTAGTGCTAAAAATAATTCTTTATTTTATCAAAATTATTGTATCATGGACATGTTTCCGCTATTTTCATGTTGGTTTATCGGTTACGGTTTGGTTTGTGTTTTTCATTATAACAAGATGTCATGAGATTCTATGTTTCTGCTTTGTAAGTAAGTGGTACAAGTTTACCTGAAGTCAGTTCTCACTTGATAAATAATAGCAAAAAGGGATCACTTGTGTGGAGTTTTTAAACCATCCATTATTATTTCAAGATAGAGGATAATTAAATTTTACATCATTAAAACAATATTAAATTTAAAAAAAAATGTTTGTATCATCACAATCAAAACTTGTTGCATTTAAACATTCAGCCTTTGTAAACCCACATCTGGAGGTCCAGCAGAACACGGGAGTCTAACTAGTTATCATTATATTAATCGCAGAATCAACTTAGTGCTGTCTTAATTGATTTGATACATGCAAATTTCATTCCTTTTTTTTTTTTGAAGGTATGGGTACAAAAAGCAAAATCTTCCAGTGAATGTGGAAATGTCAAAAAAAGAAAATTATCTGAGAACGACACAGACCCAAGCCAGGAAACTAAAGCACCGCAACATGCCACTGCCAAGTTAGCTAAATTTGCCAAATGTGATTAAAGTTTTACATTGAAACATAAAATATTGTTTTAGCTCTAAGGTGGCATCAAGGAGTTTATTGTGGATTAGCATGGACAGAATTAGAACCCATTGCTGAGAATCACAAGACCAGAGCTCACTAAGCAGTTATTAAATTATATGAATCTGTTGATGTTAAATTTGTAAAATAGTATCATGTAACCAAACAGTTGGTATTAGTGGTAGAATTATGTTGAATACAGTTCATTCACAAGAAATAAAAGACAAATCATATATATTTTTATATATAAAATATAAGTATCTGGTTTGATAGGTTATATGGTTTAGTGACATAGATCACTTCATAAAGATAACTCATTTGGAGTTCAAGATTTGAATTTAAGTTGCGTTTACGAAGTGCGTCATCACAGTGAGGAAACATCCTCCCTGATGTGCCTATAATTAGAGACCACAGTGTATTGAGTTTGCTGCACTAGCATAGATAATCAGCATCATCTGTCCCTTGACTTTAGTTGTAGGGGTGCTGTGACAAATTGCATAACCAAATCCCTCTGTCAGTTCTTAGCAAGATATCAAGAGAGAGGCCGGTCCATTCTTTTACATTGTCCAGCCAGCTTTTCTTTGGACAACCGTTTCTTCAAGCTGTACTTTGAAGGATGACTTTTGATAGTGAGTCCTATCTTACAATATGACCAAACCAGTTCAGTTTTCATTTCTCACAATATTGAGGAGTTTTTCCTTTCTGCCTGCCAGAACGATGACTTGTAAAAGTATAAACTTATTTTGTCTTCTTTTCCTGATATCCAGCATTTTTCTATACCATTTACTCTCAAAGGTTTGAATTCTTTTAGCCTGAGCTATACAAAAAAATACTAATCATATACATACAAATTGTTGCTACTAAACAAAGAAATTTTGAAGACATTAAATTTATATCTTGTCATCTAGCAATAGAATAGAAGCAGTATCAGGGGTTTGAGAGTCTTGGTGGACAGGCAGCTAAATGTAAAACATTTAGATCTAGTCCTAGTAAGTAGTTAGTGTACAGTCATATCAACAAACCAGTAATTGAGATATTGGTCAATATTTGTTTGTGTTAAAGAATTGATTCACTTCAATCCTTTTTACATGTAAAGTTATTTCAATGTTTTGTACATGTACAAATATTTGATGGACTCACTGGGTCACTTTTATTCTTTTGATTTTGTTCATTGTAACCTGTTGTCAAATTTTTATGAACTTCTGTGGCAGTCAAGACTGCAATATATACTATGATTTACTGGTGTGGCAGTCAATTCATACTATGATTTACTGGTGTGGCAGTCAATTCATACTATGATTTACTGGTGTGACAGTCAATTCATACTATGATTTACTGGTGTGGCAGTCAATTCATACTATGATTTACTGGTGTGGCAGTCAATTCATACCATGATTTACTGGTGTGACAGTCAATTCATACTATGATTTACTGGTGTGGCAGTCAATTCATACTATGATTTACTGGTGTGGCAGTCAATTCATACTATGATTTACTGGTACTTATTTTTTTAAAATAATGTCCCTCTTCCTGCAGATTTTGACTTCCATTTTTTAATGTAAGTAAATTGTTTTTAAATTCTCTGCCATATTTTTAATGTGCACATGTTTGTTATTGGCTTCCTGTATGTTTACACATTTATTTATTGCAAATATCTGTTTTCCTTCTAATTTTTGATTGAAATAATAAAAGGCCTAGCTGTATTTCCTCTGTCTTGATTTTATTTGCATCATATTAGTTAGATCATGTAATGGCACACCAAAAAAACTAATCCCAGTATAATGGAGCTAATTTTAGTGTGTAACGACAAAACTTTTTTTCATAAGGTGAAGATAAATTTCGTTGCCATTTTTGACAGATATAAACATGCCAAATCAAAGCTACAATATTTAACAAATTTTTAAACCAGCTGGTTCAATAAAAAATAAATAAATCTTACCTAGACTTTAGCCTAGCATATTAACGTGACAAATTACTGCCTGTATTGCTCACCCCTCCCTCTATTACTGACTTATTGCTCTCCCCTCCCAGCGTTTATTGTATGCATAAGTAATGCTGACAGGATGTGTGCAAAGAGCTTCTGTCTATTGGTTATGAATAAATGACATTTCTATAGATCTATGGCTGTTAGAGGATGTTCTTCATTCCTAAGTCCTAATCAGAGCTTAGACAATGTTTGAATTATATTTTTATTGATTCTGTTATGCAGCAACAGATGTGACTCATAAAATTACCCGTATCTAACTTGTCTAGTCAAAAAGTATACTCTAGCTGACACAATTTAACAAAACAAATGGTAATAGCAGACTTAGTAAAATAGTGAAATGTTTTCTTGCCAATTAGGCCGCTCTATTCAACCTAGTAAAAACAAAAAGTTACAGGTCAAATTAGGCCTAAGTTAAATAAATAAGGAGTCAGCACTGGCCAATGCTGTTAAGCTAGGGACATTAAAGGAAGCGCACGTGCGTCTGAAACGGGCGTGGTTTTGTCGTAAGGTCATCTTCGTGTTAAGCAAGTCGTCTTGCCAGGAATCTTTTTATAATTGTTATCACAGAAAAGTTGTCAGCATAAAGATGTAGGCTACACCAGTTGGAAGAATTTTGACGACTATTACACAAGAAATTCTAGACACATCAATATAGCAGAGAAAGATCTTCTATAAGTTTTGAGTGGAGAATGTTGCAGACGCCACTCGCGACAACGATGTAGACCTACAGTTTAGAAGATCCTTATGAGAGGACGAGACGACGCCTTTAACTTAAAAATATTCAATTTTTGAAACTTTGGTAAAAAAAACAATTTTATTTTGGTTAATTTACAAACAAGGGTTGATAAATAAAATGATAATACACCTTTTTTGCCCCCCCCCCCCAAAAAAAAAAAAAATTACTCTCCCTCCCACTATTGTCAGGACAATAGCGCACCTCTTAGTGGGCGCTCACAGTTTTTAGAAACTGTGTGGTAAGTTGTATGAGATGCCTACCACTTCCACAATTATCTAGGCCTACGCTTGCGCGAGATTGGGCCTAGTATTTTAACAATACATGTCTTTGTATCCCTCTCGACTTCGTTATCTAATATTTTAAAGGACACAAAAGTCTTCAAAGATGGCTGCCTGGTCGTGCGGTTTGCGCGCTGGACTGTCGTTTGAATTTATCGATGGTCCCGGGTTCAAACTCTGCCTGCTCCCATCCCCCGTCGTCCTGCGGAAGGTTTGGACTAGGAAGTAAACTATCTTCAACTCTGAAGGAACATCCGAAACATGTAAAACAAAACAAGAATACCCTTTTTCCCCCAAAGATTTTATTCTCTATAGGTCAGTGGCAGCTGATTTCGTTAGCTAGAACTTAAGTAAGGAAACACACACTAGAAAAGTCTTTGTCAATTTATTTATATAAGTAATAGATCTAGTTAGATCTATTGGAATCTTTGATTAAAAACAAAAAGTTAAGAAAAAGTCTTCCAGTAAATGCTTGACAACTGCATGGTATTGACCTTGGGTCTCAGCCTTCGATGGACACTGGGACTGTGATACAAAGGATATTTGCTAATCCAGTCAAGAGCTCCCATTTCATTATTAATGAAATCTGAAAAACGAAGTTTCATGACATTATTATATAGGCCATGATTGTTCACAACAAACAGATCAAGTCTATGAAACAGACGAACAGACTGTTCAAGAAAACATTAAAAAAAAAAACAAAAAAAAAACACAATTATGTCCTAGGGCAGCCATACACACAATGGTAATTAGACGCGTTTCATTCATTCTCAAAACCACCAGAACTTAAACGTAGCTCTTCCGATGGTTCTATACATGACATCACATAAACATTCGTTGCGTGTCATTGATCGTTGGGTCGTTAAGGTATTAAGTTAATCAGTCCCCCCACTCTCTCTCTTTCTCTCTCTCTCTCTCTCTCTCTCTCTCTCTATATATATATATATATATATATATATATATATATATATATATATATATATCACTTTATTCACAATTCTACTAGATTTTTTTCGCATTATTTTCTCTTTCTTTCGTTTGTCTAAACTGTTTCTCTCTTTTATTTTATTTTTTACTTGGTAGCAGTGAACCATAGACTATATATATATATATATATATATATATATATATATATATATAGTCTATGCAGTAAACCTTTGGGTTGGGGATGGGGGCATAGGTCCAAGAAAGTGTGTATGATCTTGTGATGTAGTTGTACCACTTTTTTTTTTGTAAACAGTAGATCCCACTCAATTTTCACTTACGAAAATAGAAAAACAAAACCTAATGTAATACTCAGAAAGACACGAAGATAGAGGCACATTTCTTATTCCATACGCGAGAACAAATTCGTAGAAGTGCTCCTTCTTCCCTAGTGCCATTAGAGGATGGAATGGGTTGCCTGAATCAGCCAGGAAAACCAACGACTGAGCCGTCACTGAACAGACTTTAAGTCATTGATTAACATGCATGACTAGATTGACACATGAAATGCGTAGGACGTAATTATCTTCTTCTTATTTGAAGTAACGTCTGTACAATATAAAACAATACCACGATGTAGCGTAGCTTCCATTGCGCGAAGGTGTTCAATGAATCCGGGCCAATGTCCAATATGGGGCCCACAAGGGCTCTTTAACAAATTCGTAAACAAAAGATTATTTTAGGTTACAACCTGAACGTATCAAATTTTAAAATTCTTTGAGTTAGCATTCATTGTTATTATATTATAGTTCTGACATAAATAAATAAATACAATTAAAAATGCGAAATAACAATACGACGTAGACCTTATTAGTTTTGCTGCAACAACCGCCAGCTTGACCACTTTGGGGGCCCCTGCATTGTGCGTTATTTAATGTAAAAAACACTCTTTTGGGGGCCCCACAAGTGGGGGGCCCGGGAGATTTTCGAATTCTCCCCCCCCCTAGCTACGCCACTGGACGGAATACATAAAATAAATAACAATCAAAGAGTCACTTCTGGGATTTCATATCTGAGAGGACGAGAAGTCTGCAGACAAATGCGCAATACATTTACTGCGCAATACATTTGCTGTGCGAAGCACAACTTTACAATGACGTCTGCTGCGCCATTAAACATGTTGAAGATTTCAATGACGTGGTGAAAATTGTTAATGTGTTTGTTTGTTGTTTTTAGCCCACAGCATATCTAAGATAGGCGTAACAGAAAACAAAGCTCGTTTGATAGCCTCCTTTAGTCATAGAACCAAAAGCTGTTTATGGTACTTTTCTAAGAAGCTAAGAACTGGCATCCTCTATTGTAGTGACCACAGTCCCATCGTATCCACCTAAAAAGCACCAACGTTTGGTTTTCCTGGAATTTATTTCAGCTGGAATGAAATGTTCATCTTACTTCATTCTATTAACTCAGACTAGCACTATCGTTATGAGCAGAGGCGTAGTGAAGCCCCGGGCGCCACCCTCAGGAGGGTGCCCAACAAAGAGAGGCGCCAAAAGAAAATATTGTAGATATTTTATTTAGGTAATACATTCTAAGGTTATTTGTATTATATTATTATTAAATACTTAATACTAAATACGTCAATAAAGTTTCTTGCCCCTGGCTCACGTTTTGCTCACTACGCCGCTGATTATGAGTTTCCACTGTCTCTCTCTCTCACTCTCTCTCTCTCTCACTCTCTCTCTCTCTCTCTCTCTCTCTCTGTATGTGTGTGTAAATGAAAGTGAAACGAAGTTACCTTTGGAAACATTGCATCGACTAAAATGCCATTTTTATAGACAACATTATCTCCCTTTTGAATGGGACAACTCATAAACTGGCATGCATTGTCATTGGGCAATGGGAAGGGTACAGGTATTCCAGCGATAATTCCATAGACTGATGATGTGGCCATACTTATGGGACTTTCTGAAAATAAGAACGAAGTAAAAAATCGACATTTAAACTAAGTCGAATTAATCGCTTTAAAATGAAACATTGGAAATATTCAAAATACAAAGACCACAATAATGTTTATTTCCCTTGAAAATATTTAGACCCCTACAGTGCCAAACAAACTTGTGGACCGGGCTGCACCACATAAGACAAAGAAGTACAATTTAAATATAGACTCTGAGTGTTTTATAAACATGGAAGTTAGTTAAAGGTGCAAACACATCTACATGAACTTTGAGAGTCAGGACTACGATAAATTTCGGACTTGTTTTCGTTAGATTCTACTTATTCTCTATTACGGCCTTACTCAGAAAGAAAGAGTGGGTATATTCAAAACTCTATATTTCTTGCACTAGGAATGGTACCAAAAAAAAATGAATCTTAGTATTACCACTTACCAGCTGTAAAAGAGATGGAAATATTAGCAAAGTTATTTTTCTTGAATGGACATGGTAGACCCGGACATGGTGTAATATCGACTGTGATGTTGGAGGCTAATATTGATCCTAGTGATAAAGAAAATAAGTTAAACAAAGCACATCCAAACAGTATTGTCTACATACAAAATCTTAATTGAATGAAATTACATTGCAATACACATTATAATGTGAAAACGAGAAGCATATAGAGTCTACAGTCTGTGGCATTTTACGTCTCGAGAGACGATCTTTTCCCTTTGCAACTTCTTGTGTGACTAAAGGGGCCAACCCTTGATACACAGCTTCGATCGCAGGTTGGGCATATATAATCACCAGGCGCCGTTGCATTTTCACCCTTCTTTCTGCTTCTGTTGTGTATAACATCTGCAATCCGTGACCCTTCCTTTATGCTCTCTCTCCATGTGGTTCTGTCCAGTGCCACCTCTTCCCAGCTGCCAGTCTACAGACCTACCAACGAACACACATTAATGTCTTTGCAATCTCCGTAGGGCTATGTATAATGAAGATAAACTCATATTTGTAAACAAAGCTATTCTGTCATATCTCTGTTCCATAGCTATTTGCTTATACCATGGAACTTGGAGCTGTTGTTCCATTAGTATAGTTCCATGCTTATACTACTTATAGAACTAAATCTAAATATACGTTCGCAAAAACAATCCCATTCAATCAACACTAATTCTCACACTTGCGATGGACGAAAAAAATACGAAAATTGAACGTTTTTATAACTTACCTTTGGTCTAGGAAAACTAAGATATTTGCATGATCGAAACTGCAAAGGTTAAATCTATGCAATTTCCATCCAACATGTTTTGTTTTTAAACCGACATAATGAAAAGTACAGAACTACAGTTTCCGTTTCAAAGCCCTTTACTTTTTGTGCGTTATTTACTCTGCTCTGATATCAATAGCACTAGGATTAGCTCAGTCGGTAGTGCATCAGATCTTAAACCTGAGGGTCAGGGTTCAAATTAATCGCACATTTTAATTGTAATAATTCTATTTAAATAAAACTTGGAATTCCAATAATTTGAAATAAATAAATAAATATCTTAAAAAAAAAAAGAAACAATAAAGTGAGATCTGGACATTGATCTAGCCCTACATAGAAAAGACTTACCACAGTCCTTAACATCTACTGGATCCGTTAGCTTCCATAATGCAGAGGTAGGGGCCAGTAAAGCACAGAGAACAATCAGAGGCTTCATTTTCGCAAGTTTAAACGAAGTGCAGCCGATCCACACGGTATTCATAGACTTCAAAAGATAACCTCAGGGCATGATATTTTACTAATAACTTGACATGACGAACTGCTCGTCAGGGGCGTGACACTTGTAGTATCAATACAAACAAGAAGAGACAAAAACGAATCATTTTTTCCCTGCTTCCCCAGCCCCTTCTTCTGTTGAAATAATCTGTGTTTTGTTTTGTGCATACAAAGTCGACTTTTGCAAGATAGTAAATCGTAAATCATAGTAAATCGATATAATAAAAAAAAAAAAAATAAGCGAAGTTAGATAATTCTATGTTGAATGGGTTACATAAAACTTAATAATAATAAGAGGAATATAATTGTTAACCTACATGAAAAAGATAAGAAAGAACTGTTTGATACTCTTAGAAAGCACCACCGAGAAATAAGAGAAGCCTCAGAACAAAGAGAATTGAATAGAACAGAAAAATCTTTCACGATCACTGATTCTCCCACTTGAGATAGACAAATATATAAAAAAAAGGACATGATAATTTAACCTGTATTAGGGCCTACTTACCGTGGGGGGGGGGGGGAGGGCGTGTGCAACTGTGACATTTTCCCATAGTTTTGCACGAATAGCAATAGCGCGGAAAGGAAGTTTTCAATCCCATAATTCCGAAGTGTGTTGCTAAGAAGTATGCTTACACGACATGCCTTAGTTAAGTTTCTCATAGTACTTTATAGAAGCAGCTTTTAGAAAAAGCGTTTGAAGATGTAAGGCGTTGTGCCCCTTCCCCCCCCCACCCCACCTGTTTTGTATAAATTAAATGTTAATATGGCTCTAGGGTTTTGCGTGTTGAGCAGTCATTTGTCGTTAAGAGTTGGTATTCAACACCACTGTGTTACAGTTGTTCATTATTGCAATTGCTTGTTGAAAAGCATTGAATTCATAGCCTACCTTCATTTTGCTGAAGGCCCTGCCTGACAGGGGGAAAGGGGGGTGGCTTAGTGGCTGGGTGGAAAAGTGCTTGGTTTCCGAACTGAGGAGTCTAAGGTTCGAATCTTGATGATGCCTATTATTTCAAATTTCGGGATTTGGGACTCTGGTGAGTCGTTGTGCTGGCCAACATGAGACACCCTCGTTAACTGTTGGCCATATAGGGAGATGACCTTTACAACTTCTGCCGTATAGATCGTAAGGAGAATATTTTGCTTATTGTTTTTACTATTTGAAGTAAGGAGGCTGGAGAGCATGAGGGAGCTCGCATGACATTGGGGAAATGGCAGGGCAGAGAGGTGTATGGGCCACATAGAAAACTTACTATGACCCGAGGGGCCGCAGCAAAAAAAAAAATTAGTTGCAACACAGCCTACTAGTTTTTTTTTGTGTAAATTAGAAATAATGCAATACAATAATTAATGTCATACCTGTCCCTTAGCTAAATTTGTAGTACTATTGGCTAATTAAAAAATACTTTGATTATGCATTATTTTCTTTGTCCTGATGCTTGACATCTTTTCTGGGATACCATTTTATTAATGTCAGGTTAAAATTTATTTGCCACTGACGCTTTCATTACAGATGACAAAATTTTGATCAGATAATCTCGAACGGTGAGGTGTTTTTGTAGCTTTTATTATGGAAAAGAACTACCCACAGAGACCAGTGCATGCAAACATAGCTAGAATTCTGGCTGCAAATTTTCGCAATTCAATATACCGTTCAGGGTAAACAACTGTACAATTTTGGCACAGCCATTTCAATATACTTCGATTTCAACAAAGAATCTGACTGCCATACTGTCAGCTCTAGTTGCACATTTCCAGCAGCATTTTCAGAATCAAATGAGAATGGAGATACAAAACACAAATATTCTTGCTCTTATGTAACGAAGTCACGAAAACGGTCATTGAAAGCATCTAGTAACGATTCCAGGTTTAGGACTTCTTTACCAAATGTGGCAACCGTTGAAAAGTGAACAAGATTTTCACTTCATATTTGGTTTATCCACAGTCCTAATTTTGCTTGAAAGCATTTCACATGACTACACGCAGTTGTAACAATTTTGTCTTTACTTTGAAGTTTCAAATTCAAGTGTTGCAGGTGACCAGTGGGATCAACTGCTAATGCCAAATCCTGAACACATTCGTAAGTTTGGAAATGTTCAACAGGTTCAACTGTCATGTTCAGAAACAATACGATTTCCTCACGCAGTGCAAACAATCTCTTCAATATTATATGACATGACAGCCAGCGGACTTCTGTGTAGTAGGGAACACAATCAAATTCATGTCCAATGTTATCCAAAAACATAAAAAATTGGCGAACATTAAAACCACGGGCACGAATAAGATTGAGAGGCGACTGAAAACGGTCTTATGACATGTTGGAAGTTGGAACTGTAATTGCTGTGCGCAGAATGTTTCTTGGTGAATGATGCACTGAAAATGAGCAAATTTAAAATTATCATCAGTCTCTCTTATTTTTGCTAGTAACTTTGCATCAAAATCATTTCATTTCTTGGTTGGTGCGCCATACCTTGTTAGACTGGATAGCTTTATCAAAGATAAATTGTACTGCATTATCACCTCCTGTCATTTCTCAAAAACATCCTCGCTTGTTGTGGTGTTAAGCATGGAGCGGAACTCAGGTAGTTCCTCGTGTATGTCAAAATTCCTGTCACAGGTCCTTATGAATGTAACCAACTCTGCTACACCCTTTACATTAGTTGACTCATAGAGAGCCAATGAAAATAATTCAAAATCAGCTATTTTGTTCTTTAATTGTTCACGCAACCTGACTGACATTTCATTTATTCTGTCTGCCTCAGTGTCACTAGTTAACGCTATTTCTTTGAATGCTTTCACCTTTTCTGGACAAATTACTTCGGCTCTAACGACACACTTCTTCATAAAATCACATTTATTAAATGATTTGCAATGGCTTACAATGAAGTTTGACAAAATGTAGCTTGCTTTCACTGCAGACTCGCCCTCGTTGTTCAGTTTAATAAATATTTTTCAATTGAGGTAGTTTGTCATCTCTTGTTTGTAATAGTTTAACACATGGGCGTAGCCAGGGGGGGGTTCTTGGGGTTCAAACCCCCCCCCCCCGAAATGAAATCCCCCCCCCGCTAGGGGGGGGGATGGGATTAAGTGACTGATTTTTGCTTTCATTTTGTTTATTTTAGGTGAGATTTTAATACTAAATCATCACTTACCACAGCACAGCCGAGGCAGTTTTGAGTTAAAAACCCTCTACCAGGGGATTTTGAGTTTAAATCCCCCTACCAGGGGGTTTTGAGATTTTAAAAACCCCTATCAGGGGGTTTTGAGATACAAATCCCTCTACCAGGGGGCTTTGAGTTTAAAACCCCCTACAGGGGGTTTTGAATTTTAAACCCCCTACCAGAGGTTTTTGCAGTTAAATCCCCCTCTTCTATAAAACAAAACAAAAAAAAAAAGAAATGCAAACAACAATCCCCAAATTCCAACAGCACAGTTGAGGAAGATTTTGATTTGAAAAACCCCCTCCAAAATTTACGATAAACCCCATCTTCAATATAAAAAAAAGAAATTGAACACTCAAAATTCTATGAGCGTAGCCAAAGGGGTTTTGAGTTTAACCCCCCTCCCCCTTCCAGTTGGGGTTTGAAGCTAAAAAGTACCTCTTCAATATAAAAAAAAAAGCAAATTACACACTATAAAATCTATGAGCGTAGCCAAAGGGGTTTTGAGTTTAACCCCCCTCCCCCTTCCAGTTGGGGTTTGAAGCTAAAAAGTACCTCTTCAATATAAAAAAAAAAGCAAATTACACACTATAAAATCTATGAGCGTAGCCAAAGGGGTTTTGAGTTTAAATCCCCCGGTCCTCCAGATGGCTTTTTCTTTAAAGTTTAAAACCCCTCCAGATGGTTTTGAGTTTAAAATTCCCCTACAGAGCGTTTAGAGTTGAAAACCTCTCTCTTCAATATTATTTTAAAGCAAACTACAGTCACCAAATTCTATGATCGTAGCTAAATGGGGTTTTGAATTAAAAACAAAACAAAAAAAAAACCCCAGAGATTTCTTAGTTTAAAACCCCTCAACAGATGATTGGACGAAAAAACTTTCCTTTTCCATATAAAATCTAAAGCGAAATACAGGCATGTAATTCCAAGAGCGTAGTCAAGAAAGGTTACAGATTTCTACCAGTGGCTTGGGCTCCATTAATTAAGTGTGAATAGTCTTCTGCCGAAATTGAGAATCATTAAATGTGTCTCAACAAAGATGGCTAAGACAGATTTTAGGAGTCAGTCATGGAGATCGGGTCTAAATCAAAGAAATCATATGCCGAACTGGGAGTCGAATCCTTAGTAAGGTTGTGACAGAGCGTCGCATGAGGTTTTGCGGGACATGTTTTCCGACAAAATGAATTACGCAAAATAAGAGTTGCGGAAACAGCTTGCCGGAAAATGCGCCGAACGGCGCCAGAGGGTCTAAGTCAGTAAGAATAGCACATTAGGTTTTTGAAATAAAACTTTTTAATAGCAAGATAATGCACTGTAGATACCTCAGAATATGCATTTTGTTGGCTTTCAATACCAGAAATGGTGCTCGGCGACGGGGCTTCGCCCCGCGCTGGGGGAGCGCTGCGAACTCCCTCAGACCCCCTTGCTAGCAAGGGCGGGGAGTCTACAATAAACGTCTTCCGAAAGGGTCAGAATGTAATAAAGATTAATTATGTACACACACACATATATATATATATATATAAGGAGGTCGGGAGGGGGGGGGGCCCCCAAAACCCTCCCCGAAAAAAAATCCTGGCTACGCCCATGGTTTAACATTATTTTTATAATTTTTTAGGAGGCCCCCGAACACCCAGTTTGACATGCCTGATATATATATTATACATTAGAACTACGGACCTATAACTATAAAGGTTTTGTGTTTAAAATACATTACATCAGTATAGGTCGATTTTTCTACATAACAAGCGTTTTCGTACATTTTATGGCCTTGAAGACTGACAACTATCAGTCATTTAAATGGAATTTATTCAACTCCAATTTGGTGTTTGTTCAAAAATAAAATAAAAAAATGCTTGTCACTCATGTCTAAAAATTAAAGAGAGAAAGTTGAAAGAGCTGTCTTTACATTTTATTGTTATTGCAATTACAAAGCTTTTTATCATTATCAACTTACTCTGTGTGTCTGGTACAAATGTTGTACACGTTGTTTCTGTCACTTCCCATTATTCAATCAAGTTGAGACTTTGCATAATTATTCATTGTCGATGACAACACATGAATTAAAAAAAACTTATTCGTTAATTAATTAGTGGTAATTAATGGTATTTTATATAGAAAAGGAGACAAATCTTGCAGTATTGAAATATATGGCAGTAGTTATGCAGCTCTTTGCCTTATATTTTCAAGTGGAAAAAAATATTTACTTTTCAAAATTGAAAATAGTTAATGATTTAAGTTGTCGTCAACGGGAATGAAAACAAAATTAACCGTTAATAGTTAATAGTAATCGAAAGTAAAGTAAAAAAAAATTATTTGCAAAAAAAAAAAACAACAACAATTCATCAGAAACGAAACAAAACAGTACTAAGCATAACATGCAAGTCAAAATTTAAAAATAAAATCAAGAAAACAAATTAAAACATAATATAGTTCACTGTTTCACACTTTATTAAATATTACTAATATGAGAAAGGGAGGGCTGGAGAGAGGGGAGGCTTCAGTCTACGATAGTTACTGGGAAAGTGAAGCAAACTATGTCACGAGATGCACTCTGTATCTTGAACCTTGTGACCATCGATACCTGTGGAAATTATCATTGATAATGTTATTATTTTTATTATTATATAAATGAATTAATTTTCATTCTCTGGCGCTGCCAGGGTCGAGCTACGTTAGAGGGAAACAAAATTCCCCGTAGTCCCCTGACAGTGTACAGTGATGAGAAGTTTTCTGATGATGTGGCAGGTATGCAGCAGCACCTCATTTGACAGGCCATGAGGATTCTCTTAGGGCTTCGAATGTGTATTATTATTATTATTATGTTAGAAACGAGTATTCATTCTCTGGCGAAGCCAGGGTTGAGTTTCGTTAAAGAGAAACAAAATTCATCGTAGTCCCTTTATCAGTTTCCACCGAGGAATTTTCTGGTGATGTGGCAGGTCTGCAGAAGTACCGCCCTCTGACAGGCAACGAAAATGTTTCTAGGAATGCCAAGGGCCTTGAAGATATCTGTGAGGTCAGTTGTTATTATCCCCTCGGTTGATATAACAATGGGGTATATTGCTGTTTTAGATCATTTGAATGCAGAGCTTGAGAGGAGGATCCTAGCAATAGAATTAAGATGCTACTGAAGGATCCTAGGCATCACATTCAAAGACCGCATCACAAACCAAGAAATCAGAGACAGGGTTACTGTAGCGATCGGAGCCCATGATGACCTGCTAACTATTGTGAAAAGACGAAAGCTTAAAACCTTTGGCCACATTACAAGATCTACGGGGCAAAGACCTTCCTTCAGGGAACAGTGCCAGGGAAAATGAAGAAGAGGCAGACAGAAAAAGCGATGGGAGGACAACATTAAAGAATGGACAGGCCTGCCATTGAGAGAGGTTCTAAACAAGGCAAAAAACAAAGGGAGGAATGGAGAAAGACGGTCGACAAATCTTGCCTGGTGCCCCAACGGTCCAACAGACTAAGGGATAGGTAAAGGTAAAGGTAAAAAGATCATTTCCATAAACGCTTAATCTCCAAGTCAAGGTTCCCATATTTTTCAAGCTCAGTTTTTGTTTCAATAAACAACAACTAAAAATAAACCAGGATAAGATGAGTACAACAATTAAACCTCACGATGACCTGCTAACTACTATAAAAAAAACGCAAACTAAAACTCTATGGACATAGGGCATATCACAAGATGCTCATTGCTTGCAAAAACTTTCCTTCAGGGAACAGTACCAGGAAAAAGAAGAGGCAGACAGAGAAAGTGATGGGAAGACAACATAAAATAGTGGACGGGCTTGTTATTAAGAGATTCTATCAAAGGTTATAAACAGAGAGGAACGGAGAAAGACGGTCAACGGATCTCGTGTCGTGCCCAAACTGTCCAACAGACTAAGGGATAGGTGAAGATGAAGAAGAAAATAAACCAACCTTTTTCACTTCCGGCACAAAGATTAGACTTTTGTAGACCACATTGTCTCCATTTTTGATTGGACACGTCATAGAGTGGCAGGCGTTACTATCACGCAGCGGGAAAGTCACAGACATTCCAGCGATATAAGCCGCCAAACTTGTCCTGGCGCTGACGATGTCAGAGTCTGGAGAGTAACATTCTAGTCAACATTTGATGTAACAAACTCATTCAGCACTAAATGTCATGTCACATGTCATGATGTTGGATGTCAAACTGCAGGGATCCCTAAAGACGTCAAACCCTCTGGGCCCCATAATCCTTAGCTACGCCACTGACTTTTTGTATAAGTATCTTTTAGTTAGCACTAAATGTCATGTCTCATGTCATGATGTTGGATGTCAAACTGCAGGGATCCCTAAAGACGTCAAGCCCTCTGGGCCCCATAATCCTTAGCTACGCCACTGACTTTTTGTATAAGTATCTTTTAGTTAGCACTAAATGTCATGTCTCATGTCATGATGTTGGATGTCAAACTGCAGGGATCCCTAAAGACGTCAAGCCCTCTGGGCCCCATAATCCTTAGCTACGCCACTGACTTTTTGTATAAGTATCTTTTAGTTAGCACTAAATGTCATGTCTCATGTCATGATGTTGGATGTCAAACTGCAGGGATCCCTAAAGACGTCAAGCCCTCTGGGCCCCATAATCCTTAGCTACGCCACTGACTTTTTGTATAAGTATCTTTTAATTAGCACTAATATCGTTTACAAGAAAAAAAAAACTTTCGCTACATAGCTACTTTTAGGAATATAAACTTACTGGCTGTATATTTTACTGTGATATTTGTATAGGCGTTTCTTCTGAATGGACAAGGAAAATTTGAACATGGAGTGATGTCCACTTGTGTGATGGTACCGAGCTCTGAACCTGATGCAGAAAAAATGCAATTTTTAAAAATACATAAATAAACTTACATTGTACAATTAAACTTAGAATATTGTGTACAATTAAACTTATAATATTGTGTACAATTAAACTTTAAATATAGTGTACATTCACCAACCAGTACGTAATGTTGGTAAGAGAAGCACAATTTTTTAATTACATTTTTTAGCTACTTCCAACCAAAAAGGCAGTATGCGCTCTGGACTGTTGTCTCGATTAGCCCTGGTTTTGAACCCTGTCCGCTCCCACCCCCCGCCGTCCTGCGAGAAGTTTGGGCTATGTAGTACCCTAATCTTCAATTCTGAATACACGTCGTAATCATGTGAAACAAATTTTAAAAGAGAGAAAAGTTCCAATCTTACCACAATCCTTGAAAGTGACTACGTCGGACTTGACCCAACAGGCTGAAGAAAAAAGCACAACGAGGAATGTGATCAGCTTCATGGCTGTGAACAAGAGCAGACGACAACCCTTGGAGTTATCTTTCTTACTCCTGATTATGACAGGCTTCCAAGTACTATGACGTAAGGGAATCAGTGACGCTGTTGACAATGTTTGCTTCCAAAGACAAACTATAGGCGATTAATTATTTTAACACGTCTACATCTGCAGAAGAAATGCATGACATCATTACCTATATATAAACAGAAACATTTCTTATTACATTCAACATCATTACTCAGTTATGTACATGCAGATATCAACGCATCGCAAAATCCGTTTCAAAATTGTATTTGTATTAACATATGTATGAGGTGATACATAGGCCAGTTGTATATAGCTACAGGCGGCTGGCGTATAGATCGTTCAATAAAATGCAGTCTTTGAACTTCAATTACATTTTTAAAAAGCTTATATCAACTCACTCTTTCTTCTACACCCGATCTCGGATCAAGCTGAAATTTTGCACAATCATTTCTTTTATCTTATATAACAACAATAAAAAAAATAAAAAAAACAATTAATTAATTGACTATTGGTAACTAATTATTTTGAGTGTCGAACAAGGGAAAGCAATTATACTTGACTGCGGTGGTGTGTAAGATGAATTAGCCCTTTTTATACTTTGTAGAGAGAAATAGGTCGGCCCTGCAATTATCCAATATCGAAGTAAACCATTTTCCATAAGAGTGTACTACTTTTAAAAAATCTAGAGTTGACAGTTTTAAAGACGTTATCTCTCTGAGAACAAGATAAAGAACCATATTTAACCTCATCTCCATTTAGTAAGTCGAATAGCAATGTAAATTTGTTGTAGACTTGTTAAAAATAGTGGTTGTGTTTTGTGTCTATTTAAAACGTTTTTATTTCCGCAGCTGTTCTCATTATTACTATTGCTTTAAGTTCCTTTAACATACTTCGCATTTGTTAATTTGTGGACATTGGGGAAAGGGATATCTGGAAGATTTCCGTGCTGCATTTAGGCTCTCAACATGCACACCTCAAGATTCTGATGTGTAATTTAAAAAAATTCTAGTCTATCGGCATTCGACTCCTTCAGTAAGGTAGACAAGTAATGTTTGACTCCCAGCCATATATGCCAGAGCATTAACTTTAATCAGGACAGGATTTAAGTAATGTGGAGGCCCCGGGGCAGGATTTTTTTGTGGAGCCCCTTACTATTTTTCGAAAGCCTTAATAAAGATCCACTTATGAAGGAAAATACTTTTATCTAAAAGCATACTTTATTTTAGAAAAAAAAAAGTTTGTGTACATTTAATCTCAATTTCATTTTTAAAAATATTTAATATGTGTATTTTAGTTTTAACAAGTGTCTATTATCGAGTTTGTGGAGGGTAGTTAATGCCCTTGGTAGACACACTGTCGTAAACACGGAGCTGTATTGACTTATTCCGAGCATGCTACAAACGGACATTTCTTAATCACGACATTTTTGCCAGCCGTAAAAATGCGAAAAAAAAAGTTTCTGACCTGTTAAATATAATTTTATCTCATTTGTGGAGCCCTCTTTTTGTTGTGTCAGCGGGGCTGTAGCCTCGCCTGCCCTTCCTTAAATCCGGCCTTGGCTATGGTCACTCACTCAAAATTTCATTGATATAATGCATATGTATTTGCGATTGTGGTTTTGTGAGGTTGTCATTGCTGGAAATGGTAATGGAAATAAGCACCCTTCTACCCATAAAATGTTGTCGATTGCATGCGTCTCCTTTAGTCTTTGACAACCAGTCCTACTACTGGCCTTCACGTGTGGTTCAGATATTGTGCTTTTGTAAGGTTTTGAAACTATTATCATTGAAAGGGCGAAGGCGAGTAATGGGCGCCTAAGCCAGTAAGCTTCTGGAAGGAGGGACACATTAGTCTTGGTTGGGTACCCACCTCAAAAAAGGAAAACTCTGAATTCAAACCTCTGCTGCCTTGCAGCTATACCCAAACATGGGAAAGGCTTATTTTTTTAAAAAATCAAGAGCTTGCAATCCTAAGGCAATTTGCAGCACATGGTGCTACACCCTGGCAGAGCCTACCACGCCTCTGATCTCACGCTGTATTGGCATTTTGCCGTTCTTTTGGACACATCAGCAGCGTGGTGAAGGGGAAACTGCTGTGTGGGTGACATCTTTCTGACCATAGATAATGCCCAGGCTTTCATCTAATTTCTATGAGATTATCCATAGTCGCTTCGAGACTTAGGAAGGTTATAGAAGCGATTGTTAAAATAAACAAAAAAGAAAAAAAAAAGGCCGAAACACAAAGAGACTAAATAAAGATATACAAACATAACAGACTTCGTTAAATGAGTTAATGTTCATTTATTGCCTTTCTAAACAAGTTTACTGTCTAGATTTTTTTTTTGTATTGTTGTCGTTGATTCATCTCCTTGAGATAATGTTCAAGCTAGCTGTCAACAAATGTTTACAAAGTTTGAAATAAATAGATTTCAACATTAGAACTAGACTCAACATCTCAGTCTGTGATGGTCACTGGGACTGTGAAACAAATGATGTCCGTGGATCCGGTCAGCAGTTCCCATTTCACAATCAAAGTAATCTAAAAAGTAAAACAAGAAAAACATTAAAAAACAAAACAAAAAAACATCACAGCTTATATTGTAACAACTAGTTTGGAAAGATTATTTCATTAATTTTGTAATAGATCTAGACCAGGGATTCTCAACCTGTGGATCGCTTAAGACCATCGAAAATATGAATTGTTTTTGTCTACTCCTCTATTGCTGTATGTGTGTGTGTGGGGGGGGGGGTCGCGGGGGGGTCGCGGCAGAGTAGGTGTAAAAAGGGGTCGCCGAGCATAAAAGGTTGAGAACCGCTGATCTAGAGTAATCTAGACTAACAATAATATGTGCGTATAGAATTTTTTTTATCTATTTGTTTTGTTTACCGCACTTTCATGCTTTTAGCTTTCTCAGTACACTATGATCCTAACTTGTCTGGACCAGTTGGAAAGGGGTATGGGGAGAAAGAAGGGGGTATCTGGGTGATTGCTTTTAAATGCATTTATAGAAAAAAAGGTGAATGACCTGAATTCGAACTTGAGGGCTAAAGCCTTCTCAAGCCAACACACTAACCACTCTGCCAGAAAATTGCTTAATAAAATAGAAAGTTTTAAAGTTATCTATTTTTAGCTTCAAATTTTAATTATGAGGAAAGTAAAGGGTGAAGGACATTACAACCTGCTGTAAGAGAAAGGGTTGTCAGGGGTTTGAATAAAAAACTTTATTCCGAACAACCAGAAACTTTTTAGAACGTTATTACGGAGCGAGTTTATTTATATACATCGTTCATCAAAGGTCAGACACAATCAGCTACACCAGTGCTTCCCAAAGTGGGGTACGCGATTCTCCAGGGGTACGGGGAGACTTTGGTGGGGTACTTCATTAACTATGATGATTATTAAATACCCATTTATTATGTTTTGTTATTACATGAAAGTGGGTTGGAGGGGTACTCATCATTACAAAATTATAAAAGGGGGTACACATAGGTCAAAAGTTTGGGAAATACTGAGCTAGACTAATGAATCAGACACGTAAATTATTCTACAAGAAATAAAACGTTTGACAAAGATTTCTAAAGTAGCAAATAATTTAAAAAAAGAAGAACCTTTGGATATGCCTCTTGGACGAAAATTCCGTTGGCATAATTCACAGTGTCTCCTTGATTGATAGGGCATGTCATAAAATGACAGGCATTGTCATCTGGCAGAGGAAACGGTACAGGGACATCTGCTATGATTCCATGAACACTTGTGCCAGCCTGAGAGATTGAGCCCTCTACAGAGAGAATAATATTTAAAAAGAAAACATTAATATTATTGCAATGAAGTGATGCTAAAAAAAGCAAATTACACACTATAAAATCTATGAGCGTAGCCAAAGGGGTTTTGAGTTTAAATCCCCCGGTCCTCCAGATGGCTTTTTCTTTAAAGTTTAAAACCCCTCCAGATGGTTTTGAGTTTAAAATTCCCCTACAGAGCGTTTAGAGTTGAAAACCTCTCTCTTCAATATTATTTTAAAGCAAACTACAGTCACCAAATTCTATGATCGTAGCTAAATGGGGTTTTGAATTAAAAACAAAACAAAAAAAAAAACCCAGAGATTTCTTAGTTTAAAACCCCTCAACAGATGATTGGACGAAAAAACTTTCCTTTTCCATATAAAATCTAAAGCGAAATACAGGCATGTAATTCCAAGAGCGTAGTCAAGAAAGGTTACAGATTTCTACCAGTGGCTTGGGCTCCATTAATTAAGTGTGAATAGTCTTCTGCCGAAATTGAGAATCATTAAATGTGTCTCAACAAAGATGGCTAAGACAGATTTTAGGAGTCAGTCATGGAGATCGGGTCTAAATCAAAGAAATCATATGCCGAACTGGGAGTCGAATCCTTAGTAAGGTTGTGACAGAGCGTCGCATGAGGTTTTGCGGGACATGTTTTCCGACAAAATGAATTACGCAAAATAAGAGTTGCGGAAACAGCTTGCCGGAAAATGCGCCGAACGGCGCCAGAGGGTCTAAGTCAGTAAGAATAGCACATTAGGTTTTTGAAATAAAACTTTTTAATAGCAAGATAATGCACTGTAGATACCTCAGAATATGCATTTTGTTGGCTTTCAATACCAGAAATGGTGCTCGGCGACGGGGCTTCGCCCCGCGCTGGGGGAGCGCTGCGAACTCCCTCAGACCCCCTTGCTAGCAAGGGCGGGGAGTCTACAATAAACGTCTTCCGAAAGGGTCAGAATGTAATAAAGATTAATTATGTACACACACACATATATATATATATATATATAAGGAGGTCGGGAGGGGGGGGGCCCCCCAAAACCCTCCCCGAAAAAAAATCCTGGCTACGCCCATGGTTTAACATTATTTTTATAATTTTTTAGGAGGCCCCCGAACACCCAGTTTGACATGCCTGATATATATATTATACATTAGAACTACGGACCTATAACTATAAAGGTTTTGTGTTTAAAATACATTACATCAGTATAGGTCGATTTTTCTACATAACAAGCGTTTTCGTACATTTTATGGCCTTGAAGACTGACAACTATCAGTCATTTAAATGGAATTTATTCAACTCCAATTTGGTGTTTGTTCAAAAATAAAATAAAAAAATGCTTGTCACTCATGTCTAAAAATTAAAGAGAGAAAGTTGAAAGAGCTGTCTTTACATTTTATTGTTATTGCAATTACAAAGCTTTTTATCATTATCAACTTACTCTGTGTGTCTGGTACAAATGTTGTACACGTTGTTTCTGTCACTTCCCATTATTCAATCAAGTTGAGACTTTGCATAATTATTCATTGTCGATGACAACACATGAATTAAAAAAAACTTATTCGTTAATTAATTAGTGGTAATTAATGGTATTTTATATAGAAAAGGAGACAAATCTTGCAGTATTGAAATATATGGCAGTAGTTATGCAGCTCTTTGCCTTATATTTTCAAGTGGAAAAAAATATTTACTTTTCAAAATTGAAAATAGTTAATGATTTAAGTTGTCGTCAACGGGAATGAAAACAAAATTAACCGTTAATAGTTAATAGTAATCGAAAGTAAAGTAAAAAAAAATTATTTGCAAAAAAAAAAACAACAACAATTCATCAGAAACGAAACAAAACAGTACTAAGCATAACATGCAAGTCAAAATTTAAAAATAAAATCAAGAAAACAAATTAAAACATAATATAGTTCACTGTTTCACACTTTATTAAATATTACTAATATGAGAAAGGGAGGGCTGGAGAGAGGGGAGGCTTCAGTCTACGATAGTTACTGGGAAAGTGAAGCAAACTATGTCACGAGATGCACTCTGTATCTTGAACCTTGTGACCATCGATACCTGTGGAAATTATCATTGATAATGTTATTATTTTTATTATTATATAAATGAATTAATTTTCATTCTCTGGCGCTGCCAGGGTCGAGCTACGTTAGAGGGAAACAAAATTCCCCGTAGTCCCCTGACAGTGTACAGTGATGAGAAGTTTTCTGATGATGTGGCAGGTATGCAGCAGCACCTCATTTGACAGGCCATGAGGATTCTCTTAGGGCTTCGAATGTGTATTATTATTATTATTATGTTAGAAACGAGTATTCATTCTCTGGCGAAGCCAGGGTTGAGTTTCGTTAAAGAGAAACAAAATTCATCGTAGTCCCTTTATCAGTTTCCACCGAGGAATTTTCTGGTGATGTGGCAGGTCTGCAGAAGTACCGCCCTCTGACAGGCAACGAAAATGTTTCTAGGAATGCCAAGGGCCTTGAAGATATCTGTGAGGTCAGTTGTTATTATCCCCTCGGTTGATATAACAATGGGGTATATTGCTGTTTTAGATCATTTGAATGCAGAGCTTGAGAGGAGGATCCTAGCAATAGAATTAAGATGCTACTGAAGGATCCTAGGCATCACATTCAAAGACCGCATCACAAACCAAGAAATCAGAGACAGGGTTACTGTAGCGATCGGAGCCCATGATGACCTGCTAACTATTGTGAAAAGACGAAAGCTTAAAACCTTTGGCCACATTACAAGATCTACGGGGCAAAGACCTTCCTTCAGGGAACAGTGCCAGGGAAAATGAAGAAGAGGCAGACAGAAAAAGCGATGGGAGGACAACATTAAAGAATGGACAGGCCTGCCATTGAGAGAGGTTCTAAACAAGGCAAAAAACAAAGGGAGGAATGGAGAAAGACGGTCGACAAATCTTGCCTGGTGCCCCAACGGTCCAACAGACTAAGGGATAGGTAAAGGTAAAGGTAAAAAGATCATTTCCATAAACGCTTAATCTCCAAGTCAAGGTTCCCATATTTTTCAAGCTCAGTTTTTGTTTCAATAAACAACAACTAAAAATAAACCAGGATAAGATGAGTACAACAATTAAACCTCACGATGACCTGCTAACTACTATAAAAAAAACGCAAACTAAAACTCTATGGACATAGGGCATATCACAAGATGCTCATTGCTTGCAAAAACTTTCCTTCAGGGAACAGTACCAGGAAAAAGAAGAGGCAGACAGAGAAAGTGATGGGAAGACAACATAAAATAGTGGACGGGCTTGTTATTAAGAGATTCTATCAAAGGTTATAAACAGAGAGGAACGGAGAAAGACGGTCAACGGATCTCGTGTCGTGCCCAAACTGTCCAACAGACTAAGGGATAGGTGAAGATGAAGAAGAAAATAAACCAACCTTTTTCACTTCCGGCACAAAGATTAGACTTTTGTAGACCACATTGTCTCCATTTTTGATTGGACACGTCATAGAGTGGCAGGCGTTACTATCACGCAGCGGGAAAGTCACAGACATTCCAGCGATATAAGCCGCCAAACTTGTCCTGGCGCTGACGATGTCAGAGTCTGGAGAGTAACATTCTAGTCAACATTTGATGTAACAAACTCATTCAGCACTAAATGTCATGTCACATGTCATGATGTTGGATGTCAAACTGCAGGGATCCCTAAAGACGTCAAACCCTCTGGGCCCCATAATCCTTAGCTACGCCACTGACTTTTTGTATAAGTATCTTTTAGTTAGCACTAAATGTCATGTCTCATGTCATGATGTTGGATGTCAAACTGCAGGGATCCCTAAAGACGTCAAGCCCTCTGGGCCCCATAATCCTTAGCTACGCCACTGACTTTTTGTATAAGTATCTTTTAGTTAGCACTAAATGTCATGTCTCATGTCATGATGTTGGATGTCAAACTGCAGGGATCCCTAAAGACGTCAAGCCCTCTGGGCCCCATAATCCTTAGCTACGCCACTGACTTTTTGTATAAGTATCTTTTAGTTAGCACTAAATGTCATGTCTCATGTCATGATGTTGGATGTCAAACTGCAGGGATCCCTAAAGACGTCAAGCCCTCTGGGCCCCATAATCCTTAGCTACGCCACTGACTTTTTGTATAAGTATCTTTTAATTAGCACTAATATCGTTTACAAGAAAAAAAAAACTTTCGCTACATAGCTACTTTTAGGAATATAAACTTACTGGCTGTATATTTTACTGTGATATTTGTATAGGCGTTTCTTCTGAATGGACAAGGAAAATTTGAACATGGAGTGATGTCCACTTGTGTGATGGTACCGAGCTCTGAACCTGATGCAGAAAAAATGCAATTTTTAAAAATACATAAATAAACTTACATTGTACAATTAAACTTAGAATATTGTGTACAATTAAACTTATAATATTGTGTACAATTAAACTTTAAATATAGTGTACATTCACCAACCAGTACGTAATGTTGGTAAGAGAAGCACAATTTTTTAATTACATTTTTTAGCTACTTCCAACCAAAAAGGCAGTATGCGCTCTGGACTGTTGTCTCGATTAGCCCTGGTTTTGAACCCTGTCCGCTCCCACCCCCCGCCGTCCTGCGAGAAGTTTGGGCTATGTAGTACCCTAATCTTCAATTCTGAATACACGTCGTAATCATGTGAAACAAATTTTAAAAGAGAGAAAAGTTCCAATCTTACCACAATCCTTGAAAGTGACTACGTCGGACTTGACCCAACAGGCTGAAGAAAAAAGCACAACGAGGAATGTGATCAGCTTCATGGCTGTGAACAAGAGCAGACGACAACCCTTGGAGTTATCTTTCTTACTCCTGATTATGACAGGCTTCCAAGTACTATGACGTAAGGGAATCAGTGACGCTGTTGACAATGTTTGCTTCCAAAGACAAACTATAGGCGATTAATTATTTTAACACGTCTACATCTGCAGAAGAAATGCATGACATCATTACCTATATATAAACAGAAACATTTCTTATTACATTCAACATCATTACTCAGTTATGTACATGCAGATATCAACGCATCGCAAAATCCGTTTCAAAATTGTATTTGTATTAACATATGTATGAGGTGATACATAGGCCAGTTGTATATAGCTACAGGCGGCTGGCGTATAGATCGTTCAATAAAATGCAGTCTTTGAACTTCAATTACATTTTTAAAAAGCTTATATCAACTCACTCTTTCTTCTACACCCGATCTCGGATCAAGCTGAAATTTTGCACAATCATTTCTTTTATCTTATATAACAACAATAAAAAAAATAAAAAAAACAATTAATTAATTGACTATTGGTAACTAATTATTTTGAGTGTCGAACAAGGGAAAGCAATTATACTTGACTGCGGTGGTGTGTAAGATGAATTAGCCCTTTTTATACTTTGTAGAGAGAAATAGGTCGGCCCTGCAATTATCCAATATCGAAGTAAACCATTTTCCATAAGAGTGTACTACTTTTAAAAAATCTAGAGTTGACAGTTTTAAAGACGTTATCTCTCTGAGAACAAGATAAAGAACCATATTTAACCTCATCTCCATTTAGTAAGTCGAATAGCAATGTAAATTTGTTGTAGACTTGTTAAAAATAGTGGTTGTGTTTTGTGTCTATTTAAAACGTTTTTATTTCCGCAGCTGTTCTCATTATTACTATTGCTTTAAGTTCCTTTAACATACTTCGCATTTGTTAATTTGTGGACATTGGGGAAAGGGATATCTGGAAGATTTCCGTGCTGCATTTAGGCTCTCAACATGCACACCTCAAGATTCTGATGTGTAATTTAAAAAAATTCTAGTCTATCGGCATTCGACTCCTTCAGTAAGGTAGACAAGTAATGTTTGACTCCCAGCCATATATGCCAGAGCATTAACTTTAATCAGGACAGGATTTAAGTAATGTGGAGGCCCCGGGGCAGGATTTTTTTGTGGAGCCCCTTACTATTTTTCGAAAGCCTTAATAAAGATCCACTTATGAAGGAAAATACTTTTATCTAAAAGCATACTTTATTTTAGAAAAAAAAAAGTTTGTGTACATTTAATCTCAATTTCATTTTTAAAAATATTTAATATGTGTATTTTAGTTTTAACAAGTGTCTATTATCGAGTTTGTGGAGGGTAGTTAATGCCCTTGGTAGACACACTGTCGTAAACACGGAGCTGTATTGACTTATTCCGAGCATGCTACAAACGGACATTTCTTAATCACGACATTTTTGCCAGCCGTAAAAATGCGAAAAAAAAAGTTTCTGACCTGTTAAATATAATTTTATCTCATTTGTGGAGCCCTCTTTTTGTTGTGTCAGCGGGGCTGTAGCCTCGCCTGCCCTTCCTTAAATCCGGCCTTGGCTATGGTCACTCACTCAAAATTTCATTGATATAATGCATATGTATTTGCGATTGTGGTTTTGTGAGGTTGTCATTGCTGGAAATGGTAATGGAAATAAGCACCCTTCTACCCATAAAATGTTGTCGATTGCATGCGTCTCCTTTAGTCTTTGACAACCAGTCCTACTACTGGCCTTCACGTGTGGTTCAGATATTGTGCTTTTGTAAGGTTTTGAAACTATTATCATTGAAAGGGCGAAGGCGAGTAATGGGCGCCTAAGCCAGTAAGCTTCTGGAAGGAGGGACACATTAGTCTTGGTTGGGTACCCACCTCAAAAAAGGAAAACTCTGAATTCAAACCTCTGCTGCCTTGCAGCTATACCCAAACATGGGAAAGGCTTATTTTTTTAAAAAATCAAGAGCTTGCAATCCTAAGGCAATTTGCAGCACATGGTGCTACACCCTGGCAGAGCCTACCACGCCTCTGATCTCACGCTGTATTGGCATTTTGCCGTTCTTTTGGACACATCAGCAGCGTGGTGAAGGGGAAACTGCTGTGTGGGTGACATCTTTCTGACCATAGATAATGCCCAGGCTTTCATCTAATTTCTATGAGATTATCCATAGTCGCTTCGAGACTTAGGAAGGTTATAGAAGCGATTGTTAAAATAAACAAAAAAGAAAAAAAAAAGGCCGAAACACAAAGAGACTAAATAAAGATATACAAACATAACAGACTTCGTTAAATGAGTTAATGTTCATTTATTGCCTTTCTAAACAAGTTTACTGTCTAGATTTTTTTTTTGTATTGTTGTCGTTGATTCATCTCCTTGAGATAATGTTCAAGCTAGCTGTCAACAAATGTTTACAAAGTTTGAAATAAATAGATTTCAACATTAGAACTAGACTCAACATCTCAGTCTGTGATGGTCACTGGGACTGTGAAACAAATGATGTCCGTGGATCCGGTCAGCAGTTCCCATTTCACAATCAAAGTAATCTAAAAAGTAAAACAAGAAAAACATTAAAAAACAAAACAAAAAAACATCACAGCTTATATTGTAACAACTAGTTTGGAAAGATTATTTCATTAATTTTGTAATAGATCTAGACCAGGGATTCTCAACCTGTGGATCGCTTAAGACCATCGAAAATATGAATTGTTTTTGTCTACTCCTCTATTGCTGTATGTGTGTGTGTGGGGGGGGGGGGTCGCGGGGGGGTCGCGGCAGAGTAGGTGTAAAAAGGGGTCGCCGAGCATAAAAGGTTGAGAACCGCTGATCTAGAGTAATCTAGACTAACAATAATATGTGCGTATAGAATTTTTTTTATCTATTTGTTTTGTTTACCGCACTTTCATGCTTTTAGCTTTCTCAGTACACTATGATCCTAACTTGTCTGGACCAGTTGGAAAGGGGTATGGGGAGAAAGAAGGGGGTATCTGGGTGATTGCTTTTAAATGCATTTATAGAAAAAAAGGTGAATGACCTGAATTCGAACTTGAGGGCTAAAGCCTTCTCAAGCCAACACACTAACCACTCTGCCAGAAAATTGCTTAATAAAATAGAAAGTTTTAAAGTTATCTATTTTTAGCTTCAAATTTTAATTATGAGGAAAGTAAAGGGTGAAGGACATTACAACCTGCTGTAAGAGAAAGGGTTGTCAGGGGTTTGAATAAAAAACTTTATTCCGAACAACCAGAAACTTTTTAGAACGTTATTACGGAGCGAGTTTATTTATATACATCGTTCATCAAAGGTCAGACACAATCAGCTACACCAGTGCTTCCCAAAGTGGGGTACGCGATTCTCCAGGGGTACGGGGAGACTTTGGTGGGGTACTTCATTAACTATGATGATTATTAAATACCCATTTATTATGTTTTGTTATTACATGAAAGTGGGTTGGAGGGGTACTCATCATTACAAAATTATAAAAGGGGGTACACATAGGTCAAAAGTTTGGGAAATACTGAGCTAGACTAATGAATCAGACACGTAAATTATTCTACAAGAAATAAAACGTTTGACAAAGATTTCTAAAGTAGCAAATAATTTAAAAAAAGAAGAACCTTTGGATATGCCTCTTGGACGAAAATTCCGTTGGCATAATTCACAGTGTCTCCTTGATTGATAGGGCATGTCATAAAATGACAGGCATTGTCATCTGGCAGAGGAAACGGTACAGGGACATCTGCTATGATTCCATGAACACTTGTGCCAGCCTGAGAGATTGAGCCCTCTACAGAGAGAATAATATTTAAAAAGAAAACATTAATATTATTGCAATGAAGTGATGCTAATCCTAATCCAATCTCATGTGTAAGCTATGCAAAATTTCTAATTACAAAAACTACTGTCCAAAATATAATTACATGACTTCTACATTGAACACAGTCATGTTGACATATCACCATTTTCTCATATCACTGTATAGTTCTCTCACCTCTTTTATTATCTTCAAGCCTTACAGTTTAAAACAAAAATGTCAATTCCTTTCTTAAAATAGCAATCCTTTGATGTACACTTTCATCGTTCCAAACGTACCACACAAACTTAGGCACACTGTTGTTACCAGTTGTTGACTTGTAGTATAACACTGCTGTTATTGACAACTAAATCGTTGTAGGTGTAATGCATCTAATTTATTTCTAAACTAATAAAACTGCACATAACTTGAATAACTTCCTTTTGTGAACAAGCTAAATACAACTTTATTTATAATATAGACAAAATCAAGTTAAAATGAAACTAAATAAATGTACTTGACTTTAGTAATAATATCTTTAACAAAATCTAACTCACTACAATAACACAACCTTTCAGTCTCACGTTCTGGAGTCGTCTCCCCTAACTAAGATGAAGTGACGACAATGCCACCTATGTTGCATCATTCGCAGCCATTCGTTGACCTCTTCCCACCATCACCATATAAACACACACACATACACACACAATCACACAGACACAAGAGCTGTTTGACGTACTCAGCTATGGTCCTCATGCAAGCTGAGCTAACATCAAAGCAACTTAGCCTCAGATCCGATCACACTTTTTGAACTGAGCAGCGCCACCTGGCGGCGAGCATACTTACTTGCAGCGAAGTTGATAGTCACATTGACAAATGTGTTTCTCTTGAATGGACATGGTATGCTTGGACACGGAGTTATGTCCACTTTGTTGATGCTGCCCTGTACAGAACCTGGCGACATAAAGACAATTTTAATATAAAAGTTTATTGAGTCAACAAGCCGTTGAATTGTCTCTAAACACGTTTCTCTCTAAATGGAATATATCCCACACAAAACACGTCTCTAAGTGGTATATATACACAAAACATGTCTCTGTTCGCGCCATGCCAGGGTCGTTGTCACGGTTATCGTTTCTTTTAATCTGGACCAGAACTCGGCACGCTCCTGTCAACTCACTACGAATTATTTTTTTTTTTTATCTTTACTTTCTTACTCACTGGACTTTGATCTTAAATCGCCTGGCCATTTGTATGCTTAGAGTGAAACAACGATACATAACTAACATGATGTCTGCTGAGGTTGTGTCAGTAAACAAAAATGTCTAAGCCTTTGCGACAGTTGGGTATCTGGGGGGTGTCTAAATTTTACTACCCCCTGGCCCTCACTTGAGGGGTCCCCAAATCAATTTCCGAAAATGTCGAATGTCAAAATACGGGATCCCCTAAACAGGTAACGCCCACCGGGCGCCCCAATCCCTAGCTTCGCCACTGCTTTGCGATTGAAGATTATTTAGATGAATCTGGGGCATGGCCATTGAGAGACCAAGGGTCAAGTCTGTTGTGTCTTATCGGACTAGGAGAGTCGATTGCAGATGAATGACTAATAAAATGTCAGGGACGAATCGGATGAAGCGTTCAAAGACAAAGGTAGAGATCTTGAAAGAGAAGTTTTGATTGGACGCTTTATTTTCAGTACATTTATATTTTATTTAATTACATTATATATATATATATATATATATATTCAACAAACTAAAAACGGACATTAACTCTAAACTGCGAACCCTTCCCTCGATGTATGTCTCTTAATAATGTTGCCTTAAAGTAACACATGGCCCTCTGTGACGAAACATGTTAGGAAAATAGCATAGACAAATATGGATCATGTTTGAGCTATCACGTGACCCCGGCTATGTAATGAACAACAAACAGCTAATCCACACTTAATCTGTTCCTACTTTTTAATTAGTCCCGAGCAACAAAACAATATAGAGGAAAGTTTGTTGATATTGGATATTTTCATACATAGAGGAATAAAATTTAAATAGCTAGCGTTTTGGTGTATCCGGCGTACAGATGATGTAAAGGTCATCTGTTTCTGTGGCCTACGGTTAACGAGGGTGTCATGTGGCCAGCACAACGACCAACCGGGGGGGGGGGATTTTTTTCCAAACCCTAACCCTTACGCCCAGTAAACCCTAACCATATGCATAAACGGACATACAACATATATGGTGTGTCGGCCGAGTGAGGGGTGTTGCCCCCCCCCCTCCCGGATCCGCCAGTGCTAGGAGGTAAAAGGAATCTGTGTACGAAATTTCATGCGGATATGTACACTAGTTTAAAGAGATCTCGTAATCAATAGATCAGTGAGTGGTAACTTACAAATATATAGTTGATTGCATCAGTTTTATGAAAATGTCCAATCAACTTACAACTTGCTACTTGACCCAGTTTATCCCTTCGGATATATGTTGACACGTGTGTCCAGAGACAGGTGTTTTAGGGGGACAAAGTAATTGTTAAAACATATCGATTTATAATTTGCCTATCTATCTATCTATCTATCTATCTACTATCTATCTATCTATCTATCTATCTATCTATCTATCTATCTATCTATCTATCTATCTATCTATCTATCTATCTGTCTGTCTGTCTGTCTGTCTGTCCGTCCGTCCGTCCGTCCATCCATCCATCCATCCATCCATCTATCTATCTATCTATCTATCTATCTATCTATCTATCTATCTATCTATCTATCTATCTATCTATCTATCTATCTTTCTGAAATCATACCCGACTTCTGAAATCATTCCAAAATTTCCATTAAACATCAATTTCTTAGACTAGAAACTTGAAGCCTATTTATAATTGCTTATCAGGGTAATCTGTGTTACTTTAAGACGCCATCCCACAGTATTAGGGATCATTGTCAGATAATAAAAGCAAGTCCTTGACCTTTGACCTCTTGACATTTCAGGTGGATGAGATAACGAGAAAGTGGCTTGCAGTCGGGCACATACAAATGGACTATTTGTATCATTATAAATTAATATAAAAATAATGATAATTAATATTAATATGCATATATTAACAAGAAAAACATTTTTAAAAATACTTATTAAAAAACAAAGCTTATATTAGATGTAATTGTCTTAGTTGGTTTTGGGTCAGTCATGTAATTATGCTTATTGCCAACTTGCACTTAATAAATCTGTGCGATTAGAAATGTTTTACCAATCGTTTTTGTTTAATTTTTAGCTTTCTCGATGCGCTATGATTCAGTCACTTGTATGAGGGAGGGAAGAAGGGGGGTGTCTGTGTGAATACAAAAAAAAAAAGTTCACTAAGTGTTCAATAACCCTCAAGGGGACTAATTCAACTTATACCACCACATCTGTCAAAAAAATATTTCTTTCACTTGTTCAAGATACCAAATAAAATAATTAATTGCCTATTTTAAATTAACTAATTGTTTTTTTTTTTTTTAATTGATTCTTGCGTTGTCAGGTAAAATAAATAATTGTGCGAAATTTCAGCTTAATTCGAGATTTGGTGTGGGAGAAATAACGTGTACAAACTTTTTGCCAGACAGACAGACTGACAGAGTTGATTTGTTGTGTATTGAGAAAATTTGAGTGTTAAAATTAAAGCTTAATTCTTTTTATGTTTAGTTGGCAGCTGTAAAGCACCCTTGACATTGTGTAGTTTATCGTCAATATCTCTTATTATTATTTATTTTTAATTAGACAAATATATCATCTTGCGTGTTTTTGAGGAAGGTATCAGTAAATTGCCTGAAGGAGACTCTCACTTCTAACATTCATTAGTTATTGGGAGACAAAAAGTATCGTTGCGCATAGTTCTATAGAGGAGGTATTGCCTTTTAAAAAAAGTATTTGGAATGTTTTTCTGGTTGAGTTACATTTAAATAAAAAAAAAACGTCTTTCTAAAATCAGATCGATAGTGTGCCAATGAGCATCTCTTGTACTGCTGTTGTTAAACTGTTTGAAATAATTACGTGATGACATTACAGCTTATATTGGCAAAGGAAAAGAGAACAACGCTGGCAGAAGAAAAACTCCAGAGAAGAAAAGCAAGGCCCACGACACTAGCTCCAGTTGGAATAACCTGCCCAGTGTGCAGCCTAACATTCCGGGATCACATAGGTCTCACCAGCCACATGAGGAGGCATAAAACCCCAGTGCAAAGCCCTCAGCCCCCTTGATGACAAAGTGGTCATAATCGAACCACGATGGACGAACTATAGACTATAGATATAGGCAATGACAGAAACGTAACGAAATCAGAATTAGCTTCAAATCATCTAGACTTAGGAAAGCGTCTTACCGCAGTCTTTGACTGGTACAATGTCCGCATTAGTCCAAGACACGGCCAGGGACAGCACAGTGATTACCGCGAATATCTTCATTGTTTCAAAACTGCTCCTCGACCCCAGTGTGTAACGAGGCCTGATTATCTCGCGCTTATATATGTGCCATCTGCTCGGTTCAAATTGCGGATGTGGCGCGAGCCAAGGGTCCTATCTCTGTCATCAGCAAACATTGTAATCAAGTCGTACCACCGAGATGGACGAGTTATCTGTCTTACCTAAGGCGCTTTTTTTTTTTGGATCATCTTATGTCGGACGGATGAAAAAGTCTACCCAGGTTTAAGTCTCTAACAATACCCAGCACTCGACTCATATATCCCGTCGTCCAGCGAGCTCATTGATACTATCAGTTCATGTTTTTGTCTATTTATCTCTCACACTTGAAACTTACGATATGGTCGGTGTGAGAGTGTATGTGTGTGTGTGTGCGGGGGGGGGGGGAAGGGGCTCCCAAACACACTATAATGACCCATGTTCTTATGGTGATAGTGGAAAAGTAGAATTTAATTTAGAAACTTTTTCTTATTTTTATACTAAAGACCTCTGAGTAAAAATATAAAAGTTAAAAGAATACTCTGGTTCCACAAAAAAAAAATCAAAAGAGTTTTTTAATCTGATGAAAACGTTGGTTCATATTTAAAATTACACAATATTTACTTCAGATCTATTTTGTCAACAAAAATGGTTCTCTGGTATCAAGAAGGCTTCACTTATCTTATAAAATACAGACGTTACTTTAAAAAAAAAGTAGAATGTATACGTCTCTAGGTCAATATAGTCATGTCATCATGTCATCAGCATCATCATCCTCATCAGTTTCTTGGCTTGCGTCGTAGGGTGATGTCACAGTTCGCGTTACCAAGTCCCTCCATTCTTCCCGGTTAGCTTCTGACCTTAGCAGGATATCACGTGAGAGAGGTCAGTCCATTCTTTTACATTTTCCTGCCAACTTTTCTTTTGGACGATCCTTTCTTCGTGCTTCCTCCATCCATCCATCCCAGTGGCGCTACAGCCCATGGAGGGCTCTGGCCTGCTTCAACACATCCTTCCATTCAGATCTCTCCTGTGCCTTTCGTCTCCACGCCCTAACCCCAAGCTGCTTCAGATCTGCTTCCATCGTGCTTCCACCACTGTACCCTGAATATGTTTTTTAAACTGACTCGTGTGTCTGACAATATGGTTCAGTGAAAAATTGTCCCACCGCGAAAGGCGATAGGGGAAGAGGTGGGGGGGGGGAGTGTCCACGTGACGTCAACCTCTTCAGCTTCATTGAGACAGTATCTAAAAAGTATCTTTGAAGATGGCCCCGAGCGCTGTGTCCCAGGAAATGTGTATTCTCCTCCAGAAAAGTTAGAAAGTTGAAATTCGAATCTAAAAATACTAGCTCTAGAAACACTGGTCGCCCCCCCCCCCCACCTCCGTTACTTGTATGTAATCAAACGGGACCTTAAGCAGTGAATGTTAGTACTGACCGTTGGGAAAACATAGCCCTAGACTGCACTTTGTGGAGAGAGATGTTGACCAAGAAAGTTATGGACAGCTATTGGACTCAGCTCTGAAAGAAAAGCGTGCCAAACTAAAAATGGCCGGCTCCTCTACCATCAAAGAAAAAGACACTTTAACCTGTGATATATGTGGACGGGAGTGACTCCCCAAAATAGGGCTCCACAGCCACATGAAAAAGTGTTACACGAGATGAAACATAGTCGTTACGACTGAAGAAGGCCAAGTATGTGGCCATTACCTGTGGTGTGGTCATTACAGCAGCGCGTAGTGATGTGGTCATTACAGCAGCGCGTAGTGATGTGGTCATTACAGCATTGTGTAGTGATGCGGTCATTACAGCATTGTGTAGTGATGTGGTCATTACAGCATTGTGTAGTGATGTGGTCATTACAGCATTGTGTAGTGATGTGGTCATTACAGCATTGTGTAGTGATGTGGTCATTACAGCATTGTGGTAATATAGACATTGTGGAGGCGAGGTGATTGAGCGGTAAAGCGCTTGTCTATTGAACCAGATGTCCAGGGTTCGAATCGTGGTGCAGACTGAGTCCGCCCTGCTCTAATGGGTACCTGACATTAGTTGGGGAAAAGTAAAGGCTGTTGGTGGTTGTGCTGGCCACATGACACCATCGTTAACCGTGGGCCACAGAAACAGATGACCTTTACACCATCTGCCCGCAAGGTCTGAAAGTGGTACTTTAACTTTTTGTAGACATTACAACACATTTCCTCATTAAGAAAGTGGAACATACAATTCTTATATTTTGAGGTAAATAAAACTTTAAAAAAAACTGGAATTCTTATTGACACTAGGAATGTTAGACATCACGCCATCTATCGGCTTGTTAAATGTTTCCAGAAATACTAGATACTAGATCATAGTGTCGTAATATTTTTTACATTCGTGCTAATCATAGTCTATGTAATCTATTCAACGTAGCCTCGTTCTAGAACTTGACCTAGTTACCTCATTAGTCTACTTTTTGGAGAGCTATAGTTCCAGTAGACATTCCTATTATCTGTCCCTATTACATTCATTTTTTGTTTTTATCTCCCTTTGAACTGTACCAAAAATGTTTCTTCTTCATAGGGTTTAGTGGTCTGTACTTATCTACTTTGTAGTGTTGGTATTACAATAAACACTTTAAAGCACTAATTTTATGTTTAATGCTCAAGTAGTGGTTTCGTAGAGTGGGTGGGCGCTGGATAGACATTTAATGTGTATCTATCTTGATAAAGCAACAACATCTTGGCATCACAGTACTCGGACTGGACCCATCTTAACAAAGTGTGCGCTAAAATTAAGTGTGGGCAATAGTTGGAATATTGAACATAGGAACAGTTCTTATTTCATAAATGTATTGCATTATCTTATTTATTATAAGATGACACTAGGGGTATTTTACCCCTTCTTACTGTCTGCCAAGGCTTTGATATTAATGTAGGTCAGGGATACCCAAAATACGGCCCGCGTGCCAGATCCGGCCCGCGAGTTGGTTCCATCCGGCCCGCCGAAATGTCGTCAAAAAGTGTAAAATCCGCTTATTCTCCCACCCCCAAGGTAGAAAAATGTCTCTTTACCTACGTTAGGCCCTCAATTTTTCTCAGATTGATTGGTACCATTACCTTTAACATTTTTGCGTTTATGTAATGGGACTTTTAATGTAGAATCTACCAAAAAAAAAAAAAAAGAGAGAGAGAAAGGACTTTTATTTCTATGTCGAACATGATGATAAGCCAACTTATTTGATTAGTGAATAAATTGTGGCTCTTTTAAAAAAGAACAACATATAAACGGCATTATAAAACAAATTTGACGTCATTCTTGGTATGAGCCGCGAATTAAAAGATTGTTAAACTACGTCAATAGATTGGAAAATTAATAGGAATTTTAGCAAGAAGAGACAAGAAAATGAGTCGCTGGTAAAGCTAGCTACATTGTTGCTCATAGTTTTAGAAATGAAGCCTTTTTCTGACGCATGAAAAAAAAATGAATGTAAGTACTGATCCACGGGTTTCTAATCAAATAGTTTAGGGCCAATTTCGTTTTTGTAACTTTTCGTTTATGTGGCCCGCGACACCAGTGTCGGGAATTAAAATGACCCGCAGGTCGATTTATGTTGGGCATCACTGGTCTAGATCTATTACAAATTTTTAACCATGACTGATGCAAACACACTTAATATAAGCTTTAAATGTAGGAAAAATTATTTTTATTTCTTCTTAGTTTTGTATGTAGAACTTTATATTTGCCACACTTTCACCTGGTATGTTTAACTTCATGCAGAGTTAATCAACACAGTTCTGCCCTTTATTTTCCAAAAGATAAATTTAAAAAAAAAACACGAATTTTATGGTATCAAAACAAGAAATGTAAAAACTTTGTTCAGAAATTGTTCATAGTTCTCGGTTTCCTTTGCTTGTCCCTTTTCCAGCCCTAGACATACAAACCACATGGGCTTTCATCTCAAACGAAATGTGCATGATCTTCGGAGTTTTGAATGTCAGTGTCTTTATTTACTAGTAAAGTCCAACAGTTCTTGGGAAACATACACACACAGAAGTTTTTATGGGTGGTGTGTTGTCAGTGATCAGTCATTCTGAAACTGTAGGAGAGGCTTGAGTATACAGGCTCTGTTTTCTTGTAGTCGCAGACATGGGAGGATTAGCGAATGGTAAAAATAATAGTATTTCATATTCATTACAAGGTCGAAGATCCTAACTAAATCATTTTTTATTTTTTTTTAAGAAGGAAACCTCAGAATTGGCGCTATTCAGTTTTAGCTTTATCATCATAGGAATCCTTGGGCCTTTTTTTTTTTTTTTAAGGAAACCTCAGAATTTGCGCTATTCAGTTTTAGCTTTATCATCATAGGAATCCTTGGGCCTTATGCCTCTTTTCTTTGCCTCTTTTTTGGGCTTTATATGCCTCTTTTATGGGCCATCTTGCCTCTTTTGTGGGCTTTTTTTTTTTTTTTTTTTTTAATATGTTTTTATTTGTAAGTTATCATAATTCACAAGTATTAAATCATAAACAATTGAAAAGTGATTAACCTAAAAATATAATAACAGTAATAGAAATATTATTTAATATCAAAGACTTACTACCTAACCAATGAACCCCCTAAAGACAGAAAAATGAGACAAGATGGCGGATGCTTTATCTGTAATCTAGATCTAGTGAATTCGAATGCAATGTTTGCAGGATTTTGGACGCTCTCTGCTTCTGGCTTAGGAGTTTTGATTGCTCCTGGGTTTATTTGTCAGGGGAGTATATCGATATAGTTGAATTTTCAAATTGCAGTGTTAAATTTGCGTTCTTCTTATTTGTTATTTTCTTCAAGTCAATCACTATTAAAAATTGTAATTTTAGGACTAATTAGTTAAATATTCATTAATTTTAAAATAGGTAGCATTAAGTTATCATGGGCAGAGCACTCTTTTTGTTTGCCAGTATAGTAGAAAAAATAATGATCTAGCTCAGTGATGTCCAAAACACGGTTCGCGGGTCACATCAGGCCCGCGACGTGGTTCTATCTGGCCCGCTGAAACGTCAGCACAATGTGTATAAAATCCCCCCTTCATAAAATAAAAAAGGGTTTAAATATGTATCTTTTCGTACGTTAGGGCCTTCACTATTAATCTTTAACATTTGTTTGTTTATGAAACGGGAATGTAGAATGTAGAATCTACCTGACAAAGTGAACAGATCTTTACTCTTTTTGTGCAACATGATAATAAGCCAACATATTTGATGTGTAAAGAAAGTGTAGCTGTTTAAAAAAAAAAGAGCAACATATATATGGCATCATGAAACAAATTGGACTGCATTCTTGATTTGAGCCGCGAATAAAAGATAGTTTAATTAAGCCTAGATATTGAAGAATTTATAAGAATATTTACTAAAAAAACATAAAAAATGAGTCTTCGGTAAAACTAGATACTATGTTGCTCAGATTTTAAGTAAAGACATGAAGCCACTTTCCGACGCGTAAGAAAAAAAAAGATAAACTTCCAATGTCTATTCATTAATGTAAGTTTTTAATCAAATAGTTTCAGGTTGATTTCATTTCGTTTTTGTACCTTTTCATTCACGTGGCCCGCTACAAGAGTGTCGGAAATTAAAATGGCCCGTAGGTCGAACTAGGTTGGGCATCACTGATGTAGGTTATTAGATCGAACTGAATTAAAATACCTTCAAAAAAGTCCAGTAGCATTATCTCGTGAATTGTTAGAAATGCTTTTATCCAACAACCAGGCCTGGACATGGGACTCTTTGCCCCTGTCCTGTCTGAGGGCTCCACGTAGTAGCGGCCATAGTGACTGGGCCAGACCGGGCCGTACCACGTACACAGCGCACCGTCCCGTTCCTGGACCCCACTCGCTATAAGTGGCCGAGAGCAGCACTAACCATGGGGAGGTTACCTTATTTTCCTAAACTGTGACTGCCACTATTCCGTGTAAGGACCGCCAATCTAGCTGACTGCTAATGGCCCCCTGCGTGGAACGGTGTGGCGGACTTGTTGGACTGGTGCGCGAGCATTTCTTCCATCCCGACCCCGAGTGAGAGAAAAACAAAACAAAAGCTGACCCAGGGAACTCCGCAGGGCCCGATTCGCTACTTGTACTAGTTCCACTACTAGACGTTTCCACGGAAGCGCCACGCTGAGGCGACGGGTAGCTGAAATCCTCCGGAATTAAAATACCAGAGGTGCGCATTCAATTTTTAATCCTTTCTTTTTGCTGCTTTTCAAAATCAACCTTAAGTATTAAACTTTTCATTCTAATGAGACACAGTGTTTTGTTTTTATTTATGTTTTTTTTTTTTTTGCCCATGCTTCTCAACCTCACCGTGGCGCTTGGGAGGAGGTATTTAGGTCACTGGGGGAAGCAAAAAGGCCCCAAAAAACATATCACCTCCACACCACGTTCCTCAGGGAGCCGTTTTTATGGCGGACACCTGCACGGCTAATGTTGTACAAGGAAGGAATATGGGGAGATTCTCCGGGGTGGTCGGCCTTTGGTCTCGCTTCCAATCCTGGAGTCTTGGGATACGAGCCATTGGTTATAGGAATGTAATAATTTACAGCTGCTTGGATCTTTCCCAGTTTATTCAGACAGGAAGATAGAATCGAGATTCCATAAGCTTTTGTATTTCAATCCTATTATTACTTGCATGCGATAAAATATTTTGTTTGGTCAAATAAAAAGTTTTTGTTTCGTATAAGTGACCTTACTTTTTTTCACTCTCTGTTGCGAAAAAAAATCATGTGCATTTATTGTTGTTATGATTATTATTATTCTTTTATTATTTTGATTTTAGATGCCCACGTGATTTACAATTTATTTAAAAAAAAAAACTATAAAAACGCGTGACGTCTGCAACTGAAGGCTCCTTGTCGTGAATTTTAATGTCAGTCGGTTTCCCGCGTTTTTTATCGTCCAGAGCAGCCATTGGTCACTTGATTTTTAAGGAATGGCCAAATTGTTCATACATCTGCAGAATGTGGGCACTCGTACCAAGCTAAACATTATCTCCCTTGTGGATCCAGGTTGGTAGACCAGTGCCGTCAGGGTCTGGTTCACCATTGTACAGGAGCAGCTACATGCAGAGCAGTTGATTTCTCGTCTGCAAACATAGAGCACAAGTCTAATAACACAAACACTTAAAAAAAAACATAGCTTATATTGAGTCAAATTGCATCATGTCAATAGATTTTGATAATAACAATAATAAATTTGTGAAATTGTAGAAATTTTTGTATTGATGGAATTATTATGAAGTGTATAACTATATATCATATAATATATACATGTATAAGTCTGGTCTGTGGTATAGTTTAGCGATGCTTTTAAAATAATATTTCATTGATCTATAGGAAGTAGCAATTATCATCTCTCTATTCTTACTCATATATTAGACATTGTAATGTATCAGGTTTTTTTTTAGCTACAATTGGGCAGACAATCGTGGACTTTCTGTCAAAAAAAAACAACAAACCAACAGAAACATGGGTTATCTTTCTTGTCATTACTTTTGAAGAAAACTTTTCGGAAAAAGAGATTATCGGTTTACAAAAACTCCCAATAAAAAAAAAAAACCATGTACTGTCGTTTTTTTTACGCTTTAAAACTTCAGTTAAAGTCTGTAGATTATGGTCAGACAACGTAATGGGCAGGTGAAAGACAAGGAAAGGGAGACCATCAAACTAATAAAACAGAGCTTGTTACAGTTACTTGTTCTTGTCACGACTTTATTTGGAAGGGATAGACTTGTGTTGTATCCATTCCAAATCATCTGACATGCGGAGATGTTGTTGATATATGACAAACACTACTATGATGCACTAAAATGACACAGTGTAGATATAATTTTCTTAAGTTAAATTCTTTTAAACTTGAAACAATAAATAAGTACAGTACAAAGCAGATATGAGATACTGGAAGCCATACAAATCCCCAGAACGTTTTTTCCACGTCCTGGCTTCACCTTTTTTTCCCCGCCTTTTTGTGACCTTATCTAACTCACGCGCATTGCCTTTGCACTCCTGATCATCTAATCATGAGACGTCACATTATTGCGACTAGCCTTGACCTTGTGTTCCGCCTACACATTTCATCACTACAGTTATACTACACACACACACACAAATAAATAAATAATGTGATGTAATATTTAATAAGCGCTATCCATGTTTTGTCTTGTCTTATAAGTGTGAGACGTCCCATCAGAAGTGGAGATTATTACGTCCTCGGTCAAACCATTTTTCATTTGCAGTGTGACGTTTGTGGTTTGCGTGATCAAAACAAAAAAAAATTGGTGGGAGATTTGAACCAGGTCAAGGCCACTCTCTCTGAGCAAAACTTATCAGCAATGACCAGAGACAGGACTCGAGTGAACAGAAAATGTGTTAGGTCAGGTTGTACGACACGACTCACTCATCCTTTAAGGTAAAATGGAGGGAGCAAGTCCAAAGAAAAGCTGGCTGGACAAAGTGAAATGAAAAAAAAATGGATTGGCCTCTTTCTTGATATCATACTAAGAACAGCTGCTAACCGGGGAAAAGCGGGGGGAGGGGGGATTTGGTTCCGCGAACTGTCACAGCACCAAAACGAGGCAAGTCTAGGGGACAGAAGATGATGATAGAAACACAAGTATTTAGTTGTACCTGCAAGTCTCTGAAGGGAAGTATTGACTTCTCTGTCCTACTTGGACTAAACTCACAGCAGTCCCCAGTGGGTCTGACAATGTACTGTAAGTGTCCATTTTGGGTTCTCTGGGTAAAGAAATAAAAATGTGTTAGTGTACTACTAAATGGAGAGAATAAATACAATGCAAAGACAATTTATTTTCTGACTGTACCTAAGATGTTAAAATACTAGAATGATACCTAGAGACATTGACTCTAAGAGACATTCTATACTTACGAAGAACAACAGCCATGGTATGACGCCAGAGGAAGTCTTGCTCCCTGTTGAACATCAAGTTGATTGATAAAGTTACGAAGAAGAGACAAACTTTTTCGAAATTTTAAACGAATGAATAAAAGATTGGCTCTTCACCCCCCCCTCCCCCACCCCCCGTTCAAAGGTCCTCCCCATCAACTTAACAATAATTTAATCACATTCGTTAATTGTGGCGCCATTTATGTAAATTTGTATGTTGTCATGATTTGGAAAAGAGGGGAATATATAAATATTAAGAAAAGCGGGGATGGAAAAAAGTCACTAAACTAGCAAAAGTCTTTTTAGCTTTGTTTAGCCACTGTTACATGTTACCGTGATCGCTATTTAAAAATCATTTTAAAATAAAACGTGTTCACTCTGGGCTCCGGCTTCCTCAAGGGGACTAACTCAACATATATCACCACAACTATCAAGTAAGATTTCTTTCCCTCGTTCAATATCAAACAAAATAATAATTACCCATAGTTAATTTACTAACTCGTTATTTTTTTATTATTGATTCTTATTTTGTCAGGTAAAAGAAATAATTGTGCAAAATTTCAGCTTGATCCTAGTTTTGGTGGGAGAAATAACGTGTACAAACTTTTGACCAGACAGGCCGACAGAAAGTGAGTTGGTATAAGCTTTGAAAAAGAGCGACTAGATCGCAGTCAATAGAATGTTTCCTACTCGTCATAGTTATTACCATTATAATATTACACGAAGAGAATTAGTACTTGAGTGAATGTGTGAGGGAATACGTACAGTTGCACCCATCTGGATCGTCTGACCTTCAATTTCATTCGAAGTTTGGAACAAGCCAGGAAACGTGTTCAGCAGACCTTCGTCTGTGATTGGTGGGTCACTGGCTAGAGGAGGTCTTCTTGTTCTTCTGGGTGGTTGGTCGTATGACGCGTGACCATCCGATCGTCTGCTTTCCTCTTCGTAGCGCTGACATTGCCTGCAATACATCGAGGTGCATATTTCTTTATTTTTACAAAGTTTACATCAACTCAATGTGTCTGTCTCACTGTCTGTCTAGTAAAAAGTAAATGCACGTTATTTCTCCCCGTAAGCCTGCTTACTGTAGATATAACCATTGTTGTTGTTCTTCTTCTTCTTGAAACTTTCCGGTAGAGTTAAGCCTTCGGCTTTTGGAACTCTAGGCCAGCAAAAGTGAACAAGAGCTCCCTCTCACCGGCCTGTCTGACGGGTGGGTCAGACTCGTGGCAAGAGGCCGCGTACACTAAGACCCCCGCCATTTTCCTTTTTATACCAGGCTAACCGTGCGGGACACGCCATTTATGTAACGGCCCCTTGAGGAACAGCGCCTGGATTGTGACAAGGTTGTGGGAGCTTTTTTACAACTCCGCGCAGTGCAATAAGGATGCTCTCGCACCCCCTTAGGCACCCCCACGGGAGTCTTGTTTTGCTACCCTTTAGCCTAATCGTTTCCTCCTACGATCGTTCTATATAGTTAATTACTTTTTCATTTACTTATATATTTATATAGTGTAAGCCTACTTTACGGGAAGCCATAGACCGCACTACGTGGAGAGAGATGGTGTCCAAGCTATGGATAGCAAAAAAAGATGAGCCTCAGCTCTGGGAGAAAAGCGTGCCAAACGAAAAATGGCTGGCTCCTCTACCACCAAAGCAAATTATCTTGGACGGGAATGCTTCTCCAAAAAAAGGGCTCCAGAGTCACGTGACAAAAATGTACTACGAGATGAACCATAGTCGTTGCGACTGAAGGAGCCCAACTTGCTTTATGGGGAAGGCTTCTGGAGTTAACCCTGAGAAAATATCAGGGGCTGGTGACTTTTAGGCCCACACAGTGCTACAATATTACAGAGCCTGCGACGCTAACGTATCCATATTTTGCCGTTCATAATGAGTCAAGAACACATCGGCTGCTTGGAGAGGGTGGAACTGTGGTGTGGACGACATCGTTCCGACCTAACTAATGCCCATGAAGTCATTGCTAATGAGAAGAACCATAGTCCAGTGGCGTAGCTAGGGTGGGGGAGGGAGGGTCCAAATTTGAGTGTCCGAAATGTGTTTTTACATTCAATACTACGTCATTATCCCATGTCATAAAGTCAAATGTCAAAATGCAGGGCCCCCAAATCCCAAAGCTACGCCACTGCCACAGTCGCCCTACTACTGAAAGAGGCTAGTGGCAACAAAACCTAAGATATATTGCAAAGGATCCACCATGTTTGACATTTACTATATTATAAATATAGTGTTTAAAAATCTGTGCAACTTATTTGATCTGGTCTAGGTAAAACTAGCAAAATATATACATCAAATTTTGATTTATTGACATGGTATACAAATAATAGTATTGAAACTAAATGACGCTATAAGTCGAGATATACATTCGGATTAAGTACTGTACCATCAAAACTTTCTAATGAGACTGTTAACGTCTTTCTTCTATTTAATTTTTTAAAAATGTTTTCTGTATTTGGCTATTTAATATTTCTGGAATAGATTCAACAGTTTTAATCTCTCCCAAGACCTATGAGTTTGTCAGGTGAATAGAAATGGTAAGTGGTGTTTGGCCACGGGCTGTTAAAGTAAATAAAATTAACCCTAAGGAAAAAAATCAAGAGCCGGTGAGTGGTGACCCTCAGGCAGCTGGCAGCGTACGGTTCTCAGTAAAGTTCCCCTTTCAGACCTAGGGCAGATGATGTAAAGGTCATCTGATTCTGTGGCCTACGGTTAACGAGTGTCATGTGGCCAGCACAACGGCCAACCGCCTTTACTTTTCCCCAACTAATGTCAGGTACCCATTAGAGCTGGGTGGACTCAGAGACGGCCAAATAACCCGAAATTTAAAAGTCTGCTCCCGGAACCCCCGGTTCGGAAGTCAAGCGCTTTACCGCACACAGTTCTACACCCTGGAAAAACCTGCGAGGATCCTGGTCCCAAACTGTCTCCTTGCCTACCGCTCCTTTGGACTCATCAGCTGCCTGTAAAGGGGGAAAGTGCTGTGTGGGCGACATCGTTCAGACCAAAACTAATTCCAAGGCTTTCATCTCATAAAAATAAATTACCGCTTCGTTTAATGTTTAGAGTTAAACATGACAAGAACAAAAAAACGAACCCAGGAGGCCCTAAAGTGTGACTAATGAGAAACACGTGCCCCCCCCTCCCCTCTTTTTTTTAAGATGATCAGAAATGGGACAGAAGGATATACATTAACTTAACTGCTGTCTCCTATAAGGCAGGGGAAGTCCTCTACCCTCCTCCCAAGCCCCTCCTCAACTAGTACCCACGCGGCAATTAAAATTGTATTGTATCAATGACTTTTGTAAAGAAGAGACAATTAAACTTTATTGACAATGCATAACAGGAAATCAGCTACCCCCCCCCCCCCATGACAATTAATAATGGTTTTAAAAATCCAGGTAATAGCTTAGCAATAATGATTCTAAACCCATCATTTTTTTTCACCTAATTTATTTATTGTGTAAATTATGGTCACGTGACTCACCCCAGGGTTGACCAGGTTAAGAACAACAGAAGTAAACAAACGGGTCGTCTGCGATGTGACGTGCCGCGGTACCTGTGAACAAAATAAAACTCACTGAAGCATGACATGTTTTTAAGTTCAACACCCTGACTTTTATACTGGGGAAATGTAACTGTTGGATTTCAATGCAGACGTCACTGGACATACCAGTCAACTCATGGGTAGATACAGTCAGTAAAGTGACTAAAGTAGTAGGCTTTGTCCAATTTTTCAAAATATTTTTTTTAAAGTAAAATAAAATCGCCAGGAGAGATGATGTGTTTTGTTTTCATTTTTTGGGTGACATCCTAAGACATCGTTGGCAGTGGCGTCACTAGGGGGTACATGGGGTGAGGGCCGCATCGGGTGACATCCGCCAGTGGGTGACACCCAAGTTTGAAAAATTGCACTTTTCGAAAACGCAACTTTAAAAATAAAATATACTTCCTCGAATGTTTCTCACAGTTCAGTATCAACATGTCCCAAACCTTCTTTACTTAATTCTACCTGACTTGCAATTTTCCTATCATGAGAAAAATAATGCGTTGCAGACGCCAGGAGAAAGAGATTGTCAAGTTCAGAAATGTTAAAAACAAATGTGCAGCCTGTTTAATGTATTATTATGACATCGTTGATGCCTACAAGAAAATAAAATAGGGCTAAGATACATCCTAATCTCATATCCTTCTCAATGTTGACGAATTCCACCGTCTGTTGTGACACAACAGCTTGATTTGCTTTAGACATGTCGCTGAATCTGGACAGATTATTGCGAGAGGCCTTACTCTCTTGCTATTTTCCCGAGAGATTCCGACGGTCGCTATCAAACTTTTTTTTTTATGTCTATAAAACTGATCAACATCCTTTGTTGGTATTCCAGGCTTTGTTTGACGAAATTTAGCAGGACGTAAATGTGTGATTGGGTTGCCTTTCCAGAAGTAGCTGGGAAGCATTAGAATTGGCTAGTGTCATTTAAAACCTTTTACGTAAGGAGCTCTTTGAAAAATCAATAATAAAAAATATGTTGAACTCAATGTTTCTAAATTCAATATTTGTACATTTATGTCATAACTTTTGATAAATGTAAAAAAAAAATTTTATAAAGAATCTAAAACAACTTTTCGTGTATAATGAGCTAGATATTAACTTGACTGAATGAACAAGATATTAACTTGACTTTCCGAACTAGGTATTGACTTGACTGAATGAACTAGATATTTACTTTGACTGAATGAACTAGATATTTACTTTGACTGAATGAACTAGATATTTACTTTGACTGAATGAACTAGATATTTACTTTGACTGAATGAACTAGATATTGACTTGACTGAATGAACTAGATATTTAATTGACTGAATGAACTAGATATTTACTTGACTGAATGAACTAGATATTTACTTGACTGAATGAACTATATATTGACTTGACTCAATGAACTAGATATTTATTTTGACTGAATTAACAAGATATTTACTTTGACTGAATGAACAAGATATTTACTTTGACTGAATGAACAAGATATTTACTTGACTGAATGAACTAGATATTTACTTTGACTGAATGAACAAGATATTTACTTTGACTGAATGAACAAGATATTTACTTTGACTGAATGAACAAGATATTTACTTTGAATGAATGAACAAGATATTTACTTGACTGAATGAACTAGATGTTTACTTTGACTGAATGAACTAGATATTTACTTTGACTGAATGAACTAGATATTTACTTTGACTGAATGAACAAGATATTTACTTTGACTGAATGAACAAGATATTTACTTTGACTGAATGAACAAGATATTTACTTGACTGAATGAACTAGATGTTTACTTTGACTGAATGAACTAGATCTTTACTTTGACTGAATGAACTAGATATTTACTTTGACTGAATGAACTAGATATTATTTTGACTAACTGGACTACATGTTTACTTGCCTTAAGCCAAACATTTGAAAGGTCACCACTAGCATGCCCCTGTACCTGCAAGCATCCAGAGCTAACAACAAGTACATCCGTGTGAAAATAGTTATACAGGCCAGTTACCTGCATTACCTTCATGAGTAAAAGACATTTTTATATAAATATAACTTTATCTTTTTGGGAAAAAAAAGACTTGACAATGGTCGTGTTTCAGAGCTGTTATTTATAAAATATTTGTTACATAATTAATTACCATACTGGTATACTTATACGGATATATCAACTAACATTAGGACTACTTGAAGGTAAGGAAGATGTTACATCTCTGGCTAGGGCTTCTGGTTATTAGTACTATATAGTTTACATTCTTAAGAAGTTTCCATTCTGCTTAAGGATTCTTAGGAAGATATCTTATGGTACTTGAACTTCCGGTGGAAGATTCTGTGCTAAAGAGAAACAAAAGTTTTGCACTTAAAAGTCCAAACCAACAAATTTGAACGAGTATCAGCTCAAAGACAAGTCCACATAATGCTTAGATTTAAAGCTTTTTGTTCCCTATTGAATATTTATTAGTATAGCAGAAGACCAAGGCATTGGTTGTGAGAGAGTCAGCAGTGGTGCACCGAGAAAGTCACGCTAAGGGACAATGGAAACGGTTAAAGTAAGTTAATGAATGTCTTGTTCTCGTGTGTGTGTGTGTGGTGTGTGTGTGGTGTGTGTTTGCGTGTGTGTGTGAGAGAGAGAGAGAAAGAGGACAAAGTCATTGAAGAAAACATGGCGCTGTGTGTGTGTGTCACGACCTAATTAATGAGTATTACACAACAGTTTCTTATTAATTAGTTTTATTGTTTCTCTCTAGACGGTTTAACTAGGCCACTGGCACGATAGAGAGGCTGGTTGTCAAGAAGAGCTCTCTAGCATTGGAGCTAAATATTCTAATTTTGGATGCTGCCAGGAGTGGAAAGAAGGGTCGTAGAAAGGAGATATTTTCTTGAGCTATAATAGATTTGACCAATAAACTAAACGGTATTAGTTTACGTGACTAGAAACGCTAAATCAGGCTTCTCTTATATTTTAAGAATATGCAGGAAAAAATGCAGATTACAAATAAATATGGTGGTCAGTAAAGGTATCTGGGCATCTAAACTATTACCCTTGTTGATGTCTAAGGGCTGAGCCGAAGGCTCTTCGAGCCCTAAGTTTGAAAAAAAAACCTGCTTGGACGCCAAACAGTAAAAAAAAAAAACAACCTGTGTGAACACACAGTTCTGTTTGGGAGAGACCCTAGACAATGCCTATATAAAGCATTGCTGTTGACCGATGCATTTGGCCCCCAACGCGTGGGCTAGACACGGCCGAAGGCCGAGAATACACCGGGATCTTCTGCCATTTTCCTTCAATGTACCAAGCTAACTGTGCGGGACCCGCCATTTATGTAACGGTCCCTTTGAGGAACAGCGCATGGATTGGTGACTGATTTGTGGGGACTTTTTTACAACACCGCCCGTGCAATGAGTGGACTCTCGTCTACCCGTGGGCATCCCCACGGGAGTCTTGTGTCGCTACCCATTTAGCCTAGCCACTTCCTCTAATGGCCGTTTCCACGCGGGCGCCACGATGAGGCAGGGCAACGTGCCCGCGAAACTATTACCCAAACAAGACACTGGCCCAAAACACCCCTGTAGAAAGAAAACTATATATGGAGAGCTTCCTGATTTGAAAACCACTGCACAATTCATCTCATGTATTGGTCTAGTCATCTGTACGCTCCAACATATTAATGATAACAAGGAAGAAGAAGATCAACCTTGGATATTTTATTGATCAGATAATCACCATATATGCCATAAGGGGAGGCGCTCTCTATGGGAGATCAGCAACTCCACACAAGCAAAGGGTATATTAGTTTACGTGACTAGAAACTCTAAATCAGGAACTAAACAATTTCAAGGACACTAAATAGAACTCCCCCTTTTGTCAACTAAAGAAGAATAGAATGGAGCTAAAATGTCAACACTATCTTAATGCATGCCAGTTGATCTTCCTGACAAATCTCATCTACTAGTACCGCTAGTTAGTGGACCTTTTGTTTTCAAAGAAGTTCACAGTCACAGAGTGAAAGTCTAGCCTTTCCTTCGTGTTGAAATTATTATGTCATAAAATGTTTTTGGACTCAACGCTTCAAGTGCTGCCACGTTTCTCTTTCAAAAGCTATGGCCTGCGGGCTTTTTCAGTGCATGGATCAAAGGTTTGGAACTCACTACCCATTTTTTTGTGTGTGGGCGTGTGGGTAGGAGGGGGCTTCATTCCGGTTTGTTTGGTGGACACCTACCCGCCTATGTCACGTGTTTTATTTTCTCAATTGGACTATGTATTTATTACGACGGTCTCTCACTCCCCATTGATCTCAGACAGACAACATGCTACACTACATTCATGAACAACATTAAGACCTGTCACCTATCTGTTTAAAACGTTTTAGATTTTTAGTTAGTCATTTGATCTCTCGTGTTTGTGTTTGTGATGTTATCACAGCGCCTTGGGCCTACATTTTGTTTGTTAACACAGCTCTATAAATTATTATTATTATTATTATTATATTAGAAAAGAACGAGTATTCATTCTCTGGCGCAGTTTTGTTAAAGGGAAACAAAATTCATCGTAGTCCCTTTATCAGTTTCCACCGAGGAATTTTCTGGTGATGTGGCAGGTCTGCAACTGTACCGCACTCTGACAGGCAACGAGAATGTTCCTAGGAATACCAAGGGCCTTGAAGGTATCTGTGAGGTCAGTTGTTATTATCCCCTCGGTTAACAATGGGGTATATTGTTTTAGATAATTTCCATAAACGCTTAATCTCCAAGCCTAGGTTCCCATATTTTCTTTGTTTTTCTATCTCAGTTGTTCTTAAATTATTAGTATTATAATAGGCTCATGTATCAAGCTTTTTAACTGGAAATAATTGTCAACTTGCTCATTTTAAGTTTGAAGTAAATAAATAAGTATGGGGGAGGGGGGGAAGCGGAATTGACTGCTGACTGTCTGCGCATGTCTGTACTCCTTTCTAGACACATTTATTTCTTCCTTCTATCCCCCCTCCGTCTTTCACTTAGTGATGTCCCATTCAACTATGGAAATAAATTGAATACGTTTAAGGGTCAAATAGAAGAAACTGACAACAGGTAAAGTCAACCAAAAGACAACCAGAACGGAACTTACCTGGCAGCGAGATACATTCATAAATCTTCACAAAGAGGAGTCACTTCCTCTATCAGGGCCACACTTATGGCTGTGTAGTGCTGTAGATTGTGAGGTCTCACTTCCTCTATCAGGGCCACACTTATGGCTGTGTAGTGCTGTAGATTGTGAGGTCTCACTTCCTCTATCAGGGCCAAACTTATGGCTATGTAGTGCTGTAGATTGTGCAGTCTCACTTCCTCTATCAGGGCCACACTTATGGCTGTGTAGTGCTGTAAATTGTGCAGTCTCACTTCCTCTATCAGGGCCACATTTATGGCTGTGTAGTGCTGTAGATTGTGCAGTCTCACTTCCTCTATCAGGGCCACACTTATGGCTGTGTAGTGTTGTAGATTGTGCAGTCTCACTTCCTCTATCAGGGCCACACTTATGGCTGTGTAGTGTTGTAGATTGTGCAGTCTCACTTCCTCTATCAGGGCCACACTTATGGCTGTGTAGTGTTGTAGATTGTGCAGTCTCACTTCCTCTATCAGGGCCACACTTATGGCTGTGTAGTGCTGTAGATTGTGCAGTCTCACTTCCTCTATCAGGGCCACACTTATGGCTGTGTAGTGTTGTAGATTGTGCAGTCTCACTTCCTCTATCAGGGCCACACTTATGGCTGTGTAGTGTTGTAGATTGTGCAGTCTCACTTCCTCTATCAGGGCCACACTTATGGCTGTGTAGTGTTGTAGATTGTGCAGTCTCACTTCCTCTATCAGGGCCACACTTATGGCTGTGTAGTGCTGTAGATTGTGCAGTCTCACTTCCTCTATCAGGGCCACACTTATGGCTGTGTAGTGTTGTAGATTGTGCAGTCTCACTTCCTCTATCAGGGCCACACTTATGGCTGTGTAGTGTTGTAGATTGTGCAGTCTCACTTCCTCTATCAGGGCCACACTTATGGATGTGTAGTGTTGTAGATTGTGCAGTCTCACTTCCTCTATCAGGGCCACACTTATGGCTGTGTAGTGTTGTAGATTGTGAGGTCTCACTTCCTCTATCAGGGCCACACTTATGGCTGTGTAGTGTTGTAGATTGTGCAGTCTCACTTCCTCTATCAGGGCCACACTTATGGCTATGTAGTGCTGTAGATTGTGCAGTCTCACTTCCTCTATCAGGGCCACACTTATGGCTGTGTAGTGCTGTAGATTGTGCAGTCTCACTTCCTCTATCAGGGCCACACTTATGGCTGTGTAGTGCTGTAGATTGTGCAGTCTCCGGGGCCTCAATTTCGGCTATTAGACATAAAAAGGATGCGCAGTGGCTGAGAGGTAAAGCGCTTGAGTTCCGAACCGGAGGGTTCCGGGTTCAAATCGTGATGTAGGCTGGGGTTCGCAATATCAGGATTCAGGCGTTCTAAGCCAACCCAGCTCTAATGGGTACCTGGCATTAGTTGGGAAAAAGTAAAGGCCGTTGTGCTGGCCATATGACACCCTCGTTAACTGTGGGCCACAGAAACATCGTCTGCCCTATACACCGCATAGTCTAGAAGGAGAACTTTTTTTTTTAAGTATAAAAAAGAATTAAAATTTTAGAATTGTTTAAGGAAGTTGACCTTATGAAAATTAAGAACGTCTATTTGGAAATATTTTTTATAAATAGAAAGTAAATTTGTTTTGTTGGAACTTAGTGTTTTGTTTTTAATTCCTTGAGAGCACTGTACAAAGGTTTATCCGCTTCCACTTATAAATTTTTTTATTTATTTTTATTTAACTCTTTCTTTCCATAATTATTTACTACATTCTGGTGGAATCAACGTTGGTATCGTCAGTTAGGAGAGAAAGAGTTAATAGACAACTTATCGATACGAAATCTTTGAATTGTTAAAAACCTCTTGAAAACAAAGTACTTTCAATGAGAAACAAACTATAATATTTTTTTCATGAAGTAAAATAGGTTTTCATGACAGTGAAAATAATGCCTAGGTTTTGTTCATAGCAAACACAAATATTTGGGTACATATTTCGGATGTTCGTTCAGATCTGAAGATTTTAAACTCCTAGCTCAAACCTCCCGCAGGAAGGCGGGAGATGGCGCCGGGCAGGGTTCGAACCAGAGACCGTCGAGACGATAGTCCAGAGCGCAGTGTCTGAAACGCTTTGAGTTCAATGCTAGTTTCCAGCAATTGATATGCTGATCTGTTCACTGGATAGGATAACATCTTTCCACTTTTTTTCTTTCTACATAAGCTGGAATGAATTGGCTTTGGTAAAATAAAGCAAACGCTAAACAGTCGAGATTTCATATCATTCACTAGACATTCATCATCATCATCAAACTTCATTTGAGGGAGGGCTTGAGAGGCTCAAATCCTCTCTTGCAAAAGTCCTGGACAGAAACCCTGCTGTCTTGCGTAGTGCATAAATGTCGCCATACAGGTCGAGAATTTTGGGTTTCCCAGACCTGTCGAGGCGGAGATCAGCAAGTCTGGGGCAGTCAAACAGAATATGAGGCACGGTTACCTCTTCTTCCCTGCAGCGGGGGCACCGTAAATCAAAATTTGGCCATAGCCGCGAGAAATATGAGTTAACAAGGACAATGGCCTGTCGTGCACTGTGCTATAAAAGCTTGCTCAGGCCTGGACAGCCTCCACCACGGGGTTCACTAGACATTAGTAGCGGGCATCAAAACGTTATTTTTATCCACTGTGACTTTAGGTCGCACGTATATGTCCTTCTCTATTCCTCTCTGTCTTTTGCCTTAGATAGAACCTTTTTCAGTGGCAGACCCGTTCATTCTTTTATGTTGACTTTCCATCGCTTTCTCTGTCAGCCTCTTCTTCTTTTTCCTGGTACTGTTCCCTGGAGGAAGGTCTTTGCTAGCCCTAAAGACCTTGTAATGTGGCCATATAATTTTATCTTGCGTTGTTTTTTTTTTTTTACGATAGTTAGCAGGTCATCATGAGGTCCTATGGCTGCTGTAACCCGTGTCTCTAATCTCTTGGTTTGTGATGCGGTCTTTGAATAGAATATACCCAGAGACAAATACCATCCCTTTGAAAAAAAAAAAGCATCAATGTCTTAAATCCATTAAGTATGAACATGACACTGCCACAGGAGACGAAAGCAATGAAAGCGGACATGTGTTCAAGAGCTGACATATTTCAAACATCTGAAATGAATCAAGGGTTCACGCATCAAATGAATTACACCTAGACCAGCCAATGTGTAGGTGTTAATGTTGCACCCAAAGTAAATTCTAGGTGCACTTCGTGACGTGCACATTAAGTCGACCCGGAAGTGTATCGCAATGATCTATAAATAAATGTCTGTTTTAAATAGAATTGCACCCTTTTAACCCTGCATCAATCGCCCTCAACTAGTGCGTTACACTAAGGCTCATTGGCTTTTCACAATTACTTCCCTCTTTTTACGCACAAAAGGGTATTGCCTGTGTTTCCGTTTGTGATTTTCTGTTGCAGTCCAAATTACGAAATGGATTTATGTAACGACATAGCGTTTTATTCATTTAGAAATATTTCTTTTCAAATAATATTTAAACTATATTCATATTAATTTATTAACCTACACAATGCCATTCTTCAGTTATCTTTTTATTACAAAGCGAACAGCAACTTACTCTGTCTGGGAGGCATCTTGTACACGTTATTTCTCCGATAGTCGGACCAAGTGGCAACTTTTCGTCGTCGATAACAACACATGAATCAATAAATAAAAATTAACCAATTAGTTAATTAATTAGTGGTAATTAATCAATCTTGTTTTATACAAAAGGGAGAAAAATCTTGCATTATTGAGATTAATTTTTTTTTTTAAGTTGCTCGAGACTTAATTTTAACTCTTGAGGTCTAAGCCTCCACGAAGAAAGGCGGACGCGCTAGCCACTTAACTATTCAAGAACTTAAATAAATAGAAGGTTTTAAAGTCCTAACAAGTCTAGAGTCAAATCTATGAAGCATGTGGAAGGGGGTGAGGCTCAAGTACGGCTCGTTCCCATCAAGATGCACAGGATGCAAAAAGAAAATAGGGGGGAGGATTCCAGAGAGAGTTGGAGAGAGAGAGAGAGAGAGAATGAGAATCCAGTTCAACACAACAGATACTAGAATTCACAGGCTAAAAGTATCATGGGGGGGGGGACGTTAAAATCCGGGACGTTTTATTGGAAGTGCAAAAGAAAAAAAAAAGGAGGGGCGGTTCCGGCCGAAATAAAAACTATAAAGCCTGGGAACAAAACTATATATCTCCTTAGTGTCATTTCTCGGAATGGTTAATGAGCTGAACATCAGAGTGATCACTTACACTGACTTACAGTATTGTGTTTCATTGACACTGTCTTCATTCCACACGTCCTAAACAATAGCTCACTGTGGATGTGTCTAAGCGAGACCAAGCAAGATGGACAACTGAGGCGATACTTGAAGCGGGTGTTGCGGCAATACAAAAGGCCAACACATTACGAAGGTTAAACATTTTACTTGTCCACAAAACTGTTTCACTCACTTCCTCGTGCTTCTATTCTGAGAATACAATGAAGGTCAAGGATTGCCTGAAGAAGCTGAGGAGAGACTTATGGGAGTTACTTTAGACAAATTTGGAGGCGCGTTGGTCGAGCGGTAAAACGCTTGAACACCGAACAGAAGGGTTCCGGGTTTGAATCCTTGCAAAAACTGAGATTTTTTTTATTTTGGGATCTTTGAGGCGTCCCTGAGACCACCCATCTCTAATGATTGACTGACATTAGTTGGGTGAAAGGCAGTTGGACGTTATGCTGGCCGCATGGCATTCTCTATAACAGTAGTCCATAGAAACAAATGGCCTTTTCATCATTTGACTTATAGATTGCAAGGCCTGAAAGGGAACTTTCCTTTTTTTTTTAGAAGTGGGGGGGGGGGGACAAATTTAGATTTGTGTCTAGAAACATGAGAAAGTCGTTGTTTACTACCTATTGTATTTACCTGTATATTTCTAGAAGCTTATTGATTTCTCTTTCTTTTATTGTAGACGAGCTGGTTTAAATGCGAGAGAAATATTCAATTGAAGTCTGATGTGTAAACTATTGATTGTAAATTACATTGCTAAGAAATAAATATTGCATTCAGGCTGCATATCAATCTTTCTAGACCATTCTATTTTTGGTTATCTTTAACTTGAATAAAACGTGAACAAAATGGTTTTTAAATAAAAATGAACAACTTTTAATAACATTATAAACACATTTTTCAAGTTCAATGAAAAATGAACGCAGATACACATGTGAAATAATGATGTCTTCAACAAAATCCAACTCATTTTTAAAAACGACACGAGCTGGACACATACTAACAAAATATTCACCATCGTTTTATTGATGGTTACATCAGAAACTCACACAATCAAGCAATCACACAAGTACAATTCGTTTAAAGTGTTGTCTCGATAAAATGCCATGCTGTTTCTATAAAATATCATGCTGTTTCTATCAAATGCTATAAAACGTCCTGCTGTTTCTATAAAATGCCATGCTGTTTCTATAAAACGTCCTGCTGTTTCAATAAAATGTCATGCTGTTTCTATAAAACGTCCTGCTGTTTCAATAAAATGTCATGCTGTTTCTATAAAACGTCCTGCTGTTTCAATAAAATGTCATGCTGTTTCTATAAAGTCTCACTATATGTGTACTTTATATTTCCGTCCAAAGGAACGTCACAAGGAATTAATGTTAGACAAGACAGATATATCGTTTCATGACCAACACTAGTTCTTACGATCTATGAAGTTCTTAATATTTTTCAAAAACTTGGTAGGTAGGACGAACTGCCTAGCATGCATGTATATGCATTTTTTTCTCATATATCGAGAATCAGCACAATGGAAAAAGATAGTGCTGCAAAGTTATTCTCCTTAGTGTTGTGACATAATATTAACAATACCATCTGGCTACAGGTAGCAAACAGAGGGTGTCTCTTGTATGGTACGACATACATCAGCATATAGCTACAGGTAGCAAACAGAGATTCTCTTGTATAAGACATACATCAACATGTGGCTACAGGTAGCAAACAGAGATTCTCTTGTATAAGACATACATCAACATGTGGCTACAGGTAGCAAACAGAGATTCTCTTGTATAAGACATACATCAACATGTGGCTACAGGTAGCAAACAGAGATTCTCTTGTATAAGACATACATAAACATGTGGCTACAGGTAGCAAACAGAGATTCTCTTGTATAAGACATACATAAACATGTGGCTACAGGTAGCAAACAGAGATTCTCTTGTATAAGACATACATCAACATGTGGCTACAGGTAGCAAACAGAGATTCTCTTGTATAAGACATACATAAACATGTGGCTACAGGTAGCAAACAGAGATTCTCTTGTATAAGACATACATCAACATGTGGCTACAGGTAGCAAACAGAGATTCTCTTGTATAAGACATACATCAACATGTGGCTACAGGTAGCAAACAGAGATTCTCTTGTATAAGACATACATAAACATGTGGCTACAGGTAGCAAACAGAGATTCTCTTGTATAAGACATACATAAACATGTGGCTACAGGTAGCAAACAGAGATTCTCTTGTATAAGACATACATCAACATGTGGCTACAGGTAGCAAAGACACTTAACATGTTCAATGGTTGGCCATCTTGTCGTGCGGTATGAGCCCTGGACTGCCGTTCGGTCGTCTCGATGGTCCCGGGTTCAAACCCTGCCCGCTGCCATCCCACGTCGTCCTGCGGGAGGTTTGGAAAAGGAAGTAAATTATCTTCAACTCTGAAGGAACATCCGAAACATGGAAAACATTAAAAATAAAATAAAAATAAGTCACCGATATTAAATAATTTATTGTTTCCCTATATATATATCATTGATATATCATTGACATTGATATATATATATATATATATAAACAAATGATTACCTCAATTACGTTTAAAATAATGATTCAAACGAAATGCATATAACAATGAAATGGCAAGAGACAACGACTCACGTTTATCGGCGTGGACATGTTTCAAGATCATTTTAATTTAGATTTTAAAAAAATATACTAATGAAGATGGAATTGGATAAATCTTATTGCGTTCGTCATACATTCAATGATCTTAAGAAGCCAAAGACATAATTAATGGAATAATATTGCAAGATAACACAGAGATACACACCAGACATCAGTAGACAAGTATCACATTGACACACATCAGACATCAGTAGACAAGTATCACAGAGATACACACCAGACATCAGTAGACAAGTATCACTCTGATACACATCAGACATCAGTAGAAAATTATCACACTGATACACATCAGACATCAGTAGATAAGTATCACACTGATACACATCGGACATCAGTAGACAAGTATCACAGAGATACACATCAGACATCAGTAGACAAGTATCACAGAGATACACACCAGACATCAGTAGAAAGGTATCTCTCGGATACACATCAGACATCAGTAGACAAGTATCACAGAGATACACATCAGACATCAGTAGACAAGTATCACAGAGATACACATCAGACATCAGTAGACAAGTATCACAGAGATACAGATTAGACATCAGTAGACAAGTATCACACTGATACACATCAGACATCAGTAGACAAGTATCATAGAGATACACATCAGTAGACAAGTATCATAGAGATACACATCAGACATCAGTAGACAAGTATCACATTGATACACATCAGACATCAGTAGATAGGTATCACAGAGATACACATCAGACATCAGTAGACAAGTATCACAGAGATACACATCAGACATCAGTAGATAAGTATCACATTGATACACATCAGACATCAGCAGACAAGTATCACATTGATACACATCAGACATCAGTAGATAGGTATCACAGAGATACACATCAGACATCAGTAGACAAGTATCACATTGATACACATCAGACATCAGCAGACAAGTATCACATTGATACACATCAGACATCAGCAGACAAGTATCACATTGATACACATCAGACATCAGTAGATAGGTATCACAGAGATACACATCAGACATCAGCAGACAAGTATCACATTGATACACATCAGACATCAGTAGATAGGTATCACATTGATACACATCAGACATCAGTAGATAGGTATCACAGAGATACACATCAGACATCAGTAGATAGGTATCACAGAGATACACATCAGACATCAGTAGACAAGTATCACAGAGATACACATCAGACATCAGTAGACAAGTATCACATTGATACACATCAGACATCAGTAGACAAGTATCACATTGATACACATCAGACATCAGTAGATAGGTATCACATTGATACACATCAGACATCAGTAGATAGGTATCACAGAGATACACATCAGACATCAGTAGACAAGTATCACAGAGATACACATCAGACATCAGTAGACAGGTATCACATTGATACACATCAGACATCAGTAGACAAGTATCACATTGATACACATCAGACATCAGTAGATAGGTATCACATTGATACACATCAGACATCAGTAGATAGGTATCACAGAGATACACATCAGACATCAGTAGACAAGTATCACAGAGATACACATCAGACATCAGTAGACAAGTATCACAGAGATACACATCAGACATCAGTAGACAAGTATCACATTGATACACATCAGACATCAGTAGACAAGTATCACATTGATACACATCAGACATCAGTAGATAGGTATCACATTGATACACATCAGACATCAGTAGATAGGTATCACAGAGATACACATCAGACATCAGTAGACAAGTATCACAGAGATACACATCAGACATCAGTAGACAGGTATCACATTGATACACATCAGACATCAGTAGACAAGTATCACATTGATACACATCAGACATCAGTAGATAGGTATCACATTGATACACATCAGACATCAGTAGATAGGTATCACAGAGATACACATCAGACATCAGTAGACAAGTATCACAGAGATACACATCAGACATCAGTAGACAAGTATCACATTGATACACATCAGACATCAGTAGATAGGTATCACAGAGATACACATCAGACATCAGTAGACAAGTATCACAGAGATACACATCAGACATCAGTAGACAAGTATCACATTGATACACATCAGACATCAGTAGATAGGTATCACAGAGATACACATCAGACATCAGTAGACAAGTATCACAGAGATACACATCAGACATCAGTAGACAAGTATCACATTGATACACATCAGACATCAGTAGATAGGTATCACAGAGATACACATCAGACATCAGTAGACAAGTATCACAGAGATACACATCAGACATCAGTAGATAAGTATCACAGAGATACACATCAGACATCAGTAGACAAGTGTACAACATTCACGAAAACACTAACTCCGACCTGCTCACTAAACATTTTTTTTGTCCTAACCAAGATGCACACGTAAACGAAAGTGGCAAATCAAAGCATTTCAAATAATATTGAAAACTGAATCTATACATCTTTGGAGTTTCAGCACCTTGAACATTCTGTTACTTGACTCTATTGTCAGGCAATGAGCTGTTACATATCTTAAGAATATATCTATTATTTTATCATAATAACTTAATAAAAATATCCTAAATGTTGTTGTTTTTCTTTACTCCTTCTATATAGCTAAGGTTTTTAAATATTTACAAGGTTTGAGTGAATTCCCTACTTTATAGAAAGATTATCGGCTAATTAAATCTTGACGGTACGGGTAATTGGACGGATTGCTTAAATGATGAGTTGCTTAAATTGCAAGCAATTTAATTTTTAACTAATGTCGCATTCATATAAACTTGACATTTCGGTCTTGGAAGTGGAAGCCCAGTGCATTGGTTTGTTATAAGTGAAAGTCCGGTGCATTGGTTTGTTATAAGTGAAAGCCCAGTGCATTGGTTTGTTATAAGTGAAAGTCCGGTGCATTGGTTTGTTATAAGTGAAAGCCCAATGCATTGGTTTGTTATAAGTGAAAGTCCGGTGCATTGGTTTGTTAGCCTCTTTCAGCCTCATCTTCTGTCTGCAGTCTCCACTCAGGTCAAGTTGTTCATACATCTGCAGAAAGTGGGGACTTGGACGAAGCTAAACATTATCTCCCTTGTTGAGCCAGGCTTAAAGACCAGCGCAGTCAACGTCTGGTTCACCATAGTACAAGAACATTGACAGGTCAAACAGTTGAGTTCCTTTCTGGAGAGATACAACATACACGAAATAGTTGATAAATGATTACAATTACAGAATCTATTTGTACATTTCCCCTCCACCGCTAAATTACATCTGTCTGTCTGGGAGGATTCTTTTACACTTTTTTTTCTCCCACTTCCCATTCTCGAATGAAGGTGAAATTTTGTACAATCATTCATTGCCGATGACAACACACGAATCAATTAAAAAAATATAAAAAATTAGTTATTCAATTTTCGAGAATGGTGCGACCTTGCATGAAAAGGAAGGATACAATATGTAATATTTAGCGATATCGCAACGATTGAATGGTGCTACCCCTTAAATCAAAATAAGCCTTGTTTTTTTTTTTTCACAGATTCTGTTATATTTTCCTTGATTTTTTTTTATAGACATTTCTCTTCTGAGTTTTCATTTAAAAGTTACTTTCTTAGAAACGTCATTAATTTAATGAATGAAAAAATAATTATTATTGTTTTTATCTTCCAAATGAAAGTCGTCTCCCTTAGAAAATAACCAGAGCATAAGCAATATCATCTATCAATATGTTTGAGCAGATGTCTGTGTGTGTGCTCATTGATTGTACCAAGAGAGACTTATATATTCCCGGTATATTGCTTTCTAAATATCACATTAAATTTAGTAAAATTAGTATCTATCTATCTATCTATCTATCTATCTATCTATCTATCTATCTGTCTGTCTGTCTGTCTGTGTCTGTCATTTCTATCTATCTATATCTACATCCACATAAGTAATAAGCTATAATTAATCTACCTGCAAGTCTCTGTAGGGAAGTATTGACTTCTCTGTCCTACTTGAACTAAACTCACAGCAGTACCCAATGGGTCTGACAATGTGGTGAAAGTCTCGAGTTTTGGTTCCCTGTGGATGCAGTAGAATGATCTGATCGCAACGGATGTTACCAGAGCTCTCTATAGATACTTGTATGTATGTTACCAGAGCTCTCTATAGATACGTGTATGTATGTTACCAGAGCTCTCTATAGATACTTGTATGTATGTTACCAGAGCTCTCTATAGATACTTGTATGTATGTTACCAGAGCTCTCTATAGATACTTGTATGTATGTTACCAGAGCTCTCTATAGATACTTGTATGTATGTTACCAGAGCTCTCTATAGATACTTGTATGTATGTTACCAGAGCTCTCTATAGATACTTGTATGTATGTTACCAGAGCTCTCTATAGATACTTGTATGTATGTTACCAGAGCTCTCTATAGATACTCAACACTATACAGGAATCAGTGTTCGCTTGTACCGTATTTTCCCGAATATAACCCGTATACACTTATACCCCGCACCAATTACAAAATAACTTAGTGAAAACAAAATAGTGTAACCCGCAACCTTATATACCCCGCATGTGTAAAGCGTGACTTGCCGTAAGTTACCGGTACATAAAGTTGTTGCTCATCAGACATCTTCCCTCAAATATGTATGTGTGTGTGTGTGTGTGTGTGGAAGGTGTGTGTGCGGTATGAGTGTATGCGTGTGGGTAGGTGTGTGAATATGTGAGTGGGTTGGTGGGAGTGTAAACCATTTTCCATACATACAAACGATATAGATCAAAGTCTAGTTCTATAAGTAGATAGCATGTTCAAACTGATGTATTTAATTACTCTAAGTTCTATGGTAGCACTTGATAAACCAAGGTCTGTGTAGTTCTAACAAGTATGTTTAATACAGTTCTAATACTTACGATGCACAACAGCCATGGTATGAAGTCTGAAATATATAAACATTTAACAAATCTAAAGTTTAATAGCTTCAAAATGGTTTTAAGATGCTTGGAAATAACAAGAGGGTAGGATTTAATAATATTATTTTGGCACATTGATAGCTTTCTAAGTCAAAGTATCTGATATTCAGATATAGATTGAAATTTTAAAATGAGATTTGAGTACGTCCCCTTGTCTGTCCAGGCCACTGGCGGATCCAGAACTTTGGAGGGGGGGGGGCGATTTTTTTCCAAACCCTAACCAGTAAACCCTAACCCTATGCATAAACGTGCGTACAGCACACACACACACACACACATATATATATATATATATATATATATATATATATATATATATATATATATATATATATATATATATATATATATATATATATATATATATATGGCTCCTTTTGTCTCGAAAGGCAATGGATGCGCCCAAATGAGTCACTGGTTTTGGCTTAATCTTGAGACGGGGCAGAATCTGGTGTGGCTAATCAAGCCAATTCTAGAACGGCAGACTTTGCCACAATTCGTACATGTGTATGCCTCTGATTTAGGGCTAGCAGACAGGGCAGCTTTCTTTTTATCCCTCTTGATTAAAGCCGCTTCAATTCTTTTGTTCTCAGCAAGGGTTGTCCCAGCACGCACAGTCTGTTCCCATGCACTCCGGTCTTTGGCTATGTTTTCCCACATACTTTCGCTGATGCCTGAGGCTCTCATGTCTCGCTTGCAGACATCTCTATATGTTAGTCTTGGGCGGCCCTTGGGTCTGACTCCTTCCACAAGCTCAGCATATAAGATATCTTTCGGGATTCTGCCATCTGGCATGCGGGTGACATGTCCGAGCCAGCGTAATCTTCTTTGTGTCAGGAGAGCATACATGCTGTTCATATTGGCCAATCTTAAAACTTCCTGATTGGAGACATGGTCCCTCCAAGAGATGCCCATTATGCGTCTCAGGCAGCGCAAGTGGAAACTATTCAATCTGTGCTCTTGGTACATGTATGTTGACCAGCTCTCACTGCCATAAAGGAGAGTGCTCACAACACAGGCGTTGTAGACTAGGATTTTGGTCGCTGTGGTCAATTTACCATTTTCCCAGACGCGCTTGGAGAGTTTTGCCAATGCTGTGGTAGCTTTTCCTATCCTTTTTGTCAGCTCGATGTCTAAGTCTAGGTTACTGACAATTGTTGAACCCAAGTAGGTAAATTCCTGCACCACTGAAAGGGTGTGGTTCCCAATTTGTATTATAGGTATTTCTGCGACGTCTTGTGCCAGGATTTCGGTCTTGGAGAGACTTATAGTAAGGCTAAACTCTTGATAAGCAGCTGCTAAGGCGTTCACTAGCTTCTGTAGACCTCCTTGTGAGTGAGATACGAGTGCCGCGTCATCGGCAAACAGCAGCTCCCTTATCAATATACGACGCCTTTTCGTTTTGGCTTTAAGACGTGCCAGGTTAAAGAGCCTTCCATCGGATCTGCTATGGATGTATATTCCGTCTTCCAGGGATTTAAAAGCACTGGATAGTACGACTGAGAAGAAGATGCCAAATAGTGTAGGGGCCAGTACACATCCTTGTTTGACACCGCTCTTAATGGAGAATGGCCTGGAGGAAGAACTTTCAAACTGAACAGCATGTATGCTCTCCTGACACAAAGAAGATTACGCTGGCTCGGACATGTCACCCGCATGCCAGATGGCAGAATCCCGAAAGATATCTTATATGCTGAGCTTGTGGAAGGAGTCAGACCCAAGGGCCGCCCAAGACTAACATATAGAGATGTCTGCAAGCGAGACATGAGAGCCTCAGGCATCAGCGAAAGTATGTGGGAAAACATAGCCAAAGACCGGAGTGCATGGGAACAGACTGTGCGTGCTGGGACAACCCTTGCTGAGAACAAAAGAATTGAAGCGGCTTTAATCAAGAGGGATAAAAAGAAAGCTGCCCTGTCTGCTAGCCCTAAATCAGAGGCATACACATGTACGAATTGTGGCAAAGTCTGCCGTTCTAGAATTGGCTTGATTAGCCACACCAGATTCTGCCCCGTCTCAAGATTAAGCCAAAACCAGTGACTCATTTGGGCGCATCCATTGCCTTTCGAGACAAAAGGAGCCATATATATATATATATATATATATATATATATATATATATATATATATATATATATATATATATATATATATATTCGATATATGAGAATAAAATAAGACTGTTTCTCAATCTTCGGCGAAAAAAACAGAAAAAAAAAACAGTCTTTCTCTTGCAAGCTTGGGGGTCTGGGAGAGCGCTGTAAGCTTTTTCAGTGGGGTTCGGGGCAAAGCCCGACGCCCAAAAGCGTTTTCTTGCATTTTTCTCTGCAGAAACGCATTCTTCTGACATCTACAGCTCATTATTTATCAGTGGGGTTCGGGGCGAAGCCCCGACGCCAAAAGCGTTTTCTTGATTTTTCACGGCTGAAACGCATTCTCCTGACATCTACAGCTCATTACTTATTAGTGGTGTTCGGGGCGAAGCCCCGACGCCAAAAGCGTTTTCTTGCATTTTTCACTGCAGAAACGCATTCTCCTGACATCTACAGCTCATTACTTATTAGTGGTGTTCGGGGCGAAGCCCCGACGCCATAAGCGTTTTCTTGCATTTTTCTCTGCAGAAACGCATTCTTCTGACATCTACAGCTCATTACTTATTAGTGGTGTTCGGGGCGAAGCCCCGACGCCAAAAGCGTTTTCTTGCATTTCTCACTGCAAAAACGCATTCTTCTGACATCTACAGCTCACTATTTATCAGTGGGGTTTGGGGCGAAGCCCCGACGCCAAAAGCGTTTTCTTGCATTTTTCTCTGCAGAAACGCATTCTTCTGACATCTACAGCTCATTATTTATCAGTTGGGTTTGGGGCGAAGCCCCGACGCCAAAAGCGTTTTCTTGCATTTTTCTCTGCAGAAACGCATTCTTCTGACATCTACAGCTCATTACTTATTAGTGGTGTTCGGGGCGAAGCCCCGACGCCAAAAGCGTTTTCTTGCATTTCTCACTGCAGAAACGCATTCTTCTGACATCTACAGCTTATTATTCATCAGTGAGGTTTGGGGCGAAGCCTCGACGCTAAAAGCGTTTTCTGGCATTCTTCACTGCAGTAACGCATTTTCGTGCCCTAGAGCTCATTATTCATTCTATTATAAAGTGCCTTTTGAATAATGAGAAAAATATTCTAATATGAATTTATAATCCCTTAATACATTGTAAATAAAACCTATTTGTTCTTTGAAAAGATTAGATACCCCACATATTTAGATTAAGGTTTTGAGGATCGCCGCCGAAAAAAAAAATATTCGATTAATAATATTCAATAAAATTCTAGCATACATTGTGAGGTATAGTCCTAAATTTATTTAACTAGAAAAATATGAGATAGAGTAAAGGTTGGAAAAAGTCGACTAGGAAAAGATTATCTGGCTTTTGAACTCATCTCAACCGTGACTGTTATATTGAAAAATTTCGTTTGAATTATAACTTTTCCAAAGCATAGTCTTTCTTAAAATAGTTATGATAAATTCATGTCAAATTACACAAACTCTGTCTGGAAAGGGCAAGGGCGGTAAAATGAAAACTATTAATTTTCGCTCCTTTTTATAATTTCTGCTATTGATTGCATTTTGCATTAAAGAAAAGGGGTTGGGCGACTCGATATAAGAATTTACTTTATAGCATATATAAATTATATTAGTGACAGATTTTTTAAATTTTGTAATTTCTTACTATAATACAAAAAGAAAAAGTATTGATTTGTCCGATATTCGACTAATTTTGTTCACATACTATGATTTCTCCATAAAAGCAGGACCGCCCCCCCCCCCCCCCACACTCAAAGGGTTTAGATAGGAAGGGCGGTGGAGGTATTCGCTCTTCCCCTTCCAATCGGCCAACAGGTGAACGAAATTATATAAAGACCGGTTAAAATACCAATAACAAGTTTTAATCATATAGATATTTAATTGATTCTGTTAGCAAGCTGTGATTTCTACAAATAGATAGGACCGCCCCCCCCCCACTCGAAAGTTTATGGTGGGGGGGGGGCGGATTGATGCCATCGCCCCTCCCGACCCTACCAAATAGGCCAAAATACTAGAAAGGGGGGGGCGAAATAATCTAAAAATAGGTTGAAATATAAATAATTAGTATATATTATTAACATAAGTAATAAATTCGCATACAAATTGTGTGAAGTCTATACTTCGCCCCTACCGCCCCCCCCCTAGATCCGCCAGTGGTCCAGGCCTAAAACTGAATGTTTGACAAGAGTGCATTGAAAACACGATAAACTGAACAATGTCAAGGACGCAAAGTTAAACTTAAGTGTTGCCAACTTAAAATCTACCCTCGAAAAAGCTAAAAAGTGAAAAAAAAACATTGCTGATAGAACTAAAAAAAAAAAGAAAAGTTTCTCAACACTTTCTTTACTCTGTACACCGGATACACCAAACAGCTAGCTATTGATGGATGTGGTATAGCTGGGTGAGTGGCATCAACTGATTGGCTAACAAGGCGGCTCGAGTTAGAATCCCAATGTAGATCATGAATTGTTATAACACTCACTCTGTCTGGTACAAATCTTGTACACGTTATTTCCCATTCTCAAAGCAAGTTGAAACTTTATATAATTATAATAATTATTCATCGTCGATGTCAGCACATGAATCAATTTTTTAAAAAATTAACCAAGTAGTTAATTAATTTGTTAATTTTGTTTCATGCAGTAAAAGGGAGAGAAATATCGCAATATTGATAGATATGACAATAATTGTGAGGTTCTTCCCTTATGTAAGCTTTTTTTTTTTTTTTCTTTTTTGTTAAGTATCTTTCTATTTTTATTTTTTTTTGACTAAAGCCGTCTTGGCTGCGCTCTTAACACAGCAAGGAAACTCTCTCTCTTATGTCCCCTGCCCCAAATGTTGACTTAAAGAAATTGAACAGCATGCTATAACTGTACTATAACATGCTATAACTGTACTATAACATGCTATAACTGTACTATAACATGCTATAACTGTACTATAACATGCTATAACTGTACTATAACATGCTATAACTGTACTATAACATGCTATAACTGTACTATAACATGCTATAACTGTACTATAACATCTACTGGAGCAAGATCATTTTTTATGTTTTAAAAAATTCACTCCAAAAGATTTCTTATATTGTTAGGTCTATTTTTTAATATTTTTTTTCTGTTTTTTTTTTAAGTGTTTCTATATTTTTTTTTACTTGTTTTCAATGTTTCGTCCTTTCCTTCAGCCGAAACCTAAAGTACGTAGGACGAAATTATCTTCTTCTTTGAAGGAATGCCTTTAGTTTATAAGATACCCACAGCAGGACGGATTCGAACTTGGGAACATCGGATGACTCTATTAGTTTTAGTGCAAAATTTTGTTTCAAAAAATATAGGACAAAATTTAAATTTGTATAAGTATTTACCTTTACCTTTACCTATCCCTTAGTCTGTTGGACCGTTGGGGCACCAGGCAAGATTTGTCGACCGTCTTTCTCCATTCCTCCCTTTTTTTTGCCTTGTTCAGAACCTTTCTCAATGGCAGGCCTGTCCATTCTTTAATGTTGTCCTCCCATCGCTTTTTCTGTCTGCCTCTTCTTCTTTTCCCTGGCACTGTTCCCTGAAGAAAGGTCTTTGCGAGCCCCGTAGATCTTGTAATGTGGCCAAAGGTTTTAAGCTTTCGTTTTTTCACAATAGTAAGCAGGTCGTCATGAGCTCCGATCGCTACAGTAACCCTGTCTCTGATTTCTTGGTTTGTGATGCGGTCTTTGAATGTGATGCCTAAGATCCTTCTGTAGCATCTCAATTCCATTGCTAGGATCCTCCTCTCAAGCTCTGCATTCAACGTCCACGACTCACAAGCATATAAAAATGTGGCCATGACCAGAGAGCGCATCAGTCTAATTTTGGTGCCGAGGGCTAAGCCCTTATCTTTCCATATAATTTTAAGTTTTGAAAGGGCTGCTGTGGACTGTGCTATTCGGGCCAATAATTCGGGTTTTGTTCCCTCATCTGAGACAATAGCTCCGAGGTATTTGAAGCTGTTAACACTAGTTAGCTTTTCACCTCCAATACTGATGCCTCTTTTAAAGCCCTGATGGCTATTGGTCATAATTTGAGTTTTTTCGGCATTTATTTGCATGCCATATGCTGCGGAAGTCTTGTCAATGCGCATCACCAGGTCAGCTAGTTCTTCTTCTGTCCCTGCTAGGCCGTCAATGTCATCTGCGAAGCGCAAGTTAGTAATTCTTCTTCCTCCAATGCTAACAGTACCTTCATAGCCCTCGAGGGCATCTTCCATTATCCTTTCAAGGAAGATATTGAAGAGTGTTGGTGACAGTAGGCAGCCTTGTCTTACTCCAACTGTGGTTTTGAACCAGTCCCCAATATTATTGTTGAAATACACCGCACTGGTGGCCTCCTTGTAGAGGTTCTGGATAACTTTGATTATGTTTTTATTAATGTATAAGTATTATATTTAAAAAAAAATAAATTAAAACCATTCGTTTTCAAAAGGTTTTTAAAGTATTTTTTTTTATTATAGAGTCGGGTACCTATGTTAACCCTTAAATAAAAATAATAGCTCCACCTTGTTGCAGTGGTGTAGCTAGGAATTAGCCATCATTTGGGGGGCCCGGGTGGCTTTACCTCTTTGGGGCCCCTGCATTTTGCGTAATAGTAAATATTTAATGTAAATTAACACTCATTTTCGGGCCTCCCTCAAGTGGGGACCCGGGGGTGATTTTAAATTCTCCCCCCCCCCCCAACTACGTCTCTGCATTGTTGGTCCGAGATGCGCACATTCTTTTTTTTTTCTAAGAACTCGAAGATGGCTCTGAAATCAGAGTCAGAGTGTTACAAGGTCATCTGTCGTCATCGAGAAGTACATAGAAGTCTATTTATAAAGCGCTAGTTATGAGTATGTAAGTGTGTGAATGCTGTTCGTATTTACATCAATATTGTTATTGTACAGTAGTTATGCTGAGGTTGTCAATTGTAGTCAAACTGAATTTTCATTAGATTGTATCAATAAAAACTATCTTATCTCTTTATCTTGTCTAAATCTCATGTTCGCTTTAAAAACCCGAATGCACTCTAGGCCCGGATAGCTTGGCTCTGTTGAAATAATGTCTGCTTTTTTTTTTTTTTTTTTTTTTGGGGGGGGGGGGGGAGGGGGCGGGGATTTTTCTTTGTTCTTTGCTGATAGCTATTCATAAACACTTACAGATGTATCCAGTCGTCCACTTTCACGGTGATCGATCACTTCATTTTGAGTTCTGAACAAGCCAGGGAACTTGTCCAGCAGATCTGATTCTTTGCTTGGCCGCTCTGTGACGAGAATCGGTCCTCTAGTTCTTCTGAATGGAGGCACAAAGACTGGGATAATCTGGGCGAAGTCTTGCTCTTCCTGGAGTCCAACGTCTGCGTCATAGAGCTGGGAGCAGCTGTGGTAAGGGAGATAACTCTGGTGGCTTATTCGTTCAAAAAGTGAAACAATAAATATGTTGTATCGCTGGTGCATCGCCCTTTCTCCCCCCCCCCCTTTTTTTTATACAAACAACTTGGCCGCCCGGGTTGAGAACTGAAGGGGGGGGGGGGCGGATGTTTTTTTTTAATTGTAATTTTAATTAAGAAAACGCAAACAATTAAGATTTGAATCATTTATAAAGAAACATTTTTTTTTGCCCCAGCCGTAATCTACTAAAAGACCCTCGGCCTTAGTTCATATTAATCATTTAAAATTCTACCGCAATTTTACTACTTGAAATTCTAATTTTGTATTTGTGAGTGTATCGCACTAGATCTAGGTGTTTTATATTTCTGTGTGTATCGTGTGAAGCAAGCTTCCACTTTCAGACCATGTGGTCTATAGGGCAGATGATGTAAAGGTTATCTGTTTCTGTGGTGTCACAGGAAGATAAGGTGGAGGAGTAATTTGAGGAGGATGACAAAGATATGGAGGAGGAAGATAAGGAGGAGGAGTAATTTGAGGAGGATGACAAAGGTGTGGAGGAGGAAGATAAGGAGGAGGAGTAATTTGAGGAGGATGACAAAGGTGTGGAGGAGGAAGATAAGGAGGAGAAGTAATTTGAGGAGGATGACAAAGGTGTGGAGGAGGAAGATAAGGAGGAGGATGACAAAGATGTGGAGGAGGAAGATAAGAAGGATGAGTAATTTGAGGAGGATGACAAAGATGTGGAGGAGGAAGATAAGGAGGAGGAGTAATTTGAGGAGGATGACAAAGATGTGGAGGAGGAGTAATTTGAGGAGGATGACAAAGATATGGAGGAGGAAGATAAGGAGGAGGAGTAATTTGAGGAGGATGACAAAGATGTGGAGGAGGAAGATAAGGAGGAGGAGTAATTTGAGGAGGATGACAAAGGTGTGGAGGAGGAAGATAAGGAGGAGGATGACAAAGATGTGGAGGAGGAAGATAAGAAGGATGAGTAATTTGAGGAGGATGACAAAGATGTGGAGGAGGAAGATAAGGAGGAGGAGTAATTTGAGGAGGATGACAAAGATGTGGAGGAGGAGTAATTTGAGGAGGATGACAAAGATGTGGAGGAGAAGTAATTTGAGGAGGATGACAAAGATGTGGAGGAGGAAGATAAGGAGGAGGAGTTATTTGAGGAGGATGACAAAGATGTTGAGGAGGAGTAATTTGAGGAGGATGACAAAGGTGTGGAGGAGGATGATAAGGAGGAGGATGACAAAGATGTGGAGGAGGAAGATAAGAAGGATGAGTAATTTGAGGAGGATGACAAAGATGTGGAGGAGGAAGATAAGGAGGAGGATGACAAAGATGTGGAGGAGGAAGATAAGAAGGATGAGTAATTTGAGGAGGATGACAAAGATGTGGAGGAGGAGTAATTTGAGGAGGATGACAAAGATGTGGAGGAGAAGTAATTTGAGGAGGATGACAAAGATGTGGAGGAGGAAGATAAGGAGGAGGAGTTATTTGAGGAGGATGACAAAGATGTGGAGGAGGAGTAATTTGAGGAGGATGACAAAGATGTGGAGGAGGAAGATAAGGAGGAGGAGTAATTTGAGGAGGATGACAAAGATGTGGAGGAGGAGTAATTTGAGGAGGATGACAAAGATGTGGAGGAGGAAGATAAGGAGGAGGAGTAATTTGAGGAGGATGACAAAGATGTGGAGGAGGAGTAATTTGAGGAGGATGACAAAGATGTGGAGGAGGAAGATAAGGAGGAGGAGTAATTTGAGGAGGATGACAAAGATGTGGAGGAGGAGTAATTTGAGGAGGATGACAAAGATGTGGAGGAGGAGTAATTTGAGGAGGATGACAAAGATGTGGAGGAGGAAGATAAGGAGGAGGAGTTATTTGAGGAGGATGACAAAAATGTGGAGTAGGAGTAATTTGAGGAGGATGACAAAGATGTGGAGGAGGAAGATAAGGAGGAGGAGTAATTTGAGGAGGATGACAAAGATGTGGAGGAGGAGTAATTTGAGGAGGATGACAAAGATGTGGAGGAGGAGTAATTTGAGGAGGATGACAAAGATGTGGAGGAGGAGTAATTTGAGGAGGATGACAAAGATGTGGAGGAGGAAGATAAGGAGGAGGAGTAATTTGAGGAGGATGACAAAGATGTGGAGGAGGAGTAATTTGAGGAGGATGACAAAGATGTGGAGGAGGAGTAATTTGAGGAGGATGACAAAGATGTGGAGGAGGAAGATAAGGAGGAGGAGTAATTTGAGGAGGATGACAAAGATGTGGAGGAGGAAGATAAGGAGGAGGAGTAATTTGAGGAGGATGACAAAGATGTGGAGGAGGAGTAATTTGAGGAGGATGACAAAGATGTGGAGGAGGAGTAATTTGAGGAGGATGACAAAGATGTGGAGGAGGAAGATAAGGAGGAGGAGTAATTTGAGGAGGATGACAAAGATGTGGAGGAGGAAGATAAGGAGGAGGAGTAATTTGAGGAGGATGACAAAGATGTGGAGGAGGAGTAATTTGAGGAGGATGACAAAGATGTGGAGGAGGAAGATAAGGAGGAGGAGTAATTTGAGGAGGATGACAAAGATGTGGAGGAGGAGTAATTTGAGGAGGATGACAAAGATGTGGAGGAGGAGTAATTTGAGGAGGATGACAAAGATGTGGAGGAGGAAGATAAGGAGGAGGAGTAATTTGAGGAGGATGACAAAGATGTGGAGGAGGAGTAATTTGAGGAGGATGACAAAGATGTGGAGGAGGAGTAATTTGAGGAGGATGACAAAGATGTGGAGGAGGAAGATAAGGAGGAGGAGTAATTTGAGGAGGATGACAAAGATGTGGAGGAGGAAGATAAGGAGGAGGAGTAATTTGAGGAGGATGACAAAGATGTGGAGGAGGAGTAATTTGAGGAGGATGACAAAGATGTGGAGGAGGAAGATAAGGAGGAGGAGTAATTTGAGGAGGATGACAAAGATGTGGAGGAGGAGTAATTTGAGGAGGATGACAAAGATGTGGAGGAGGAGTAATTTGAGGAGGATGACAAAGATGTGGAGGAGGAAGATAAGGAGGAGGAGTAATTTGAGGAGGATGACAAAGATGTGGAGGAGGAGTAATTTGAGGAGGATGACAAAGATGTGGAGGAGGAAGATAAGGAGGAGGAGTTATTTGAGGAGGATGACAAAGATGTGGAGGAGGAAGATAAGGAGGAGGAGTAATTTGAGGAGGATGACAAAGATGTGGAGGAGGATGACAAAGATGTGGAGGAGGAGTAATTTGAGGAGGATGACAAAGATGTGGAGGAGGAAGATAAGGAGGAGGAGTAATTTGAGGAGAATGACAAAGATGTGGAGGAGATCATGATGAGGAAAAAAATTGATGCACATTGATGATTAATTGATGATGAACGATTATAATGATGAATGTGGCCAAGCTAAAAATAAAGTTTATTTTTTAAATTAGTTAACCTAAACATCTCTATATTAACTCTTTCTCTCCTAACTGACGATACCAACGTTGATTCCACCAGAATGCGGTAAATAATTACGGAGAGAAAGAGTTAATGCAGTAACAAGAACTACCTAGCGGATGGATTGTAATGGTCATATTTCATCAAGTGTGTATAATTTAGCTTCGTTTGATCATGTGTGTCACTTACCTCAAGTATGACCAGGTAATTACCAGCAGAAATAAACGAACACATCTTCTGTAACCAGGCATGCCCACCTACTTAGGCTATCAAAGGCTAATTCACTGAAGCTAGACACACAAATCAACCTCACTAGACAACTAAGAGCCAAGATGCATCAACTGCATTTGTCGCGAATGACTCGGTCGATGTACCTGAATGCATCTATATAGATCTACTAGATGTACAGAAGCCTATCCTTTCTTTTTTTTTTTTTTTTTTCACAAAGAACAAAGCACGTCATTGTTGATGTCACTTTTTCTAGATCAGTGTTTCTAAATCTATGGCCCGACGACCACAATTGTTTGAAACCTACTCTATTTGGTGCTGTGGTAATGTATAGATCTAGAGTAAAGAACAAATCAAGGCTTAAAACTTCAGCACTAACAATAGCTATTTTCATCCTGTGATACGCAAATTAACACCCCTATTCATATGTATCGCTTTGTTAACAATGTAGTAGCCCTCTAAACAACAGTCTACATTTGTATACGCTTTCTTTTTCGTCTAATTACTAAAACCTGATAGCTTAATGCATAGGTGTCATCACTCTTGGTATCAGTGTCACTGTCCCACTAGGTTATGCAGTGCAGCGGTTCTCAGTTTGTGACTTTAGTAATACGTATACCTTTTTTTGGGGTGTGTGAATCAACCACATCTAAATATGTGTGTTAACATTCCTTGAGGTGTATATTTACCATGTTTATCTTCACAAAATGTTGAGTGTTTCTCTATAAACAGCCGAGTCTCGCTGTGCAACTTTTTTTTTTGTCTGTTTGTAAATCTTGAACACTAATAAAACAGATTTTGTTGAATAATACAAACACATAAGTCCAAACAATAACGTGAACGCTAGACAACAACTAACTTTGTGTACTTAAATACAAACTTACACAAGTACACATACACACAAACAGACATGTTCACAAACTTAATGTACGAAATCCTTTCTGTTCACAAGCACCACATGTAGCCTATACAAACTTACATGTACACAAGCACCACATGTAGCCTATACAAACTTACATGTACACAAGCACCACATGTAGCCTATACAAACTTACATGTACACAAGCACCACATGTAGCCTATACAAACTTACATGTACACAAGCACCACATGTAGCCTATACAAACTTACATGTACACAAACACCACATGTAGCCTATACAAACTTACATGTACACAAGCACATGTGCACACAAAACACACATTTATACAGCTTCCCATGTATACAAACACACATATACACAAACATGCTTGTACACAAACACATATGTGCAAAACATCGCATGTGCTCACACCCAATTAACACATGACATTCTAAATAACAAACACATTAAAGCAACAAATGAAAGGGGGGCACCTCTAGTCATCTCATTTAACACTTTAGATTGTACTATTTACATTGTGGTTGTGGTATTGGTTCAACGGTGTCAACGTGCCCTAGTTAACCTGGCGGGTTGACCAGAGAGCAGAGCTGTGGTGTGTATACAGATCTAGGTCAGTTACTCTCATACCTTGTGAACTACGAAACTCTCGGAATAAAACACTAAAGGCTACATAGATCTAAGTCCTCATTAATTTACTTAATGTATGAAGTGGGGTTGGGGGGGGGGCATGGTGCCTGGGAGGTTAAGCACTTGGCTTCCAAACCTGGGGTCCTGGGTTCGAATCTCGGTGAAGACTGGGATTTTGAATTTCAGGATTTTTAGTGCGGCCCAACCAACTCTAATAGGTACCTGACTTTAGTTGGCCAAAGAAACAGATGACATCATCTGCCCTTTAGATCTCGCGAGATTTGAAAAGGGAACTGTTACGTCATATGAAGTACATAGCACACGACTAGAAGGAAACTACACTTATATAGGTCAGATAGACATAGTCTGGGGTCAGATGTGTCTGTTATCGTATACGTTACAAACGTTACTTCAAACGAGAAGATGATTACGTCCTACGCATGCCCCTGTGTCAATCTAGTCATGCATGTCCATTAGTGACTTAAACTCTGCCAAGTCTTTGGATTTCCTGGCTAATTCAGGTAACCTCTTCCATCCTCCGATAGCACTCTAATAGTCTCTTTGCATTGATCGTTAAGTTTTAAGACTAACCCTAACCTTAAACTCATCAACAACATCAAAAATACTGACCACGAAACACGTAAACTGAGTTAGGTCTATACTTTTTGTGGAAATAAAAAGGGAGGAAATAATATGACTAAATACGACTAGTTGTAGGATAGTTTCCCTTGCTGAAGGCAGCCTCTACTATTCTTTAACTCCAACACGCTCGATAAATAGATTGTGCTTTGTCTTTTAAGCTGACATAAATGAACTGATTATAGATCTATCTATATTTTTGTATTATGCCATAGTGACAGAATTGGAAGGAAGCGTCAAGGTCTAGGCGACCCAAAGTCTAAAAGCGACAGTGCCATAAGAGAATGAAATGGGTTGGTTGTGACAGACTTAGGTCCTCCCGCGCCACGTTCGGCGCGTTTGGCGGCAAGCTGTCTCCATAAAGATCTGTCATTGGCAATGTCTGAAGTCTCCTCCCACCTGGTGTCCACTGTTCTGAGGTCCTCCATGAAGGTGTGACGCCAAGTTATACGAGGACGTCCTTGTTTGCGCATTCCTCATATGACCTCCATGTCATCGCATGCGTAGTTCCTTTTTTCGTAGAGCATGTCCCACAAACCTCATGCGACGCTCTGTCACAACCTCACTAAGTGTTCGACTCCCAGTTCGGCTTAGGATTTCCTTGTTTGAGACCCGCTCTGTGTAACTGACTCCCAAAATCCGTCTCAGCCATTTTTGTTGAGCCACATTTAGTTGCTCTCTTGAATCAGCCAGGAAAACCAACGACTTAGCATAGTTTATGTCAATGATCAACATGCATGACTAGATTGACAGTGATATGCTTAGGATTTATATGATATATGGTTTGAAAAGTTACAACGGCTAACCTGTTATCTATAAGATAGGCGACATAATTTTTTTTAGGTTTCGTTTCCTGTGCATAAATGCCATAAATTTACAATTTTAATTGTTAGTTTGATAATATAACTAAAACACTGCCTTTGTAGTGGCTTGCGAAGCAATGCTACCAGTATGTGTCGAAATGTCCTTATATAAGTCGTATATTGGAGTTGAGGCATAACTTATTGAGTCCTTATTTAACACTCATTTTCTCTTGTGTTTCATCTTCACCTTTACCAATGGACCTCATTCACCAATCGTAAACAAACAACATTTAGTCACGTGATAATATTGATAAAACAACGGGAAAAAAAACTGTCATGTGATAGCCATTGTTTACAAAAAATTAGATCGTAATTTGTATGTAAGAGATAGAGAATCACGTGGCTAAATGTTGTGTCTTTACTGTTGGTGAATGAGGTCCATTTCTTAATTTGTTGAACCGCTGGGGCCACACACATAATCTATCGACCGTCTCTCTCCATTCCTCTCTTTTGCCTTGAATCTCTTTCAGTGACAGGCCCGTCCATTTTTTAAGGTTCTCTTCCCATCGCTTTCTCTGTCTCCTTTCCACTGGTACTCTCCCTTTGCGAGACCCGAGTCATTGTGTTTTGTCCCTTCAAATTAAGTCATCACTGTGCAGTCAAGCAGTCACGTGACCGCCTACAAAAAAAAAATAAAATAAACTTCCACAGTTTCACGAACATATCGATAATGGTACGTGTTGGGTCAACGAAACCTTGTGTTGCTTAGGGCGTCGACTGGTCTAAATCCAGCCCTGGGATTATCTATGCTATTTATCGATATGGGGGGGGGGGCACCATTCATCCACATCAGTGATTCCCAAAGTGGTCTATATAGACCCCCTGGGGTCTGCGAGGACTTCCAAGGGGTCTACGAGAGCGAAAAAATAAATTGGGGGGGAGGGGGCTATGGCCTGTAAATGGGGGTCTACGTTACTGGATGTCATTGAAGCGTGTCAAGACTTTAAATTTCATTTCCCATTAACTATTGACCCTTAATGAAATTAAGTCGTGCACACATATGATTTATATCTTAGTTCATCCTTTTGAATTGTAATTCGGATTCAATTATTGAGTAGAGAACATTTAGATTGTACTGAAGAGACCATGTAATATAAATTGTAAACGGTCGTTACACTGTCAAGGTTCCATCCCCTATTAGTTAAATAAGGAGGAGTTGTGCATATTTGAATGTGTATAGTTCACTAACTTTACATTTGGAGTGGAGTTTAGAATTTATAGCTAAAAATGTATAGTTTAGAATTTTAAAAAAACCAAAACAAAGAAACGAAACTTTGTTTTTTAAAAGTAAAAAACGAATAGTCACCAATGTAGATGTGGACTTTAGATATTAGTCAAAGCTTTATATTGGTTGATGGGAAATATATTTTTTTTTTCTGTTGCTTGAGATCAAGAGTTTAGGTGCAAAGTAATTGCAATTATCTTGATTTGAAGATTGAATTCTCAAAATCTATTAATGTCACATTTCCATTGAGACATTTTAAAAATGTAAAGATCCACCCATTGCATTGGCTACATCAGCAGTAATGACATAATGGTCTAGAGTAATGTGTTGGTCCTAGGCCCCACATCCTGGCCATGGTCTTAAGCCCCACATCCTGGCCATGGTCCTAGGCCCCACATCCTGCCATGGTCCTAGGCCCCACATCCTGCCATGGTCCTAGGCTCGACACCCTGGTCATATGCCCCACATCCTGGCCATGGTCCTATGCCCCACACCCTGACCATGGTCCTAGGCCCCACATCCTGCCATAGTCCTAGGCCCCACACCCTGACCATGGTCCTAGGCCCCACATCCTGCCATGATCTTAGGCCCCACACCCTGGTAATGGTCCTATGCCCCACAACCTGGCCATGGTTCTGGGCCCCACATCCTGCCATGGTCCTACGCCCCACATCCTGGCCATGGTCCTAGGCCCCACATCCTGACCATGGTCCTAGGCTCCACATCCTGGCCATTGTTCTGGGCCCCACATCCTAGCCATGGTACTAGGCCCCACACCCTGCCATGGTCCTAATCCCCACACCCTGCAAAGGTCCTAGGCCCCACATCCTGGCCATGGTCCTAGGCCCCACATCCTGCCATGGTCCTCGGCCCCACATCCTGGCCATCGTCCTAGGCCCCACATCCTGGCCATGGTCCTAGGCCCCACATCCTGGCCATTGTTCTGGGCCCCACACCCTGCCAAGGTCTGCTCTGAGAGATTGTTTTTTTTTACCCGTGCAACTCCGTTACAATTCCATTGCTCACCTTTTAGTATCGATACTTTGATTTTTTTTAATGTTTATTTTCAAATAGTAATTTGGAAAATGATCACTTTATTTTAATTATTGTATACAAATGTAGTTTGTTACAATAAACCTCTCTGACTGCTGCTTACTTAAAACGCTTTGTCTCTAGGATGCCTCTTTAAATCAACAACCAACTCTTTAGTTTTTATCGATCATAATATTTTCTATAAACGATACTATTTAGAATAGACTGATGATGTGGAGGTAGATCTACAACAGCTTGGAGTTCGGGAATGGAGATGAAAGGCTCAGGAGAGATCTGAACGGAGGGATATGTTGAGGCAGGTAGATACTATTTAACAATATTCTAGCACAAGCAATAGACGCTGTAAATATTTTTAAAGCATGTAAAACACTGATCAAACTTATTAACAAGCAAAATATTTTTAAAATCCTATCTAAAGGGGAAGAATTCCGCCCTTGAAAACTATGTCAATAATGCACAAGTTATTTCCCTTTTTTGATATCAAGCAAAATAATTAATTACCAATAATTAATAGACTAAGTGTTGTTGTTTTTTTAATAGGGTTTGTTGGACTAGTCCGTTTCGTTTCTTTGATTAAAAAGTATTTGTCCTATATATCTTTGTATTTTTCAGTTCTCTTTTTAAATTAAACTGACATTATTATGCTATAATTTTAAGTTTCAACTTGATCGGAGAATGCGTGAGGGAGAAATAGCTTTAACAACTATTTGAGGGGACTAGTAAAGTAAAGTTTCCCTTTCAGATCTAGCGATCTATGGGGCAGATGATGTTAAGGTCATCTGTTTCTATGGCCAACGGTTAACAAGCAGGGTGTTATGTGGCCAGCACAACGACCAACCGCCTTTACTTTCCCCAACTTAAGTCAGGTACCCATTAGAGTTGTGTGGACTCCCGAAATTCAAAATCCCAGTCTTCATCGAGATTCGAACCCAGGACCCCAGGTTCGGAAGCCGAGAGCTTAACCACTCAGCCACCGCGCCCCCTTTTTGAGGGGACTAAGCCCAACAAATTTAGCCATATCTATGATTACTGAAAGATTAGTTTCCAATGCTGGTATCAAACAAAAATATGATTAATTACCAGTAATTGACTGGTTGCTTAGTTTTGTGCGAAGTTTCAACTTTATCCGAGAATAGGTGTGGGAAAAATAACGTGTAAACACTTTTTACCAGACAGACTGACAGACAGACACGTAAACTGACAGACATACATACAGAGTGACTTGATATAAGCTTTGTAATAAAAAAAAACATTTTTATTGATAACCTGAATCAAATGTCCTTAAGGTCCGAGAACGTCCCGTTCCCTATTATGGACCTCTTGACCAAGGAAAGGATTTTATCCATGGCCAGGATGAGGCATCGGCTCTTCACCAATCTCTCTGTCCGAAGTCCCGCCTTATCCGAAGTGATCATGTATTCACACCCGGTGTGTCGCAGGACACGGCCACCTTGAGCCAGGCACGGGTTCCCCTTCCCGTGCGAGGCCGGAGGCCGAGCATCGTGGGGGCCCTTATTATGCCTATAATGTCCCACCGAACCCGTGCGAGGGCCCATCACAGCGCGTATGGCCCCCGATAGGTAACGAAGCGGTGGGGGGTTGGACTGATTAGCGAGCCTTTGGTACATCCCTACCACGTGCAATGTACAGTCTCTCGACCATATCTTGGTAGCCCACTGAGAGCTATGTGTGCTACCGTACTTGACCTATCCGACTCCCTTGGCGGACGTTTCCTCCGGAGGGCCACGCTGAGGCAACGGTAGCATTCCTCCTGTTTATTGATAACCAGCCATTTAAAAAAAAAGTACTGTTCTATAGAAAATAAATAAATAGAGGAGACAATATTTCTATTATTATTTCACATATCAAACCGATCATAAATTGTTCACTTGGCGTTCACAACTAGATAATGTGACAATTTTAAAAAATATACATCACAAAAGAAGGAAAAAAAAATTTCTCTTAAAGACCTGAGATTCTTCCTGAGTCAAAGTTTTAAAAAAAACAAAAAAAAACAAATTGAATAGATGAATAATGAGATATAGAAAACTGAGAATATTAAACTTCACATAACCTTTTTATATATTTATATATAGAGAGAGAGTATATAAAATTTAAAAAAAAAAAAAGGGTCATAGGAATTTCATTTGCAGAAATAAATCCATATAATGGGAACTAATGGGAGACAACCGCCTAGTAATTCTGAGTCTTGAGGTAATACACAAAATTCGACTGACCGAGTCCAAAACAACTTTTGGTCGGATAAAGTGTAATGAGTTTTAGCTATTTCAGTATTTAGTCATCCTCAAACAAGAATAAGACACTATAAGCTCATATTAAATAATAGTTGCATGATTTCCAAGTAGAGATGGGAAACGAACCGAACCCGAACCGAACACACCGAACTCGAACCTCACTTATGACCGAACCGAACCGAACCCGAACTTTGAAACTGCTCGGTACGAACCGAACCGAACGAACCCTCCTTATCTTAACCGAACTAATTTAGCAATTTCTACATCTTTTTTTTTTGTGTTTAGTTTAATAATAATAATAATAAAATACTTAAATATTTTATTTTAATTCTAATGATTCCATTATCCAAACATGGGATAGATAAAGGGGGTGGGGGTATTTTGGAAATTAAAAAAAATTTAAGCGCGCGCGAGGTATTCCCATGGGTTTTTCCATACCTGCCGACTCTCCCTGCCCCTGAATTTTCGCGGGCTGTTTGCAATATTTCTTTTGATCAGATTAGCCCGCCCTCTCAGTAGATCTAATAAGTAGAAAGTCAATTTTAAAATATTGTCACTTTTATTGAAATGGCTGTTAGTTGAGAGTAGAATATTTTTGGACGACTATAGAGTGTAGATATAAATCTTCACTAAGTTCATATGTATTCTAATTTAAAATACATTTAATTATCTTCTTTTCATGGTAAAATCAGTTTAAAACGGAATCTCTTTTATAAATATTTAATATTAGAACTACTTAAAAAACTTAATATTTAATTTCTAAATAACGGTATTTACATTTCTTTTTAGTGTTGTATGTTTAAAAATTGTGAAGTATTCCGTATAGGAATATTATTACTATTATTCTGGTTTGCATTATTGATCATCAGTATTTTTAATGCAGGGGTGTGTGGATGGCGAGTACCTCGAATTGGGGGAGGGGTGGAAGTAACTTCCTGACAAATAGGGGGTGTTATAGAGTGTGTGTGTGTTTCCTGGCGGCGGTAAGATGAGGTTAAGCGATTGATTGGTGTATGCATGTATGATGAGGATGATGAAATTAGAGTAATGAAAATGTGAAACGGCAGACAATTTTGAGAAATGAACGTGTAAAGACGTTGTTTTGTGGTGAGCTAGATTTCGTTTAAATATCAGTATATTTCATTAATATTACATTTATATCTCAAGTTAAATATGTGAATATTGTAATAACAGTTAGGCTATATTGAGCTGCTCGCATACGAAATTTCTTTTAAAGTTTAAGTAAAAATATAAAACGTCTTTATTGGTTCAATAAACTTCAATTATACTAGCTGTTTTGTAAGCGACAAACCAACTAACAAGGAAAGGGGCGTCGAAATAAATGTTTTCTTTTCAGTGTAACTTATCTGAATAGTAGTAAAATTATGTTTAAAAATTAAAATATATTAAGTAGGAATATCTTCTAATAAGACCTTGTTAAATGTAGACTGCTTTTGCGAGGCGCGTATGCAACAATACGGGTCAAAACGTTTTGAAGAACACATTTTAAAACATCTTCGCTAGTGTGATTCTTCTGGAATTTTTGTCTCATAATAGTCGAATTTTATTGCTATTCATTATAGTGACGACTTTTGTAGGAAAAAAAAGTTTGCGACAGAGACGTCTTAACACGAAGAATATTTTTGAAAAAGATCACGCCTATTACAGAAGTACGTGTGCAATATGTCGGCCTAACTAGAATGTCCCTCGAATAATACTATTGGTCAAGGCTGCTTCTTTATTACTAGATTTAATATGGCCCTCGAATTTTTTAAAAATAAGATGACTAGTGCGTTCTGTAAGAAAACATAAATATAAGCTTTTTAAAAATTATCTCTTCTTACTATGAGATAAAGTTTAGAATAATCTTAGCGCCGCGTCCCGCCCGGAATTAAACCCCTTGCCGACTTGAGCGAAAACATGCCGCATCTTCAATTCTATCTCCATGAAGAAACTTTTACAACGCTTACAATTTATGTATGCAACATTATTTCGGAAAAAAAAAAAAAACTGACAATAGGCCTACTTTATATAGGTGTGAGACACTGACTCATTAAGACATTTTTTACAATCCTTGAAATTTATGTAGGCAACATTATTTTGGAATGAGTATTGCCCATTGGCCTATTATATGTTGCAAAGTATTTGTTTTATGAAAAATTCAAATGAAAGTGTTTTATCTAATAGGCTACATTTCATTAAGCCTAATAACTTAATTTCGCTATTACATAATTTCATAACATCGAACCGAGCCGAACCCGAACTTTGGACCTGACCGAACCGAACCGAACCCGAACTATACTCGTCATCGAACCGAACCGAACCCGAACTTAAATCTGACCGAACCGAACCGAACCCGAACTTTAAAAGTTGGGTTCGATTCCTATCTCTATTTCCAAGTGACACAGAGATTAATAGACCCAAGGTAAACAATGCATAGCTCTAAGCAGTTACCAAACGCCCCCCCCCTCTTTTTTCTTAATAAAGTGCGAAATTCATATTTGCCTAAGAAATGCCGCCAGTAAGCACTATAAAACTTATACATAATTTAAACGAAATTTAAAAAGTTAGCGATAGAAAAATTCTAAAATTTTATGTAGTTCTTTTAATACCCATTTCGGCACCCTACTTTCTGCGTCATGGGCGGTCTCCTAAATTGCTTTCCTCTGGGTACGGAAAATACTGGTCCTCAAAATGGCGCCGAAAGTTGTTCACGCATCTGCACACACTTGGAATTGTTACAAAATTAAACACGATCCTGCTGGGTGTGTCAGGGTCGTAGGTCAAGGCTGTGAAACTTTGTTCGGTCAGGGCACAAGCGCAGGGGCAGTTACAATTTGAAAAAGACCTGCAAAAGAAAAAAAAATTAAGAACTTTGTTACTTTGAAAACAAATATTCGTAAGAGGACCCCGTGGGACAGCTCAAGCACACAAAAGGAGTGCGCTTTTTTTATAGATCGTAAATAGATGTTACATTTATATTACACATACAGAAGCTGAAGAGTGAAATAGATTTTTAATGCGAGAAGTTTAGAATTATTTCTAGTGTGTAATTGTCTGAATCTGTGATTACAAAAAAAAACCCACTGCTTTTTAAATCTTGTTTTAAAAATGGTTTATACGTTAGTGTTTATAAAATATATATAAAGCTTCTTGTCAGACTCTGCGGACAAAAGTCAGGGAACGAAAAAATAATTGGTGGATTGAGCTGTCCGTAAATTTGCAGACAACATGCTGACACTGGTGACACAGACTCTTCCTATGAGTCAATGTGCCTATGGCCCAACTTACCAGACTACAGCCGAGCTAAGCAACAAGAATCCATAAAAAAAACACTAGTTAATTAACTATTGATAATTAATTATTTTGTTTGGTAACTCGAAAAAGGGAAATAAATTGTACCTGACTGAAGTGGTGCTAGAATCTGAATTAGTTCCCTTAATAGGTCTCTGCTTCAAAGTAAATTTGAAACAAACAATACATATATAATTATACAATGTTCTAGTTTCATAAGCATTTCACTAGCAGAGTGGTTAGAAATAGAATATCGGCTTGAGTTCAAATTCAGGTCGTTCCCGTATTTTTTTAAATAAATGGTTTTAAAAGTAATTACAGTCAAATTCGCCATCTATCCCCCCTCCTCCGTTTTTTTCTAACTGGTCCAGACAAGTGATAGGACCATAGCGTATAGAGAAAGCTAAAAGTATGAAATAGCGCTAAACAAAAACAAATGGTAAAAATATATCTAATCACACAGATTTCTTATTGTTAGTCTAGATCTAATACAAACTTAATCACATGACCGATCCAAAGGAATTAATACAATTCTACTTCCTATACGCTTTTTTAAAATAAGTATTATTTGTGTTTTTTCTTGTTTTTCTTTTTCTCTTAGTCTTAGTCTTTCCTCGATATATAAAAAAAACAACAAATCCACTGACCTACATGTGTCCACTGGGAAATATTGTTGTCTTCCGGCTAGCTGGACCAATCGTAATTGTCTGCCGAACTGATCCGGCAAAGTGGAAAAATTCTGCATTCGAGTTTCTCTGGGGATTAAAAAAAACAACAACTTAGGTCCAGGAACTTTTTAGGCTATTTTTTTAAATAACAATCAGTAGCCAACAAAATACCCTGGAATGAATCGCAGGAACAAATACATACAAATGTACATGTCTTTAAGATGGATAAAAGCACAGGTAGATCTCTCCAGCATAGAACATACACAGGTAGATCTCTCCGGCATAGAACATACACAGGTAGATCTCTCCAGCATAGAACATACACAGGTAGATCTCTCCAGCATAGAACATACACAGGTAGATCTCTCCAGCATAGAACATACACAGGTAGATCTCTCCAGCATAGAACATACACAGGTAGATCTCTCCAGCATAGAACATACACAGGTAGATCTCTCCGGCATAGAACATACACAGGTAGATCTCTCCAGCATAGAACATACACAGGTAGATCTCTCCAGCATAGAACATACACAGGTAGATCTCTCCAGCATAGAACATACACAGGTAGATCTCTCCAGCATAGAACATACACAGGTAGATCTCTCCGGCATAGAACATACACAGGTAGATCTCTCCAGCATAGAACATACACAGGTAGATCTTTCCAGCATAGAACATACACAGGTAGATCTCTCCAGCATAGAACATACACAGGTAGATCTCTCCAGCATAGAACATACACAGGTAGATCTCTCCAGCATAGAACATACACAGGTAGATCTCATTAAACACAGGTAGATCTCAGTAATAAGAAACATACACACGTATATCAGTAACAAGGAACATGCAAAGGTAGATCTGAGTAACAAGGAACATACAATAGAAAACGAGATGAAAACACATTGTTTTTCATATTGCTAATTAGTTGTACTCACGCTTCACAGCAACTCTGTACGATACGGTTGACTGAACTTGGGTTTTGTTGTATGACCTGTATGACTGAACTTGGGTTTTCTCCTGGGTTTCTTTCTAAATCCACGAACATTGAATTTGAGTCTTCTTCAAAGTCCTGCATAGTTAATAATTGGATTTAACAATCGGATTTAAGTCTAAGCACATACACAGTAATGGATACATTTATATAAAATAAAGTTTTGTAATTAAAGAAAATTAAACTGTACTTGCTGGCAAAACTATCAATAATTTTAACGAAATCTGTCAAATTAGTGAGTTGTAAATTTGTTATCGTTGATTGCAAAAATTCTTGACCTACTTAAGTTTGGAAAAAAAAATTCGCCTTCTAATAACTTCACTTACCGCGATTGTCAGAAATATGCCAATCAAGGTGATGATATTCGGAACTGATTTATCAATCCAATATTTTTTTGAACTCAAAAACTTCATTCCGAGGCTTATGAAGATACTGTCACAAGTCGTTGAAGCCTATTTCACTCCAGACAAAAATTCGTTTTTGTGTGCCAAAGCATGAAGTTGCTCAACTGAGGGAATTATTTCTTGAAAATTTGAACTATCTTGCCCAAGGAATATTACATTTTATCCCCCCGTAGCTCTTTGTTGGGCTTTTAATACAGAATCGTAATCTGTTTTGCCTGACATTTTTTCATGGCCAATACGAACTTTGAGATGAGCACATTCTCTCGGCAAAAGTAATACTGGCCTCAGCGATGTCTTTCTGTCACATGACCCAGTTGCGACATGTTTATTTTGCCACACCTAATGCAACCAAAGCCGTTGTCTGGGAGGGGGGTCAACCTAAGGTGTCTTTTCGTCGTCTGCGCCTGTATTCGGCAAGGTCCCTTCAAATGGCTTTCAAATGGCTGTCCCGTACAATCTCAGAGGCCCTCCGCTGCCTGCTGCTATCTTCAATGCCAATGAGAGCGAAAGGGCGTTATTTTTTCTTAATCTTTATACCTTTATACCATTGTGCTGCCCAGGTACGTGGCCAACAACATTAAGGTAGATAGATAGATAGATAGATAGATAGATAGATAGATAGATAGATAGATAGATAGATAGATAGATAGATAGATAGATAGATAGATAGATAGATTAAGAAGTTGTATGCGCTTTTTATCTTCCTGCGGACCCCCTGCGTTCGCATTAAGGACACTTGGTGCCCGCCCTGGGTCCGCGATCCACAGTTTGCGAACCGCTGTTTTAGGTCACAGTGAGTCAATAAAAACAAAGAAGATTAAGGCTTTATTTTAACCATTCCAATGTTAGTAGACTTATCCAGTGTACCACAAGTTATTGCACTGAACAACAACGATGTAATCAGTATTTTGTCTAGCTTGAATTACATGACCTTCAGATTTTGCAATCAAGACAATGCGGTCATGAGGTCCCCACTGATCGCCTCCCTTAGAAGTTTAAAATAGTTTATGCATACGTAATAAGTATTAGGCCTACTAGATCTAATTAGGCTTCTCAAAAATAACGTTTCCTGAGATAAATTGATCACAGAAATGGTTGAGGGGGGAGGATGGAGGGAGGAGTAGCTACGTAGACTTTATCCCGTGGGTATTTGGTTCACGTCCCAACTTCCTTTCTTCTCAATGTACAAAAAGGAAATGCATTCCTTAGGCTTAAAATGCCGGACATTCTAGGTAGTAAAAGTTTTGTGGGCATTGTGGGTAGGTCAAACTTTTCTGGGCATTGTGTGCAGGTCAAAGTTTTCTGGGCATTGTGGGCAGGTCAAAGTTTTCTGGGCATTGTGGGCAGGTCAAAGTTTTCTGGGCATTGTGGGCAGGTCAAAGTTTTTTGGGCATTGTGGGCAGGTCAAAGTTTTCTGGGCATTGTGGGCAGGTCAAAGTTTTCTGGGCATTGTGGGCAGGTCAAAGTTTTCTGGGCATTGTGGGTAGGTCAAAGTTTTCTGGGCATTGTGGGCAGGTCAAAGTTTTCTGGGCATTGTGGGCAGGTCAAAGTTTTTTGGGCATTGGGGGCAGGTCAAAGTTTTCTGGGCATTGTGGGCAGGTCAAAGTTTTCTGGGCATTGTGGGCAGGTCAAAGTTTTCTGGGCATTGTGGGCAGGTCAAAGTTTTCTGGGCATTGTGGGCAGGTCAAAGTTTTTTGGGCATTGTGGGTAGGTCAAAGTTTTCTGGGCATTGTGGGCAGGTCAAAGTTTTCTGGGCATTGTGGGTAGGTCAAAGTTTTCTGGGCATTGTGGGCAGGTCAAAGTTTTCTGGGCATTGTGGGCAGGTCAAAGTTTTTTGGGCATTGTGGGTTGGTCAAACTTTTCTGGGCATTGTGGGTTGGTCAAACTTTTCTGGGCATTGTGAGTAGGTCAAACTTTTCTGGGCATTGTGGGCAGGTCAAAGTTTTCTGGGCATTGTGGGCAGGTCAAAGTTTTTTGGGCATTGTGGGTTGGTCAAACTTTTCTGGGCATTGTGGGTAGGTCAAACTTTTCTGGGCATTGTGGGTAGGTTAAAGTTTTCTGGGCATTGTGGGCAGGTCAAAGTTTTTTGGGCATTGTGGGTTGGTCAAACTTTTCTGGGCATTGTGAGTAGGTCAAACTTTTCTGGGCATTGTGGATAGGTTAAAGTTTTCTGGATATTGTGGGTAGGTTACAGTTTTCTGGGCATTGTGGGTAAGTTATAGTTTTCTGGGCATTGTGAGTAGGTCAAAGTTTTCTGGGCATTGTGGGTAGGTCAAAGTTTTCTGGTCATTGTGGGTGAGTCTGAGTTTTCTGGGCATTGTGGGTAGGTCGAAGTTTTACAAGTAACATAGTGTTGTGGGTCAGCTGATGAAAAGTATCCATAATTTAAATCTAAACCATTTACCTCTAGTACTCCTACCGGTGGCTGCAGCATTGCTGAAATACTAGAACAAAGATTGTTTTATGAACTCTTTAATTTCTTGTGCAAGTATTAAATGATGATTATCGTCACTAACAATGTCAAATATTATAAAACAGTGTAGCTCTATACAATTTAATAAAAAGAAAATAAAACAAAATTCCCTTTTTAAAAAGCAAAGTTTATCTAAGGGAAAGAACTCCACTCTTACAACGATATCTTTCTATAATGTAAAATTTATTTCACTTATTACATATCAAATAAAATAATTAATAACAAATAATTAATTGACTAATTGCGTTGTTGTTGTTTTTTTATTTCATTCATGTTTTAGGGAAGATAAATAATTGTGTAACTTTCAACTTGATCCGACAATGAGTTTGGGAGAAATAACGCTAACAATTATCTAAGGGGACAAAACCTTACAAATTTAACGATATCTGTGAATACTGAAGGAGTAATTTCCCTTGTTGGGATTAAACAGTTAATTGACTAATTTGTTAATTTGTTGTTTTTGGTTACTGATTCATTTATTGTTTACACCAATTAATAATTGTGCAAAGTTTCAACTTGATCCGAGAATGGGTTTGGGAAGAAATAACGTGTACAAACTTTTTACCAGATGGACAGACCAGCCATATCAGGCCCATCGAAACTTCTGCCAAAAGTACTTAATGAATCCGCAGTGGCTACGTTTGATCGGGGCTCGCTTATTATTATTATTATTATTTTGCGGTGAACCCTGAAACAAGTGCCTGAAATTTATATGACCCCCCCGGCTCTAAATAGGTTGAGCATCACTGGCTGCATTATACTTACAGGTGACATTTGTAGACCAGCAGACTAGCGACTATACTGAGCATAAGCGTCACTGACATACTTGAAATTGTTGGTGTTTTCTGGGGAGAATAAAAATGACAAGGTTAATTTTAAACCAAGATTACCTCAATGTTGAAACTTTATTTTAAACTCGGTACATGGTACCATGTTAAAACAAGATGAAAATTAGACTCTCTTGGTTACTTAAATAAGGTGACTGCCTGTTCGTGTATGAAGGCGTAATGGCTAAGTTGTAAAGAGCTTGGTTTCCGAACCGAGAAATCTCGGGTTCGAATCCCGGTGAAGACTAGGTTTAAAATTTGGGATTTTAAAGACGCTCGGAGTCCACCCAACTCTGATGGGTACCAGACTATAGTTGGGGAAAGTACATACGTGTTGATTGTTGTGCTGGCCACATGACACACTCGTCAATCGCTGGCCATAAAAACAGCTGATCTTAGCTCTGGGACGTGCAACGGACAAAGGCTGTTTTTGGGATATTTTTCACGAATCCTTGCCTGGACACTGTTCTGAATGCTAGCCATCTAGGGCAGCCATCGTAGCCTTGGCCGAGTAGTTTGTCCATGTGAAAAATATACATAATGTATGCTCTGACAATGACGTTAGACACAGGCAGTGCGTCTCTCTAAACAACAGGGACAAAACCAATGAATTCTTCTAGAGTACAATCGCCATCAACAAATCCAACGCTCAAACACATCTGTTCAGCGTCTGAGATATCTGCAGTTTCATTAACGAAATACCAAGAAAACGCAGTCAATTCATTGCTACTGCTAGTATATTTTGGTTTCTGCTGCTAGTGCTCCGTCGATACAAATCAACGCTTTGACTCGGGTGGTATGTGAAGAACTTTTTTACATCTCTTCTATCGTAAACCGTTGGGCGTGTTTCACCTGCTGTTTTATCAAGCGCTAACAATGACCGCAACTTCCGCATGACGTAACTGCATTTACCAAGATGGCTGCACTCTTCACTCTTGTTCAAATAAACTTTCATATTTATCAAATAGAAAGACAGCTGGCAAAGATTTGTCCTCCAAGACAAAAACAAAACAACAACAACAAAAAAAACTTGTATCATATTCTATGCCTTTACCAAATATAATAATTTAAGTTTAATTATGTGCAAATGAAAACAAATCGTCACGCCTAGCGTGCTATAGAATATTGAATTGGTTGCCTGGTCGTGCGGTTTGTGCGCTGGACTGTCGTTCGGATTTATCGACGGTCGAGGTCGAGGGTTCAAACCCTGCCCGCTCCCATCCCCCGTCGTCCTGCGGGCGGTTTGGACTAGGAAGTAAACTATCTTCAACTCTGAAGGAACATCCGAAACATGTAAAACATTTTACTAAAGCGCACATGGACGGACATGAACTACAGATTCGCCTATTCTAGTTTATTACAATAATAACTTATCTTTATTCACTTTATTTCAGTTGAATCAAATCAAATATGTTAAGTTGCTTCCTAGCAGACGCTTATTGATTCGAATGTGTAAAATAGTGGCTAAAATTTGGCTACTCAGAATTCAGAGGGGTGCATGTGAATGCCTGATAAGCCTAGACTAGTTTACTGCAACTGTACTTCAGTCACCAGTGGAATCACTACTTGTTCAGTTTGCTACTTAGATTCTAATTGGGCGGGACATGTAGTTCTGTAAAGGGAGTTGTGTGCGCTCCCAGGGAGGTCAATACAAGCGCTACAAAGACTCAAGAGCTCCTTCAAGGTATGTGATATCGACATTCACAGCTGGGAAGCACTAGCTCTAGATCGCTCCTCATGGCGTGAAGCTGTGAGTCTCGGAGTCTCGAGATTTAAAAGGAAGAAGAATGGCCAGGGTGAAAGAGCGCCGAACCAACAAAAAGCTGAGAGTAGAAGCAGGCTATCTGCAACTGACGAAACCCACCCATGCCACATATGCGGCCGGCTTTTTAAATCGAGGATTGAACTTAACAGTCATCTTCGAGTCCATGGGAAATGAGTAATGTCCTCATCTTCGATCACGAAGGAGGAACTATAGAGAGAGAGATTCTAATTGATCTGATTATGCACAAAAATGGCTAGAATTTTGCTAATCAGAACGCAGGGGGGGGGTGCAAGTACACCACTTTGCACCCCCCCTGGGGGCGCCCATCCTCAAATGGTTTTGATTTCTACGCGGAACATACATACATACATGCATACATGCATACTGCTTACTTTCAATTATATATATTGTTATAAACCTGGTGGTGGCACAGATGGGGGTAGTGGTGTGAGTGTAGTCAGCCGATGCAAATCGCCCCAGGCCAGCGCTAGACGAGCGGTCAACCGTGACGAGTTACGATGGTCAGCCGAGTCGAGTGTCAACAGGACGGTTCGGGAAGGATCGCCGTCGTGAACAGAGCTCATGGGCTTCACGAGGGATGTAGTCATGTGACGAAGCTAGAAACTTCGAGCGGTGTTCCGTCCGGTTCTAGAAGGCCAGTAGGGACCCTATATAATGAGCGGAGGTGTCCAGTCAAGTCGGTTCAGAAAGGAGGTTCACGACAGGGGCTCAGAACACGGTCGACTCGATCACAGTTCAACGGTGTGGTTCTATTTGTTTCGGAGAACTATTTGTACTGTTCTACATGCTGCGAATTGTACAGTATTGGCTGTTATTTATGGACATTAAACCTTTACGTTATTTTGGAGCCCTGAGTTGTCAAGTTCTTTAAGTTGGTGGTGTATGGTGCAGTTTGCAGAGAGCCTGGATAGTGAGATTCGTAACAATATTAAATTATCTTTTCATTTAGTTATTATAACGAAAATATTTTTTTCCATTGAATAGTAAAATTGGCTGGTCCTGTTGCCCCCTCCCCCTTTTTTTTTCTTTTGCTAGATTTTGCGATTCATGGAGTAGATGATGTAACTGACATCTGTTTGTTTTTTTGGACGAATAGACTAATGAGGGTGTCATTTGGCCAAACGTCAGGGGCGTCTTAAAAATTATCAAATTCAAAATCCTATTCTGACATCACTTTTTTTTTATTTCCGTAAAGTCAGAAACTTCCCACAATTCAATGCCTAAGTCATGATATTATAATAAATTTGTTAACATGGTGTCTCTACTCTCTAGTGCCATTGATGTATGTGTAATAGTTATACATAAATAGCGGCCCATTTTGTGTAAAATACTATTGGGACCCCTGAAATAGTGGGGCCTATGGCTTTAGCACCGACTAGCTCTCTCCCACTTGGGCCAGCCGGAAGCAGATTACAATAGTATTTATGAGCTCTTAGAAAAACGTATTATTCTTGACAGTCTACTTCAGTTTTGTTTCGCCAGCTTTTCCCTCTTTTTAACCTAGTTTGTTTCTTAGAAAAACAAGCGAGCACACTTCCTACAAACACGAGAAAGCAGGCACGGCAAATTAAAAAATAGGATTCCTAACTTACCTCTAAACAATAAAACAATCCTAGCGTGGTGTTCATTCATCCTGTTAGGCGCAAGTACGGTCTACCAATCCGCACTAACCTCCTTGTGGGGAATCCCCCCACATCTCTTCCTCCCACTGAACTGAGCATTAGTCCCGGATACTGGTCTTATATAATGGTCACGGTGCATAGAAGTGTAGATCTATAAATCTAGACGTGCTGGGAAAACAGAACCCCGAAACTGTGCGACTGGTAAACACAGGGCGTGTTGGCTCGACAGTATTGATTACACAATCCCTGTAAGATCTACACCGTGGGATTAGTGGAGCTCTTTATTGAATGTAAGTCTGATTACATAGACAGATTTAGACTTCACTATCCTATACAGTCATTCTATTAGCTTACCTGGGGGACTGCCTGAACGTCTGCGCTTCGGGCTCTCGTCATGACGGCTCCGTATCCGGAATTATCTTCAATTTTCAATGAATGTCCGAAACACATAAAACATTGGCCTACACAATATATTTTTTTTTAATTGCAAGCTTCTTTTTTTTTGTTCCTTTGCATTTGTTCTAAAAACAGATAGGTTTCTATGTAATCAGGGGAGGATTTAAGGGAGGACATACGGGGCTACAGCTTCCGGGGTCTCCGCAAAAGAGATAAAAACTAAATCCAAATTTCGACGGCTTAAAGTGTTATGTTTTTTGGGGTTTTTTTGTTGTTGTTGTTTTGTTTTGCATTATTATGGCTCACAAAAATGCCAAGAAGTGTAGGCCTACGTCTGTATCATGCTTGGAATAAGTAAATAAAACTCCGGATTTTCGACAGTACCTCTACCAAGGTCCTTACCCTCCATAGACTCAAAAATATATACTTTTAACTTTTAAAACTAAAATCTACGTATAAAATATTTAAAAGGGAAAATGAGATTAAATCTACAAAACTCTGTTTTTTTCTTCTAAAATAGCGTGCTTTTAGATCAAAGTATTTTCATTTCTAAGTGGATGTTTATTAAAGCTATCAAAAAAAGGATAGGTGTAATGGAATATGTGTGTGTGTGTGTGTCTTGATATTGTGACGATGGGAAGAGGTTAGCGAGTGGTTGTGAATGATGTAACATAGGTGGTGCTGTCGTCACTTGGTCTTAGTTAGGAGAGACGACTCCAGAACGTGAGACTGAAAGGCTGTGTTATTGTAGTGAGTTAGATTTGGTTATTACTAAAGTCTACTACATTTATTTCATTTGATCACAAGTTTTTGTTTTGTTTATATTACAAATAACGTGTTATTTGGTTTGTTCACAAAGAGAAGTTATTTGAAGATTTATTAGTTAAGATCTATTACGCCTACAGCGGTTCAGTTGTCTACCAGCAGTTTGGTGCTACACGTCAACGACCGGTAAGTTGCGGTAACAACAGTAGAAACCTCCACAAAAATCCTGCCTCGTGGCCTCCACGTGCTTAAATCCGGCCCTGAATGTAATTATTGTATCTGGTTGTTTAATCCATAACACAAAAAAAGTTCATTTCCCATTGCGTGTCTACATGTATCTGATATTTTGATAGTGTGATTACGTAACAGATTTATGCCCAGAGGCGTTGTTAGGGACTGAGTCACTCGGTGCAATTAGCTTATGGTGTCAACCCCCTCTCATAAATTGACATAGATTTGAACTATTAAAAAAAACTAGATCCCTTGTATTAGGTAACGAATACATAAATAGAACGGAAAAACCTGTACTATACGTGACGTACCCCTCGTGCCGTCTGTATCGACGCCACTGCTTGGGCCGACTCTTTTCTTTTTTTTTTTTGTTTTATTATTATAGCTTTTATATAGCTCTACTTTCATGTTTATAGCATGCTCAGTGCGCTTTGGTCCAATCTCATTTGTGGACCAGTGGGGTATCTAGGAGTTGGTTTTCCGCGCTGCCCGAGTCGGATGTCGAGCCCCCTTCTAGGTAGCCAAGACAAGCCAAGTTCAAGCGCACTTAGCCTCTCCACCACGCTTCCCACCGCTTACATATAACATATCAGACGGACAGAAAAGCACCACAAACACAGCTACAGATATTCTCCCATGGAGATGCTAAAAATAATCATTTTAATTTTTGTTATTGGCCTACTTTTATTCTAATTTTAGTTTCCTTTTTTTTTTCTAATTTCGATTATAATTTCCTTTCAGTTTCCTCTATGTTTTCCATTTTATAACAGCGTATATCAACTCACTCTGTCTCTGTGTGTCTGTCTGGCCAAAAGTTTTTAGGCCTACATTTTATTTCAATCAAGCTGATCAATCTGAAATTGTGCACGATTATTTCTTTTACCTGACAACACAGGAATCAATTTTAAAAAATAACCAATTAGTTAATAAACTATTGGTAGTAAATTACTTTGTTTGGTATCTCTAACAAGGGAAAGGAATAGTACTTGACTGAAGTCAAGGCTCTGTCAAGCCGTCTCGGGCTTAATAAACACAAACATGAAACAGAAACAATAGATAACTTTACAATCTTCCATGTTCTTGAACTTTTCGCTAGTAGAGTGGTTACCGTGTTGGCTTGAGAAGCCTGAGAAGGAGTTAGCCCACAAGTTCGAATGGACCTCATTCACCAATCGTAAACAAACAACATTTTGCCACGTGGTTCTCTATCTCTTCTATACAAATTACGATCTAATTTTAATACTCAGTGGCTGTCACCTGACAGTTTTTTGTCGTTGTTTTATCAATATGATCATGTTTACGATTGGTGAATGAGGTCCATTGAGGTTGTTCCCTTGTCTTTTATTTAACTTTCATTTTGGTTTAAATCACCTTCAATTTTAATGAATGATCTGTCATTGTTTTTCAGCGTCACTCAACTGTAACGAAGTAGAAAGTGTTTACTTGACCCAAATCGACATTTCCAGGTCATGGACAAGTTGGCCGTCGTCTTGTTCGTCTACACCATGTCTTTCTCTGCGACAGCAGATCTGAATTTGTAAGTACCGGAAGTGGGAGGCATGCGTAGTGGCTGCTCAATAAATATTTGAACTGTTACAAACAGAGGCGTTGTGAGGGGGTGAGGCAAGGGGGAACAATGCCCCCGGCGCCACCCTCAGAAAGGCGCCAAACAAACAAACATTTTTTTTTAGATGTTTTAGTTAGGGAATACATTTGAATGTTATTATTTAACGCTTTTTATTTATAAGCCTTTATTTCTGTGTGGTGTTCATGGAAAATGGGGAGGGGCGCCAATAACGTTTCTTGCCCCGGGCGCACGTTTTGCTTACTACGCCCCTGGTTACAAAACACGGCTTTGGTTAGCTAATTACTTTTATAGACACCCGTGTGTTGATACGCAACCAGCCGTAAGCAGTTGTGGCCTTAACGGTGAAACCTTTTTTTTTTCACTCTTTTCTATAGGGAAATAAAAGATAAAGGCCCGTTTCTTATTTCATGTACTTGGATGAGTTCTTAAATGTGTCCTGCTTCCCTGGCGTCTGAATCAGCCATGAAATCCAATTATTTGAATTAAAGTCTCTAATGTGAGACAGTTAGTATTATTGGTTTGTATAGAGAGACGCACCATAGTTGACAGACCTAGAACGCGACATTTAGTGACGTCACCGTTTAGTAGGTTATCGTTTATTTATGTGACTAAATAGTCAGTGGGTGTTAGGACTTCATAGGGAGAACGTAATTTTCTATTAGACAGAGACTCGACCGTGGACTTTTTCAGTATTAAACATCATCTAAGTTTATATACTGGTTTGGCAGGGACGTAGCTAGGAATTTTCTATCGTTTGGGGGCCCGGGGGGCTTGACCTCATTGAAGGCGTAATATTTAATTTTTAATGTAAGAAACACTCATTTGGGCCCCCCCTCCCCCCACCCTAGCTACGCCACTGTGGTTTGGGCTTAGTCCTTCTACTTGTTATATGTGTAGGTCTTGTTACATGTTAGCTAAGTACATTGAATACACCCGTACAAGAAACCCAAGACATCTCCCGAGTAATCTGTCGAAGTCAGTCAGCCATCAACAACTAAAAGGGCAAGGCCTATCACACTAACATGCACAACTAAATGAACACACGGATACACATAGGATGCAATTATCTTCGTATTTGAAGGAATGTCTGTACTTTACATACAAACAAGCCAAAAAATCCATTTAAAAAAAAACAACAAAAAAACAGCTTATCTAAATGGGAAGAACTCCGTCCTTAAAACTATATCCACCATTAATGTACAAGCTATTTCCCTTATTCGATATCAAACAAAATAATTAATTACCAAAAGTTAAATGACTAATTGCGTTTTTTTTTTTTGTTTTGTTTATTGAGTCATGTTTTGTTAGGTACAATAAATAATTGGTTAAAGTAAGCAAACTTCAATATAATCAAACTGTATTATATAATCAATAAAAATACTTTAAAAAAAAAAAAAAGCTTATATTAAGCGTAGTTGCATCCATTAGTTTGGATCAGTCATGTAACTAAATGTGTAATAGATCTAGACTCTAGACTAAAAATATAAATCTGTGCGATTTATTTATTTTTTTACCAATTTTTTTGTTCAGTGAAATTTCAGGCTTCGGAAGCCAACACGGTAACCACTCTGCTAGCGAAGAGTCTATGAACATGGAAGATTGTGTAGTTATCTATTGTCTCTATTTGATGCTTGTGTTCACTAAGCCTAAGACGGCAGCCTAATATGAAGAGAACTAATTCAGCTTATATCACTAATTCAGTCAAGTACTATCATACCACACAAAGTAATTTAATACCATTAGTTAATTAACCAACTGGTTAATTTTTTTTAATTGATTCTTGTGTTGTCAGGTAAAAGAAATAATTGTGCAAAATTTCAGCTTGATCCTAAATTGGGTGTTGGAGAAATAACGTGGAAAAACTTTTTGCCAGACAGACAGACAGACAAACACACAGACAGACACACACACAGACAGAGTCAGTTGGTATAAGCTTTGTTAAAAGGTTCATGAATGTCATATTGGAGATTTTAAGTAAAAAGTTGCTGACTATATAAAAACTTCAGACGGAAGAGCTTTCAAAATATATGGTGCAGTGCTAAATTATGAGCAATCAACGAGAATGACCTTTTAAAAAAAAAAACACAGCTTATCAACTCTTCCTGTATTTTTATTTTTTGTTACACCGGATACGCCAAAACGCTTGCAACGCTATTTCATGTAAACCTCCACTACTTTCTACTGCTCTCTTATTTTCATCCTAACCTTGTTCTCAAAACACGTCTGGGTTTGAGATCAAACATTGAATCTCCTTGATGTTGACGACTTTCACGCCAAACGGTCAATCATATTTAGTTGTTCTCTGTAGTTTGTTGACACATTGACTTTTAAAAACCCAATAAAATAAAAGTAAGAGAGAAAAGAAGACAAAGCACAACGAAGAAATGTCGTTTCAATATAATGGAACGTAAAGAAATACCTAAAAAAAGGGAAAAAAAAAAAAAAAACATTTAAAGAATGTCAAGGACGTCATATGGAAAGATCACTGTTGTCCACAAAACAAAATAACACAAATCATATATACATTACTTACTACTACTAGAGAAAGAGCTTATACATTTGATTCTGCAGTGCTGAAATTATTATTTGGTTAATTAAAATGCCGGGGGAACGGTGGCTGAGTGATTAAGCGCTTGGCTTCCGAACCTGGGGGTCCTGCGTTCGAAGCTCAGCGAAAACTGAGTTTTGAAATTCGGGATTTTTAGGGTGCCCCTGAGTCTAATGGGTACCTGACTTTAGTTGGGGAAAGTAAAGATGTTTGGTCGATGTGCTGGCCACATGACACCCAGCTCGTTAATCGTTGGCCAAAGAAATAGATGAGCTTAACATCATCTGCCCTATAGATCGCAAGGTCTGAAATGGAAACTTTACTTTACTTTACTTTAATTACTTTTTTTTTTACACCTCATACACCAAAATGTATGAATTAACCAACATATATATTAACAAAAATAATTACCCAGATTTTTATTTGTATTTGCCAGAGACTGGGAGAAACTTGAAGCTGAAATAATTGACCGATATCCTGGATTCTTTTACACAAAGGATGAAATCAATGTCGTTAGAAATTATGTGAGTGTGAATTTATTTGAACTTATATACTAAGCATCAAAAGACAGCAAGCCTAAATTTAACTAGTAGCCTATCTTGTTTGGGAGATCAAAACAAAAGCGTCTTAAGCAACTTTAAACAACGTTTTTTGTAACAACTGCAATGCTTGATATCCATCCACCTGTGCAGGGGGGCCAAGTCGCAAAACGTCTCATCAATATCAGTAGATGTCCTTTAAGGATCGAGCTTGCGCCCTATGACGACACTTGACTAATGGGAAGGATTTGACCCAGAGGCCAGGAATGAGAGATGGCTCTTCGCAGATCCCTCTGTCAGGAGATTCCCCATCATCAAGAGGAATTAATCATCACATCCGTTATTGAGAGACACGACTCCTTGAGCCATTCCAGGATGACCCCATGTTCCTACATATTCCTATTTTAGAACAACAACCACAAATTGTACTTATAGGCAACCAGGGTATTAGGCCTCTGCAACTATGCGACCGCAGTGGGCCCCGCACTTTCAAAGTCCCCGGGCTTATTCTAGGTGTAAATAATTAAATTAAACCATACAGGGTTCCAGCGGCCTCCTGATTTTCCAGGTGCTCCGGGAAATCTCCTAAAATTACAAAATATACGAAAAAGTCCTGGAAATCTCCTGAAATTATTAAAATCTCCTGAAAGTTCATAAAAAATCTCCTGAAATGTAGACAAAATTGTCATTTTGAGGTATCATTCATTCAAAATGGAAAACGCCAATCCTACGCGCGATAAAGAAAAATTGCACTATACAATTCCCGTAACTATGGAATCAGGTGAAAGAAGCTTCTCGCGCCTCAAACTAATGAAGAATTACTTGAGATCAACCATTCACGAAGATAGATTGAACAATTTGGCGATTCTTTTTAGTGTGCGTGATCTATGTAGGAAATAGAATTCTGATGATAGGCCTAAACCAAATGACAAGGCTCTTAAAGTAAAATTTGATCGAGATTTGTACTTGGTAAAGAATAAATAAAATGCAAAGACGATTTTATTTTCTAATACAAAATCTTAATTTTCACTTATTATCCTTATCCCTACTCAAACTGGGCCCCGCGCAATCCGTTTCGAAAAGGGCCCCGCAATTGTTAGGCTCGGCCCTGTAGACATATCTGGCATTAGCATTACTGTCGACACACACAGTAAGTCACTCTGTGCATTCTGTTACAAATACTGTTACAAAATAGATCAAGAATAGGCATAAACCAGAAGCCTAGGTTCGAATCTTGATGTGGACCAGGAACTTTTTTAAATCGGATATGACTGGAGCTGAGTTGTGTTTGCTGAGCTGAGCTAAGCTGAGCTGAAGAAACACTTGTCACGTGTCCATAAAAGAGATAGGAGCACTGAGCATGCTAAAGCATGAAGGATACGCTATACACAAGCGATTTAGGGCCCCTTTTAGGTGATGTAAAGGTCACCAGTTTTTACGACGGTTAACGAGGGTATCATGCGCTTGCATAACTATCAAACGCCTTTACTTTCCCCAACTAATGTCAGGTACCCATTAGAGTCTTTAAAATTCCGAAATTCAAAATCCCAGTCTTCACAGGGATTCGAACCTCGCTTACCACTGAACCACCTATTTCATTATATTTTTTTAACATCAAGTGCGCGTCATCTCTTATTTCGTATTGTTTATTTTAAAAATCTTCAAAAGTTTTCTCCATGAAAAAAACAATGCACACAAAATGCCCATCAAAACCACATACAATCTCAATTTCCACCTACTCAATTAAAACTCGGTACATCTAGGAAATACGTGGATTTTTTTTATTTTTGTTGTATTTTGTTCTTTATCCTATGTCTTAGAGACAATTTTTGTTGTATTTTGTTCTTTATCCTATGTCTTAGAGACAATTTTTGTTGTATTTTGTTCTTTATCCTATGTCTTAGAGACAATTTTTGTTGTATTTTGTTCTTTATCCTATGTCTTAGAGACAATTTTTGTTGTATTTTGTTCTTTATCCTGTCTTAGAGACAATTTTTGTTGTATTTTGTTCTTTATCCTATGTCTTAGAGACAATTTTTGTTGTATTTTGTTCTTTATCCTATGTCTTAGAGACAATTTTTGTTGTATTTTGTTCTTTATCCTATGTCTTAGAGACAATTTTTGTTGTATTTTGTTCTTTATCCTATGTCTTAGAGACAATTTTTGTTGTATTTTGTTCTTTCTCCTATGTCTTAGAGACAATTTTTGTTGTATTTTGTTCTTTATCCTATGTCTTAGAGACAATTTTTGTTGTATTTTGTTCTTTCTCCTATGTCTTAGAGACAATTTTTGTTGTATTTTGTTCTTTATCCTATGTCTTAAAGATATTTTCTTTTTGTTGACCATACAGGAAAAAAGAAGAAGAAATGAAACTGTTGATTTCCATGGATGCTGCAACTCGTGAGTAGTGTATCACTCAATTTATTGATAAAAGTATATCCTAAGGGCGTTGAAGTTTTGATGGCTGTCTGGTTGCAGAGGGATCAGGCTACTACGTAATAATCACCATTTCCTGAATGAACGTATTCAAATTACAAGTCAGAAGGTGCAAACAAAGTGAATAACGGCTAAAATTTATTTAATCTTTAAAGAGAAAAAACGTATATAGGGGGAACAACTGCACAAATCATCATAGCTTATGTCCAGACATTCATCTCATTTCACAGCCATGATTTGTCATTGTTTTTTTTTTTTTTTTTGTTGTTGTTGTTCAAAACAGCACCTCCAAGACAGTCAGCTACAAGACATTGCCGGATCTCAATGAGAAAAATGTCACTCTGGTGACTTTTCAAGGCAGGAAGCAGTATTTTCCTTCGGAAACTTGCAGGTGAGGAGTGTTTCTATTCAGTCTGCTCACCGTTGACTTACCGCGATCAATTTGACTTAATAGAAGTTGAAAAACACATTATGATCAATTCTTCTTTATATCTCCGAAGAAAATTTCTTCTGTTCTTCTTCTTCTTCTTCTTCATCTTCTAGCCAGCTTTATTGCTGCTGAACTGTGAGCTCTTTTGTAGACTGTGCCAAGGAAAAAGTAGTGTGCTATTTTCTTCAGTTGTTCAGCACTGCCGTACAGGGTGTTGGTTTGTTGGGCTGCAGTGGAAGTAGGGTCTGCCTATTTCGGGTATGCTATTCTGCCTCAACCTGGCACCCGGATGGAAACGATTACTTGAGGAAGTAATTAGGCTAAATGAAAAGCAAAACAAAACTCTGTGGGAGTCTCCAAGGGAATGCGAGAGCTTTCCCATTCCACGTCCCTGTCGATAATCCATGCGCCGTTCCTCAAGTGACCGTTACATTAGTGGCGAGTCCTGCACGGTTAACTTGGTTTAACATAGGAAAATGGCGGAGGTTCCCGGTGTACTCGGCCTTCGGTCATGCATTCTAGTCCATGCGCTCGGAGTGCCAGATATGTCGGAAATGGCAATGCTTTACATAGGCATTGACTTGGATCTCTTCCAGACAGAACGGTTTGTTCAAGCTGGCTTACACGCCTAGAGCTCGAAGAGCCTTCGGCTCAGCTCTTTTGACAATCACACGGGACTGTCTAAGGTGGATTAGGAAAGGGCATTTAAAGAAGATATGGTTTGCGGTTTCATAAGGGTGGAAGCAGTGTCTACAAAGGGGGAGTTGTGTGAAATGCATTTTGTTCAGATGGTAATTTAACAGAGGTGTGTGTCCTGTTCTTAGTTGGAAAATTGTAGATTGCTCTTTGCGGGGGAGGAAGTTAATACTGTCCAGTTTGTTAGGCATAGTCATTTCTTTGTACATGGCTCTGCCTGTGTTTCCTGATGCCCATTGGTTGAAAATTTCTTCTGTAACCTCTATACGTCCGAATAAGGAATATTCCAATATAAAAACTATGAAGCCAACTTTGCTAGTAAGTTTCTTTAATAGTATAGCCTATTTTTCTTTGGAGCCTTGATTGAAATGTTGAGCTTGGTACGAACAAGGCGGTAGTCTGTATAAAAGTCGGCTCTTGGATAAACTCTGGCGTGCAATTACTTCACCAACATCGCATTGCCTCACCTTTATGTAATCAAGTAAATACAAGTGTTAAGAGCGCGGATGTCTCCATGTTGCCTTAAAAGTGTTTAGCGTTTATATTTGTAGGAAAACGGTATTCGTAACCACAAGATTAAATTCGGAGCAGAGTTTCAGCAACAGTCTGCCATTGTCGTTGCAATTACCAATACATGTCTCCCAACGACACCTATCAAAGTGCTGTAGTAACTCTCCGTTCGGACACTGAAGTCGCCAACGCTATAAGTTTGTAGTGTCACTTTGCCCAGGACTCGCCTCAAGTCACCATAGAATCTATCCTTCGCATCGAGTTCTACCAGTAGCGTTGGAGCATAGGTACTAAATACTGTTATGAACTTACATCTATGAAGTGGAAGTCTTAGTGACATCAATTGATCAGAGTGACCAACAGATATATCCTGCAAATTGCTGACGATATTTTGCTTTATCATTAAGCCTACTCCAGATTGCTTTCTTTTTTTTTTTTTGTCGTGGCCTCTCCCTGACCAGTAGAGAGTGTAACCAGCTCCCCTCTCTGTCAGAGATCCGTCACCTGCCAAACATACCTCACTAAGGGCACCATTATCCTGGGGAGTCTCTTGCTGAAATCCCACAGGTAACAGTGAACTCGGTGACTATCCAAGTCTTGTTGAGGTTGCAACTGCAATCGGGAAGCTCAGTAGATATATTAAGCTTGGCTCTGATGGTCTTCCAGCAAACGTTTTTTATAATCGGTGGTGCTGCTCTTACGGAAAGGTTAACAGACCATCGTCTTCTCTTTCTCCGACTGCTCCAATTACCGTGGCATTACTTTACTGTCATCAGCGGGAAAAAATTCAGAAGCTGCTGCCTCGTTTTGCCTGTCAACCTAAATAAAAACGGAGGTCATGCTTCAGAAGTCTCCAAACGGATCTAACCCTAGCTCCACGAATCAATGTGAAAGGCCACTTCCTTAAGGTTGTCGACCACCTTACATATCTTGATGGCAGTGTCCAACAATGCGTCACTGTCTAGAGCACTGCTTCCCAAACTGTGTTCCGCGGGGCCTGAATAGGTATTCCAGGAACTACTGGAATAATTAACTGGTAGGCCACCCCGTGAATTAATCTCTATAAAAAAATAAGCAAACTGTTCCCGCTAAATTCTCAGGATGTGCTAAGTGTTGCGATAAGGAAAAAGTTAGAGAAACACTGGTCTAGAGAAATAGACTACCGCTAAGGCCAACAGCGCTTTTAGTCGCCTCCAATTGAGAGTATGGCGGAATAAGTCTCTTCACCTAAAAAAAAATAAAGCAGCGGTTCTTACCAAACTTTTGTAAGGCTCTGTGACCTGGGTGCTCTATAGAAGGTATCTAAAATTTTTTGAAAGCTTTCATCAAAGGTGTCTTCGCTACATAATGGGCATACGCTGGCAACACTACCTAAAAAATAACCATCTTCTGCTGGAGGCCGGTGTGGACAGTATTCCATTCGATAGCTGGTCTGGGTCGGAAGCTTATCGCGCATACTGAGGGGGGGGGGGGGGGATGGCGACCGCATGTCAAAGGTGATCTTTTTTTGACTAGCTTGAAGGAATGCAGCGTAACAGAAGTGCTCCCCCCTCCCAATCCGTAAGCGCTATAAAGATCAACTCCGGCGTCATTTCGCCCTCACTGGCATAGGCCTACATCGTATTGAAATTATTTGAAACACCTAATGTAAAATAAGAATAAAAAGTCTTTTATGGTAGATCTATGTCTTATTGTTTAGTGGACCATAATAAAAGCAAATACATACCCAGTTAGGGAAATGAATTTTCGTGTGTTCTGTTACATGTATTTATATTGTTTGTTTCACGAGTTTTTAACCTAACTCTAACCACTTGCTGGGTTTTTTCCTCTTCACAGATCCTTGCCGAACTGTAACACGTGTCCCTGCGGATGCAGGATGGTGTCCCGACCCTTCACAGCCTTAATAGTTAACCCAGAGTATCCCACAAAGAGCAGCAATCCAGTTGTCCTAGACTTTGTGATGGCCCCAACATTCTGTCGATGTTTCAACAATGCAGCTTTACCAGAGACACAAGAAAGCTACTGCGGGAGTGGAGATAATAAAAATAGTAGGCCTACCGGTACTCTATCATCCCAGGGCTCTGAGCTCTGAACTGTAGGACGTTTAGAGTTCTTGGGAAAGAGACTTGTTGTTGCGTTGTACGACCAGCAACGACTCAAAACAGCTTCACTCGTTCCCGATAGGGCTACGAGTCACCTACATACCTAAGATACGACATGTAAACAGCTTCACTCGTTGCAGATAGGGTTACCAGACCCCTACATGCTTAAAGAAGGTCAAAAAAGGAGGGCATAGCCCTTACAAAGGACAATAAAAGAGATGACGACTTAAAAAAAAAACTGGATTTATTCTTCTTTGATTAAACATATATTAAATCATAGGATGTAATGTAGGCCTATCATTATTACGTATATTTCTCATAAGAAAGGACTTTTCATTGTTCGCGCTAACAATCGCGTGAAACTCTATGCTTGACATTTTCTTTAAACTGTACTTCTTGAGAACACCTCTCACTGAGACAATGCATTGTTAAATTCTCACTTTGTATATTATTGATTTGGTTAAAATGTTTTTATTGTAAGTTGTACACCACCTTCCATGCCTTCATTTCGGATTTTTGTTTTGTTTTATGCTAGAACAACGGATCCGCTAAAATCTTCATTGCAACTGAAGATCTATTTAATCAAGGAAAACACAACGTCACTTCCTTTAGTTTATACACCGGATAAAATAAAACGCTAGTTATTTATGGTTTATCTGTTTATCTATAAAAAAAAAATCTCCAATGGAGAAAATGTATATAGAGTTGAATGATTATATGTACTTATGGCCTCAATTTTCATTAGGCCTAGATCTACTAGGATTTTCAAACAGGTTTTCTGCGCCAAGTTTTTTACAAATGTCTTTTTGTCTGCTGGTCAGCGCAGAATCAAATTTAAAGCTCTTAGATCGTAGCACAAGATCATTTTATTTTATTTACAATAGATCTTTCATTAAAGTGTCGATGACATTATTTTTCCTTTTTAAAAATCATCTTCTCCTACGATTCAAGAGTTCATTAGGCTACGTTGCGCCCCACATTTCTCTATATTTCTTTCCTTTTCTCTTTAAATGTCTTTTTATTGCACATCATAATCATAATGACTAAAGATTTTATACTCATGTGAGCTTGCGCTCCCAGAGCTAGTTTTATAGGCAATTTTAGCTAGTTTTATATGTATTTTTGTTGTATAGGTTAGATGTTTTTATATATTTTATTTTTATAGCTTAGTGTCAGATTTTATATTTGTACTTCCGCATATTTATATAGGTTAGTGCGGGATAAGTATAAAAGTGATGTACTACATGCTGTCTTAAAACAGTTGAGTGTACATTTGACCAGTGGTCAGTACCATATCTGTCTGTGTGACAGCTGAAGATCTTTGTGGTCTGTCGTCTAATTATTTTATTATTCTGTACCTGGGACGGCCTGTAAGTTTGCTATTACTACTGCTTTTAACTGCTGTTTTATCTTCTTCTTCTTCTTATCTTATATAATACAGACGTTACTTCAAAAAAGAAGATGTTTTAAACTGCTATAGATGCTATTGTTATTGCTGCCTTGCTATAATTGCTGCTGTAGAGTTAGGGAATCTTGGTGAATCTAGTGTTAGTTTGTTTCTGTAGTGTTGCCTTAGGTTAGTTAAGCTTAGTGGCTTAGTTATAGTACTTATAGTCTATTTCTGTTCTTAGTGAATAGTAAGGTACTACTAAGGTGTTATTGTTTTATGTTAATGTTATGGTTGTAGTACTAGGGTATCGTAGGTCTAGACTACTTTATTGTAGTGTGTTTGTGTAGATCTAGGTCTAGTGTGGTAGTTGTAGTTCTCTTTAGTTAGATAAGTTGCTTTGATCAGTTTGTGTTAGATAGTTGGTTAGTTTGTTGGTGTTAGTAGTGTCGTAGATTTAGAGGGTTAGTAGGCTATTAGTTGTTTTCATTGTAGTGTATATATTATATTTAACTATTGATTTATTTTTATGTAAATAAAGTATCTTTTTGTTTTATTTAATTTGAAGTAAAGTTTCGTTATTGCTTCTTGCTTTCATTTAGTTTAGATTAGTATGTCTGGTTACTTAGGCGACTCTAGCCCCTCGGTCGTAGACTGAGGTGTTACAGATTGAGCCCACCCAGTAGCGCTAACATCTGCCTACTGTTAGGTAAATTTTAATGTAGAGCAGTAAGAAAAGGTCTCTCCCACTCGCGCCTGCCTGACCTGCTCACACTCAGATTAAACTAATTGTCTGTATGAAAATCTATAAACAATCACGCATTGACTCTCACAGTCCAAGACTCATAATCAATCACAGATTCACACAATTCATTTGAGGGAAAAGTATATAAATATATCTTCTATATTCTATATTATAACGTAGAAAGTAGGGCGTATGTATGTATGTCCCGCATAGAAATTAAGACCGTTTGACAAGTCTTGGTAAAACTTAGCAGAAATTAGAAATGTTCCTTAGGTACTAACTGGAAAACGTAACGCATGTATAGTATCCCTAAAATAAACTTAAGACATTAAAAAAAACAAAAAAGACTATATGAAAGTGTTACTATTTCATGGATCTAGGCCAGTGATTCCCAAAGTGGTCTATATAGACCCCCAGGGTTCTACGAAGACTTCCAAGGGGTCTACGAAAGTGAAAAAGTAAATTGGGGGTCTATGATAATGAATCTCATTTCAGCAGGTAATGACTTTAATTTTGATATCCCTTTAATAGAATTATTTTATACACACATTTATGATTTGTACATTACTAAATGCTGGAATGAAAAATTGTTGTATTAAATTTAATAACTATATTTAAATAGCTTAATTTTATCATGTTGTAACTTTAACAAGAAGATATGTAGACTGTACAGCGTTGAGTATTTCAAATTGGACTTCATTCTTCCTTGTCAAACAAACGATTGTTTAGAGCCTATGTGTCTTTTTTATGACGCTATATGAAACCAATTAAGCTGGAGGATCATTTGAGACGATGCTATCCTGATAAAAAAAGATAAAGGTTTGAAAAACTTTCTAACACTCAAAGATAAAGTTCAGAATAAACCCAGAAAATCTAGATCGACATCATATAGTAAGATGAGTTATAACAGTAAAGGCTTCTTCTTCTTCTTCCTACTTATTATTATGTTGGAGTGTTCAGATGACTAGACCAGTATATGAGATGTGGCGCAGTGGTTTCCAGATCAGGAAGCTTGCTATATAGTTTCTCTTCTATGGTGGTGTTTTGGGGCCAGTGTCTTTTTCGACCCTTTTGATGAAGAATGAAGAATACAACTTTGAAAGACCTGGTCAGCATTCTCTGGTGACACTCCACAAGGGAAAACTTCATCTTCAGGAACATGTGTTGTCTCATACTGTTGTGTCTGGTTCTTATGTCAAAAATTAGTCATTGGTCGTATCGAGATAGTTTATAATAGGCGTTGTCCTTCTTGCTATTTGGATGAGAGCTTGTCCATTTATTTATTCATTATTAGTTTCTTCTTTTGTATTTGTTCTCACACTTGGAAAGTGTGTCAACCTTCTCATTTTCTTCTATTTCAATATGTGCTGGTATCAATTGGAGAACAGTTGTTTTTTTTTTTTTTTGGGGGGGGGGGGGGCTGTTGCTATTGAACTTTATAAGTGCTGTACTGAGTCGTTTCAAATTGGAGGAATCAGGGTTTCCAAGCTTTGGAGGACTTTTTTTTTTTTTTTTGCATCGGTCGGGAAAATAGTCCGAATTTTTGGCGTACGTGGTGATTTGCTAGAATGATAACTGCTAGTTCCAGTGCTTCCATTTCTGCTCTGTGGCTATCAGAGAGCTCACCAGTGGCAATGAACAAGATTTCTTAATTAATTTTTCTCCATTGGGGCATTACATTGTTGAGCTCCTTCGTTTGTGGTGGCTTTTTGAGATAGACTCTGACACAATGGTTGTTGGGACAATGAATTTATAAAAGAGTTCACTGATTTCTTGACCTCTATAGGATTGTAGCCAATGTTTTCTTTCTTCTTATGTACCTTTTTGCAAAAAAAAAATAATATTTCTCCAAATGACATATTCCTCTATACAGCTGGCTGAGTCAACATTACCGGTATATGGTACTGGGATATTTTTTATTTGCATAAGTTTTATTTATTGTAGATAAAAGAAAATCTAAAAAAAAAACACACAAAAACTATGTTCTTTGTGACAACTAATACAATGCTACTTAGGAGAAATGAATATCTAATGTTTGGAAGGACTACTTCATAGAACAACAAACCCTTAAATGAAACCTCATCTCCTAAGCAAGGGATGGTGAGCTTGCAAACCCTTTATAACAAAACATTTCTTGTGTGTTTATTCAATGTATGTAATACGTAGTAACTATTATTTTGTTTTAAATCTGAATTTTATTAATAAAAAGATATAACTTGAAATGTAGCTTTAAAATACTTTTTTTTTTTACTATTCGACTCACTGGTTAGAAATTAGTTAAAAAAAAATAAAATTTGAAGTTAATTATCAAAAATGATATACCTTATTACTGAAGCAGGGGGTCTACGAAAACCGGAAACATGGCAAGGGGCATACGAGACAAAAAAGTTTGGGACCCACTGATCTAGGCCATGTTTACGGAGATAAGATCGAAAGGATATAGATCTAATAATTTTAGGAACTACACTTCGTACAGATAGTTTTTTACTTTAATACATGGAAATATATAGTCTATTGATTTCATTAGGTATTTAATAAAATTAACCTTCAAATTTGTGTTTCAAAAGCATTTTTACATAAATTCGTTCCATATATCTGCGAATTTAGACATCCTGGCGTACTTTATAATCCCCTTCAATTAACAAATCTGGTAAACCCGTTTTAATTGTACTTTATATCCCATTCATCTCGCGCCACTTTCATTTTATTGCTAAAGTTATCTCTATTCGCTTTTAACAAATCGGGTAAATCCGTTTTCATAGTATTTTATATTTGATATGGATGTGAACCCATTTTCGCAAAACTACTTTTCTTTTCGTGGCGAAAAACTTGAAAGGGACATTAGCTAAGTTTGACATAAATCTAATAAAATACTCTGAAAGACACAACGATGAAGGCACATTCCTCGTTCCATATGCTAGGACAAATTTGTACAAATGCTCCTTCTTCCCTAGTGCTATTAGAGCATGGAATGGGTTGCCTGAGCTAGCCAGGAAAACCAGTGACTTTGCAGAATTTTAGTCATTGGTTAATATGCATGACTGAATGCATATGACGTAATCATCTTTTTTTAAGTAACGTCTGTATTATATAAGATAGATAGATAGATATATTTACAAACTAGAATCTTCAATACCAGGTATCTGAATTACAAGTACGACAATTTTAATACTCTAAACTTATATATGCATAAATTTTAATGCCTCGGTTGTATTTAGGCCTACTGAGAAAGAGAATCCTTGAACATGAAACCAGAGATGGGCAAACAAAGTCCCGCTGAGAGGTTTAATCCGGTCCGCCACAAGATCTCTGAAAAGAATTGTTTGAAGTCGTTAGTGCTCAGAAAGTCTGATGGCACGTCCAAGTGATATTGTCTGTTTCACGTAGGAAATAATGGTAGAGATACTCTCTGTTCAAGAGAAGAGGAAAACAATGGACGATATCTAGTGTGCCACTTCAATGTTTTCTAACAACTTTTCAATCAGCTAACTCAATCATTTGTCGCATTTGACGAGGTTTAATTCACCGACTGATAGAATACAAGTGTAGGAAATATTATCATACAACTTAAGAAAACTTCAGAGCGAATTGGAAAGATTTCAGGACTTCCGAGTGTTTACAGAGAAAAACAAAACATCCATTGTACTTTAGCATGGAGAGTGAAATGGTGAAATCAGACTTGTCTCGACTTCATGGAATTCTCATTTAATAATCATCTCAAATAATTTGTTGAAAAGATTTGGGCTCATCAAAGCCTGCTGATAGAATTTGTGCCATTTTTTTCATCTACATAATGAGCAGATGTGTATATTCAGTACTAGAACTTAAAAGTTGGGTAAGAAATAGACTGGGTGGTTTATTACTCATTCAGTCTATGACGAGCTTGTATACAAATTACAGCTGCATACGTATTAGTTATTAAATATGTTTAGTATTAAATGTGATACCGGTACTAATAAATTTATAATTATGGCACTTTCCTGGCCTAAAGTACCAGTAACAGTATGCAAAATAAATAAAAATCTAACCTAACTTTGATTATACGAACGATTCTAAATACTTCATTGCACCTTATATTAGGAACCGTGTAGTACAACGGTCATTGCTTGTTACCTAACAATTGTTAAGTCTTCGCCTACATCAGGCTACAATGTATTACTCTGAATAAACACGTGGCTTATGCATTTTACAGCTACCATATCTTGTGGAGAAAATCGTTCAACATACAGGGACGTAATCTAGTTTTAGATTGAACCAGCCTCTTGTCTTGTTTCCAGTAAAAATCTAAAACACGTAGCACAAGGCAGACCAATTAGAATTAAACATTTGACAAAAGGACCGAACCCTAATCACATTTACAATTTTAATTTTGCTTTGATGGGGTGCATCATTAAGTTAAAAATAGAGATTGGCTTCTGGCAATGTAAAGGACAAAATGAAAAGAAAATGCTTTACATTAACACCTAAAAGAAAAGAAGAGTGAAAAAGTAAAAATGGTAAAAAAAAAAAAAAAAGTTTCAATTAGAAAGAACAAGTGAATTACCCACGTTGATCAAATAACTTTCAATGATATGTCAGTACATCTTTGAAACAACATTTTATTGTGAACATTACCGCTCAAGTCATTTTCACTATACAACTAATGTGTTCAGAGTTTGTCAACACCAACAACAACAAAAAAGACCACAGAACAGCACAGATATCTAACATGTGTACCAATAATGTGAGAACTGATGTATTTCAAACATAACAAATCCACAAAGAACACAATTCTTCAGTCATTTTATTGTTCCAGTTGAAATAAACTGTTGTTTGTACAAGGACATAAAATATGTTCTAGAGGTGACAATGGGGACAGCACAAGTTGACCGATGGTTCCTACATATAGTGGCACAATGAGACTGGCTGACAAGTCACAACACTTCAAGACACTGATAGTAAACATAGACACTGAAAAACATCCTGTAAGCTTTATTTCAATTTAGATCAAAGAAAACAACAATCCATCACAATTTATATATTTTTCTTTTAAATCTAGTTTTCACTATCAGGTAGTGTTGGATGCAGCCTAAAGCTGAAACATGAATTCAAAGAAAAAAAAGGAAACAATATGACAAAGTCCTGATCCCAATTGATTCAGAAGTAAATGTTTACCCTGACTAAAAGATCAAAGACAACCCAAACAGTTGTCTCTTGTTACCAATGACCCAAAGAGAAAAATGAAATAAAATGGAATCTCAAATTTAACTGTGCATAAAATTGGATGGTCAAACAAATAAACATCATGAAATGAAAGTAGTGCACAGCACTGGTCGGCACTCCACTAAAAACATTGTCATTTTGCCACCTAATAAATCATTAAGCTAAAAGTGCCACATTAAAAATAATACATATGCAGGGGATAATTACATAAATGTCTATACTTTAGGAATAAGTGTCAGATGATTTAAATATCATCAATGTCAATATCATCCTCATCATCATCCTCCTCTATCACTGGCTTTTTGCCTCCATTGACAACAGGAACAGTAGATTTTGCAAGTTCAACTTTGACCTCCCCTACTCTCTCAGTGTGAGAAAAATTAACCTAGGAAAAAGAAATTATTGAAATAATAAATAGAATCATTGATAAGTGCCCCCACCCCCTTTTTTTTTTGTTTTACATTAACCTATATTAAACTAAATAGAATATTATCACAAGTTTGTTCACTAAAATTATATTACAATTAATAGAATCTCAACAAAAATAAGATCCCATCACAATTAATGGAATGCTGCATTAAACAGGATGTCATAACAAGGAACTACAAGAAATTAAAAAAAAATAATTTAAAAATCATACAATTATCTTTTTAAAATAAAAAATTATGAATTATGCCAACCTCATCTTCCTCCTCTCCATTCTCATATTCTTCATCACTCTCCTCCTCTGCTTCTTCTAGCCATTTCACAAATACTTGAGCTTCTTTAAGGATCTGTGTACTTTCTTCTTTTGAGACATACTTTTTGGAAGGCTGAAACAAGGGATATTTTTTTTATAAAACCATCAATTTGAACTTTTTTGGAAAGCTAAAATAATAAGTGTTTTTGTGACAAATCAATATATTTACTGTAAACAAACTACAGTGTTGATTGCCATTTTTATGTCTTGAGTAATATACCTCTACTCCTTATTAATGACACACATGTAGTTAATGTTATGAGTTACACATTTTAGGACTGTAGTATATCTTTATAATCTTAAAATTTAAAAAAAAATGTCACTATATATACTTTTTTCTAAATTTTCAAAGTGCACACACTAGATACTATCAAAAAGATATTTGTCTAAAAGTTTACCTTTTTACCCCATTCAACAATGACAGACTCTTCAAGAATGTCAAAGTCATAAAGAACTTTCAAAATGTGGCTTGTTTTGGGCAACAGGTCTGGATACTCCCTAGTGATGAGGATTTCAAGTCCACCTAGAAGTGCCTTCTGGGCTTTTTGGTCCTGGATACAAAACTAAGACACAGACAAACAAATTAAATTTTGACTGTATAGTGTAACAAATTCATTTAAGAACTACAAATGTAAATGTGAAAGTCAGAAAGGGATATGTCATTCATAAAATTTATGTAGGGGAATCCACTATATCTCATCACAGTTCCAAAATAAAGAAGGCAATAAAACTAAAAAAACTGTCTACCTTCAAAAAAAGACCTTTAAACTTCTGCAATTGGGTCAGCACTTTATCAGTGAGCAGTAACTCTACAAGCACTAAGGGTACTTTATCCTTTACTTCCAATCTTTCAGCCTCAGAGAAAATTTCTTTGATAGTAGTTTGCTTAGTAAGTTCATCCTCATCCTTTTTAATCTTAAAAAAGGAATATCAAAGTGTATACATTTTTGTCTGCATTTTTTTTTTCAAAGCCTTAAAAAATTTTAACATTTTCAAATAGTTAACTCCAGGATGTTCAAATGATTTTTACATTAAATTAAAAAATAAAGAGCAAAGATAAATTCCATACTTTGATTTTTTCATAGATGATATTCAACCGTTCTTCAGCAGATTTTTCTAAATCATCTGTAAAAGCTAGGCCTTTAGCAGCATCTGAAAGCTCTTCCATTCTCTGCTTAATGGCCTCTTCAGTAAAATCATCTCCCCAATCTTCATCATCATCATCTCCTTTTTGCTTCTAAAAGAAACATTTCAAAAGCAAACAAATATGTATTCATATATTTATTGAATAAATTATTAGAAAAATAATGACATTACAAGTTAATTTTTTTCCATATCAATGCAGTAAAATAAATTTACTAGAACTATTAAAAGTATGATTATTTTGTTTTGTGAGTATGTGTAAAAAAAAAAAAAAAAGGGGTGGGGGGAGGAAAAGGAGGAATCTTATAATCAATATACCGTTGGAGGCAAATTCATCGATTTTCCAGATTCTCTAATTGCAGCTATTTGCTCTTGCGCAGTAGAAGGAGTTGCATCAGGACTAGCTCCATCTTCTTCATCTTTTTTACTACCCCTTTCTTTTTTTCCTTTCTTCCCTTTCACTGGCGTAGCAGCAGCATTAGGATCCTTGTTTAAAAATTCATCACAAATAATTAGTATTAAAAAAAAAAAGTATACTAAGCTTTATAATAAAACCAATACAAAAGTACTGACTTGGTCAGGAGGATTTTTGAGAATAAAAGTTGTCAGCTTATGTCTCATATCAACAGATCCATTATAACCACAAGCAATGCATCTTTGTAATATTGTACCACGTTTCACCTGAACAACCTAAAAAAAAAAAAAGGCCATTTTAAAAAAAGAATCAAAATAGGCATTATGAAAAAAAAATGAAACAAAATTATTTTATATGCCTTTGTTAAAAGAACAAAAAATACTTACAAGGTTGGTTTCTGGATTAGAGCAACCAGGACAAAGAACAAATTTTTTAATGAACCCATCCAGCAAAGTTTGAAGTTTTTCATCAGTATGTGAGCCATTCACAATGTAACGGTCATTTTTGGTGTCAAACTGGGTTTGAGCACCCAGCTCACATCCAAAAAACTTGGTGGGATCTATGGAAAGAAAAAAGTTTTTATTTTAGAGAAACAGTTGAAATTTTAAAGATGTGTTATATCTCTCTGTTTAATTATTGAAACATTTTTTAAAATCAAAATTGTACACCCATTATACTGCAATGGAATCATGTTTAATTCAAAGCAAAAGGGAACAAGGAATGACTACATAGTTTGAAAAGTACTTCAAAATGGGAAATATATAATAAAGACACTTAATATTGTGCTAATTGCATTACTACAAGGAAAATGATATGGATTGTACATAATAATAATATCCCTAATTCTTACATAAGAAACACAAACACCCAACAGCCTAATGTGTGACTGACTCAGAAGGGAATGAGAAGTCAGTTTCTGCCCTCATTAGGCAAATCCAGCCAGGAGGGAAGATCACTTAATGCATATAGATAATATAACATGTTGAAGAAAGTGTGAACCCTACACTAGTTTTGGGTGGTGAATAGGCACTTCAAAAAAAAAATTTCTAGGTTTTAATCAAATGATCAAGAACCAGACTTAAATATAACAACCCACTTTTTTTCAACAAGTACAAAGGATGGTGATCTAACAGTAGGCAGGAGAGTCACAGGTTGCACACTTTAAAGGTATTTTTGTGTATGCAAACGTGATATGAAACTGTTCAAAATTTACACCAGCAGTTGGGAAAATGAGGCACTGGATAGATCTAGATGGAGAGCAAGCATAAAGGAAGAGCCCTGGATTGCAGTTGGCATACAAACCAGAAGTAGAAATGTGAAAGTGCTACAGCATCTGGTGATTACAAATGCTAAATCTGTTACTGCAGTATCATGGATTAGCCTCTTTAGTCACATGAGAATTTGCAAAGGGAAAAGATTGTCTCTAAAGACATACAATGCCACAAAGGAAAAACCCAAACAATGAAGAGAATTAAAGTTAAGTGCAATAAATGCAAGTTCAAAATATCCAGATTGGACTGTACCTGTATGTCTACTTAGGTAAGCTAGGGTAAAGCTAATGTTAATAATTAACTTACAAGTTGGGGGCCTAGACAATGCTTTAGCAACTTCTGTCATATTGACAATCACAGTTTTGATACCATTTCCTTTCCCCTCAACCTGTAAATTAGAATTGCCAACATTTTACACAAAGAATGATTATCATCGCAATTAAACATATATATAATTTTAGACACAGGCATACATAAAAAGCAAACAAGGATTTTAACTAAAATAAAGAATCTAGTCAGCCAAAAAAATCCTTACAATGCATATTAAGACTTGTAGAATATTCACTAACATCTCTAGATGATATATATTAGACTAGAATTTGTTTTGTCAACTTATTATATAACTATTGACAATTTAAAAACTATTTGAAACTCTGCATATACAACTTAAATTAGTAAAATATATTAACACTAAAGCAAATTATCCAACTTGACAATGATTATGAAACTAATTTTAGGTTACTAATTTATTTTACTCTACATAATCTAGGCAATCCTCCCACCCCTACAAATAGTTGGACTATTGAGTGTTTGTTGTGTGTACTGTGACAGAACTGACTACAAATTCAATTTTGATGAAACTATACAAATTAACATTAAAAAACTTGTTGAGAAAATGGTACTGTACTGAAGATCAGAATTATTTAAAAACTTCAATCAAAATTCTTATGAAGGGGAATCCAAAATTTTCATCATCTCTTCAGCATTGAGATATATATTACTTTTCAAAAGTAATGAGCATTTTGACAAGTGTTACCTTAGCTATGAGCCTAGGCATCTTATAGCGATAGAATGGGTCAGTGTTGCTCCTGTCAATGTTGAAAGACATGGTTGCGGACTGTTTATAAATATTGGTCTTCTTTTCCTATGAATACTGCTGTCAACTTTACTCAGATGTTTCTGGTGGACTGTGAACTTCATATACGCTTTGGAAGTGGTGTCACTTCTATGTGCCAATGATTTTGACTCAATGTTCTGTGAGTGCCACACCAAGGGCTCTAAATTTAGAAAAGTGATTTGATTTAAATATATACCTAAGAGTTTAATTCTAAAACAAATCAAAAATTAATATTTACACATAAAGCAGAAAAAAAGAAGACTTGTGCTAGATGCTTAAGATGGTACTTCAGCACATTTGTTTCACCCTGCTCTTCGATGAGATTCTCAGTTCTCAAAGTTTATTCAAATGAAACATATAACATATTTTCAAGTAAATATGTATAAATAAATTGGCCCAGAGATGTTTTATGAAAGATCTCTATTGTTGCATCTCTCACCCAAAAGCTTTCAAATAAAATGAAATTACTCAAATCTTAGCCCTACAGCTTTGGGAAAAAAAAAAAAAAGTACTTAGACAAAAGAGTACATTTTTTTCTCTAGTACTCTCTATAACTTCCATGGTTAGCCAGTCAAATGGTAAACAGACCCTTGAAAGAGCGAATAGTAGACATGAGTAATTGAATATGCTTTCTTTCGTCCCTACCAGATGTAATTAAAAATGAATTTCATTTTTCTATTAACCTATCTAATGTTCAGAGCACAAATTTACACATCCCTTGTGTCGTCCAGAACTTTTTTTCTTAGTATAGCCACAAACAAAATAGAAAAAGTATCTCAAAAATGAATGTTTAAATACAATGATGTATGCTACATGAAGAAAAAATATTTACAATGAACATGACAATATATATACACAAACACAAAGCAAATGTTTCTAACTCCAACTGATGAAATAAATACTACTACTTGATTTGCCATAGTATCTGTGACATCAGGTATTTCTACAATCTCTTAATGTAAAAAGTTATATTAGGTAAAAAAAATCTATGCAATTAATGATTGGCCAATATAAGGATATTTGATGATGTTATGAACTCCATGTTATTTGTTATTTCAATTTCCCCACCCCTAATGAATGTCAATTTATTTTTAAAAAAACTAAAACAAATAGTGTTTCTATAATTTAAGTTTTGGTATTTTGAAAGCTGAATTATCTTGCTAAGACTAAAGGGAGGTATTCCACCATTAAAGAATTTTGACTAATAAAATCAGGATTGAAAGAGATACTGTTAAAATTATAAGCTTCCTGTTTCTATTTTGAATATTATTTCCTATTGACTAGAATTTCCTTTAGATTAATTTTTTTTTTTTTGAGGGAAACTTTAAAATTATTCAATGTTTGTAAGTTAATGCTATATTAAAACAAAAAATGTACTGTTGAATATCGAATTTAAATTTGTTTATGCCTAGAACTGGATCTACTAATTTGGACTGCACATAAAAAAGGACAAAAGAACAATGATATTAATGATTAATAATATAAAAGGCTAATTAAAATGTTTCAAAGTATAGGTAAATACCAATTTCACTTAGAAACATCAACTTAAGTGTAGACCACATTCCACACTGTACTGAGTGAATTAAGATAGAACTTTACAAAGTAGTAAGCACTCTATTTGGTATTGTACAGAACTTTGCACAAAATTATTTCAAATTGAATCCTACATTTACAAAATTTATTTCTTGACATATTTTCTTTCATCACGTTTCCCAAATGCCTATGAAAGAACTTATTCTTTGGTTTAAACAAAGCAAAGTGTCAGAATCTTCCTGACAATGTCATTCAATTTTTAATTTCAAAACTGTATTTTGATGGGAAAAAAAAATTGACAGAATGGCAGGTGTAATGCAGTAATGGCAGGCCCTAACTAGTCAAAATTAATAATTGTAGACTGGCATCTTTAATCCTTAAGACAAGTTGAGATGGTAACTTTTGTTCTTTTTTTTTTTTTTTATACACCAAGTCAGCCAAGTTTGAGATTGGCAACTTCAGTTGTTGTTTTTTAAATCAAGTGGCAAGTTTTTGGAATGGGAGGATGGGTTGTTGTGATTTTAGCAGTACTGTATTGATAATAGTGGGCCAGGCTACCTGTTAAATCTAAAAGTTCTAATTTCTAAATCTAGTCATTTTAGATCTAAAATCTAGTCTACTTATAGATCTAGATCTATTCTAGATTTTGTTTAGTCTGTCACTCTGTGCCTTACTTTAATCTTCAACTTTGATGTATTGACCATGCTTACATTACTTACAATTACTAGATGATCTGTCTCTGCAGCCCTAAGTCTGGACGCATTAAATGATTAACGAATACTTTTTTTTTCATGGCCTTGACGCCCTTGATCTAGAATCTAGACTTAGACCTATCTAGATTTCTAGAACTTTTGTATGCAACTACAGTACAACTTACTAGTCTACAACCTACAAGTCAAGTACAAGTAAGGGCAAGGCTCAAGATTCTATCTTAGTATAGAGTCTAGTATTTCTTAGTCTCTAGATTCTTTACAATGGTACAAGACCTATAATTACTAGATTAAGGACTACAAAAAAACTTTAAGATCTAGACTCAAGATCTATTGCTCTAACTTGTATTACAGTTACACTAGTTACAGTAACTTTTCATCATCCGGTTTTAGAAGAAAAATGGCGGACATTATCATAGACGAGATCAAGACTGCCATGAAACTGGATCATCTGGTCTATAAATAAATATGTTAAGATGGTTCTTTCTAAATAAGAGTTTTGGGTAGATTTAAAGCTAGGCTATATCTAAAACTAGATCTATTTCTAGTCTACAGCAAATCTAGTGGTCTAGAACCTAACCGTTTTGACTCAATAAAGTCATAAAAATGCTGTCTTGATCTGCGTTGTATCAGCAAACAGATGGCAGTTGGCCAAGATTGTAGGCCCTATTAAAATAAAGGCGTTGATTCACTTGCTAAATTGATGGACACAGTTGTCTGAAATTGAACAAATGACACAAAAATTACTAGATCTACAGTTAATTAACAGAATTGGGAATAAATATAATCATGGTTTAAAATTGAAGATCAAATCTGAATCAGCGAATAACACGTAGCATGCCTACTTACCAACCGTCTCGATATTAACGTTAGGTGCCGTGTGCTTGCCCGGATGTTGTGTAATTTACATAGCTCTAGATTCCTGAACCGTCCAAAATCGTGCTGCTTTTACTAGACTACTTGGTATTTTGGGTATTTTCCACTAGATCTAGATTTTAGTGTTGACGTGCAAAATAAGCTGATGGTCCAAATGTCACCTTACCCATCTAAATAGTATATCTAGATATATTATTGTCTAGCCGCCATGAAACAAACTACATCTAATTAAGAATTATACTCATCGTACTATGATCGTACGTAAGCCTGTTTTTAAACAAACACCAGGCGAGGTCTTTAAACGTTTTATTAGGGGGAAAATACAACTGGAGAAACATCAGTGGCGGACCAGTAGCCATCAGTTAAATTCGAGAATTTAACTTAGACAGTTTTGTACTTAATTTAAAGAGAGAACAGGTTCGTCATCGGTGTGAAATTGTAAGACCATAATAGCAGAATGAAAGAATACAAGGTTACAAAGACAGTTTATGTCACTGGCGGATCCGTGGGGGGGGGGGGGGGGCAAGAATTTTAGCAAAGAAATCACACTTGTATACGAATTTATTAGTTATGTTAATAATATATACTAATTATTTATATTATATTTCAACCGATTTTTAGATTATTTCGCCCCCCCCTTCTAGTATGTTGGCCGATTTGGTGGGGTGGGGAGGTGGCACCGTGGCGATGGCATCAATCCCCCCCCCCCCCCCCATGTTTGACAAGAGTGCATTGAAATTCGAGTCCAATTTCTTTGTAGAAATCACAGCTTGTTAACGTAATCAATTAAATTTCAATGTAATTAAAACTTGTTATTGATATTTTAACCGATCTTTATATTATGTCTTTCCCCTGTTAGCTGATTGGGTGGGTGGGGGGGGGGGGCGAATACATCTACTGCCCTTCCAACCTAATCCCATTGAGTGGGGGGGGGGCGGTCCTACTTTTAATTAGAAATCAAAAATTGTGAACAAAATTAGTTGTATTACAATATATTTTTTATATTATGTCGCTACACTTCTGGTATCTTGGCAAGGCTCTGCGGGAGGACTGGTCCTTCCAGCCTTGCCACCGGAGTTCATCTCAGGTATCATCTTAGCCGATTCGGTGAGATAGGGGAGGGATTGCTTCTGCTGCCCTCCCCGCTCCCTTTGGATGGGGGCGGTCCTATTTTTATGAAGAAATCATAGTTTTTGAACAAAATTAGTTGAATATCTATATAATATATTGATGTTAACCCATTTGTAGGCCCTATATTATGTCACACACACACTATGATCTCAAATTTTATCATTAGTAAATATAAAATGAAAAAGGGTTATACCAGGTGGGAAGCGTGATACATGCAATCCCATTCCGCCCAACAGACAAACCAATACTTTTTTTTATTTTTGTATTTTAGTTAAGAAATTACAAAATTAAAAGAAAAATTGCCACTAATATAATTTACATGTGCAATATCCATCAGATGATATCAAAATTAAATATCAATATCACACTACAGTGGATCCCTGGACACATTGGCATCATGGGTAATGAAAAGGCAGATAAACTATTAAAGGCAGGTTCATCTATGGAACAACCAGATAGACCTGTAAACTATCTCATCCTAAGGTCAATGTTAGTCAACAATCACAAAGAGGAGTGGCTCAACCAATGGGCATCATGAAACACAAAGAAATGACTACGCCTAACAAACTGGACAGTATTAACTTCCTCCCCCGCAAAGAACAATCTACAATTTTCCAACTAAGAACAGGACACACACCACTATTAAATTACCACCTGAACAAAATAAACTCCACACAACTCCCCCTTTGCAGACACTGCGCCCACTCCTTTGAAACCGTAAACCATATCCTCTTTGAATGCCCCTCCCTAATCCACCTTAGGCAGACCCTACTTCCACTACAGTCCAACATAACCAACACCCTGTACGGCAGTGCTGAACAACTGAAGAAAACAGCACACTTTTTTTTTCCTTGGCACAGTCTGCAAAAGAGCTCTCAGCTCAGCAGCAATAAAGCTTTCATGCTTATAGCATGCTCAGAGCGCTATGGTCCAATCTCATTTGTTGTCCGGTGGGGAAGGGGGTATCTGGGAGAAGGTTTTTTTTTTCCGTGCTGCCTTTGGGCGCTCAGTAAACACATCTCTGCTCGAGTCGGGTGTCAAACCTTGAGCCCGCTTCATAGGTAGCCAAGCCAAGATCAAGCGTACTTATAGCCTCTCCACTATGCATCCCACAGCAATAGGACTCCACGATGACCAGCAGCCACTGTCAAAAAACGTAAATTCAAACTCTATGGCCACATTACAAGGTCCTCAGGGCTAGCAAAGACATTCCTTCAGTGAACAGTACCAGGAAGAATATGAAAAGGAATACAGAGAAAACGATTGGAAGACAACATCAAAAAATGGTCAGGTCTGTCAGTGAATAAAATTCTATCAAGGCAAAGGACAGAAAGCAATGGAGAAAGACGGCTGACAGATCTTGTGTGGTCCAACAGACTAAGGGATAGGTGAAGGTGAAGTTAAATGTGAATCTGACCTAACTGATGACTATGAATGACTATCTAATTGATCTTGTTGTTTTGTAAAGGCCAAGCTCTCATTCAAAGCCTCAATAAATAAACTAATACGATAATAAATTTCATTTAATCATGTTACGACTTTAATTTTCACATCCCACTTATGTAATTATTTACTAAACTAATCTATGATTTGTACCTTAGTTAATCCTTTAAATATGTATCATGCTATTCAAACGAAAAATTGTAGCATTTAATTTCAATACTTATTTCACTAGCTTAATTTTGTGTACATGTAACTAATGTTTAACTAATGTTTAACAAAAAGAAAGACTGTACAGCGTTGATTGTTTAAAATTGGGATTCATTCTTTCCTTGTCAAATAAGCGGTTTTATGACCATATGAAACCAATTACGCTGGAGGATCGTTTGAGACGATGCCATCCTGACAAAATAGATAAAGGTTTGAAAAACTTTCGTACACTCAAAGATAAAGTTCAGAATAGACCCACAAAATCCCTCTTCGACATCATATAGAGAAGATGATGGTTTAGAGGCGACTTATAATATCTCTTTACTTATAGCAAAACCGGAAAACATTATAGGTAAAACATTGATTTTATCAGCCGTTGTAGTTGTAAAAACTGTTTTACACAAACCTACATCTGATATTATTAAAACAATTTCTTTAAGCAATAATACAGTTCAATGGCATATTAGTGGCATGAATTATAAAATTGGAGGCTTCTTATGTAATTCTTTGTAAACGACATACATACAGTGTTTTGGATCAGCGGTATCACAGACTCTGACAGAATGTAATGCTGTGTGCTTCAAACTGGTTAAGGGTCACCGGCTCCTTAGTTTTAACAGGGTTGACCAACGAAACGTTTCCAGTGTTTGGGTAAAGCTGCACGCAGCAGAGATTTGAATTCAGTTTTCCTTCTGCTAGGTGGGCAGCAATTCAAGGCTAATGAGCCCTTCCTGCTCAAAGTTACTGGCTTAGTTGCCAGTAACTCACCTTCGCCCCTTCTCCTGTTAGTGAAAACAGTTCTGTATATCCAATATTTGAGCCACACGTGAAAGATCTAGAAATACACGAGAAACTGCGAAAACTTTTACAATGATACTTAAGGCAAATTAATTAATTGATGTTTGATGATTACATCATAGAACAACAAATTCCTATATGAAACATAATATCCATAGCAACGGATAATAGACATGCAAAAAAGACATTTCCAGTGTGTTTTTGGTGATTCCAGTAAAAAATATTAATTGTTATTTTAATTGGTTTAAATTTGAATTTTATGAATAAAAAAAGATAAATCTCTCTTTTTCATTCTTACACTCACTACAGGTAGAAATTAGTTTTAAAAAATGGAGTTAATGAATTTGCAAAAATGCAATATAAGTTAAGCAGGGGACAGTGGCGTAGCATCCATGGCGCGAAGGGGTTCAATGAACCCGGGCCCACAAGCAATAGGAGCCCACAGCTGTGGCGTAGCAACCATGGCGCGAAGGAGCTCATTACGCTTGGACCCATGCCTCAAGGCCACTTGGAGCCCACTTGAGAACTTAGGAAGAACATTTGTTTGTTCATTTGAAACACTTTTAAGTAGTTTAACTCTGTTAAGAAGTTGTAAAAAACATTGACTTTTAAGACACTATTACTTATATGCAGTCCTAACTGAATCAAACGTTATGACATAATTACTTTTTTTAAGAAAAAGGTACGATCTTTACATTGGAATGTCTTTACATTTAGTTTATTCATTTTTTGTCACACACTAAATTTGTATTATTTGCTGGAGAGGAGCCCATCAAGATGTTCTTGAAGCCGGAGTACTAGTGTGATATTTACTTGTGTAGCAGGCAGTGGTTACGTCCTATAGTCCTCGCAGTACTGGAGTGATATTTACTTGTGTAGCAGGTAGTGGTTACGTCCTATAGTCCTCGCAGTACTGGTGTGATATTTACTTGTGTAGCAGGCAGTGGTTACGTCCTATAGTCCTCGCAGTAATGGTGTGATATTTACTTATGTAGCAGGCAGTGGTTACTAACATCTGGCCATCACCTAAATTAAAATTCCTAATCCTATACTCTTAAGCGAGCAATTCTTGTATGTATGTATGTATGTATGTATGTATATATATTTATATTTATATATATATATAAATTTTATTTCGAAAACGGCTCTAACGATTTTCTTTAAAAGTTCACGGTATGTGCATAATAGTGAGAAAAAAATTCTCAACTCATTGGCCACATCGGGAAAACTCGAGGTCGACCGTTATATCGGTTTGAAAATGCCTCATTATCGAAAAATTAGTTTTGGCTATCCTATACTCTTAAGCGAGCAATTCTTGTATGTATGTATGTATGTATGTATATATATTTATATTTATATATATATATAAATTTTATTTCGAAAACGGCTCTAACGATTTTCTTTAAAAGTTCACGGTATGTGCATAATAGTGAGAAAAAAATTCTCAACTCATTGGCCACATCGGGAAAACTCGAGGTCGACCGTTATATCGGTTTGAAAATGCCTCATTATCGAAAAATTAGTTTTGGCTAGAATGTTTTATGAATGAAAATTTTCCATGACGTAAACGGGAAAAACGCTGCTTACGTCAATAGGCTTACGGCAGTACACTAAAATATTTCTTTGCAAACAATAACGAGTTCTAAAGAATCAATAGACCTAATGAAACATTTGCGCACCATCTTAATGTAGATTGATTTATTATAGAACTATGAAAGAAAGATTCGTCTCCCATATAGGATACTGCTCTGTCCAGCGTAACTGTCGGACTTAAAGAATTCCCTCTATACAAAGGCCGCGGATACACATTTGAGACCAAAAGAAAATTTGCTGCCGAGGACAGACGCAGACGCTAAAAGAAAATCTTAATCGAGCATCGCGGACAATGGTTATGCTTGCCCTGGATGTGGCAAGATATGTAGGTCACAGCTGCAATCCTCATTAATTTTCGGACTCTAAGACAAGCCTTATTATTATTATTATTTTGCTGGTGAATTATTACCATGTGTTCATGCTTCAGTGTCTACCTCTCCTGTACCAAAACAAAGGAACTGGTCATAACACAGCTTCTCTACGCCTTACTTGCTCACACTAAACATGATATCCATCTAGCGGTCAACGAGTTTGAGTACACTGCAGCCTCTTTTGATTTAACTATAAACCTCGGTAAAAAGCTTGGAGTTAGGGCCAGGAGAGATCTGAATGGATGGATGGCAAAAGCCGGTATGAACTTCCTATAGTCCGACTGTCAGGCTGGGCAGGGCACGTATCCCGTATGGGTAACGAGCATATTGTTTGGCGTAACAGAGGTGCCCCACGGAAACGTTTCTTTAGAAAACTAATGCCATGATTTAAGTCTAATAAGAAAAAATGCGCCATTTTACTTTGTCACTAAGTGCATGTTTTACCCTATAACGTAGAGAAGTTACATTGCAAAGACTTTCTTCCAAGCCAATAATAGTAAGCCTACAATAGTTTTACGCAAAAGATAGATTGTAAAACTATAAGACGGACGTGAGCTGTAGTTTGTCTAGACTGTAGGAGGACTTAAAAGACTTTAAATTTAATCGACATGTACAATTAGGCCTACAATTAGAACTAACAGAACACTAAAACAACTCTTCAGATTAGTAGTCTTTATCCGATCGTTCATTTTCGTAATTACAAGAATATTCCCAAAATGACTTCGGGTATATAACCTTCCGAAATTATTTAACAGAGCGAGGTTCGGCCACCTGGTACAAAAATATTCTCAAAATGACTTCGGGTATATATCCTTCCTTAACAAATTATTCATCCGAGCGAGGCTCGGTCACCTGATATTGTGTCTTAAAACGAATAGATATTAATTAATAATATCATTTTATCTCGTGCTTTTAAGAATGTGCGCTTATAATACTGTCTCTAATTCATTCACAAGAAGCACTGGCACTTGATTTCCAACATCAATTTGGTCCAATACCAAGCCGTGTTTATGCCATCTCCCATTTAGCTCGAGCCTGTCACACAAGTCCTGGGTTGGATCTCCATACTAAATGAAATACAGATGTTAAATGTTTTCTTGGAGGTTCAGCGAGTGCCTATTTAAATTATTCTGATAGCGGATTCCAGCGGTGGTTGATTTTGAAACCAATACGATGCGAATGCCCATACATTCTCATCGTATGACCTCAAAACCATCCATTCGAAGTTTGTTTGTTTCTTCGTTTTCTTGCGGTGGTTGATTTTGAAACCAATACGATGCCAATGCTCATACATTCACATCGTATGACCTCAAAACCACCATTTGAAGTTTGTTTGTTTGTTTGTTTTCTTTGTTTTTTCTTTTCTAGCGGTGGTTGATTTTGAAACCAATACGGTGCAATGCCCACTCATTCACATCGTATGACCTTAAAACCATCCATTCGAATAACTTAGTTTTTTTAAAAAAGGTATGATCTTTACATTGGAATGTCTTTGCATTTAGATTACTCATTTTTGTCTTATTGGCTGGAGGGGGGCCCACCAAGATGTTCTTGAACCCGGGCCCATGGGTACGTTGCTACGCCATTGGCAGGGGGTCTACCGAAAGTAACGTCTGTATTATATAAGATAAGATAAGATTACTCAAATACGGCCCTGGTCAAGGCATTGATAGGCTTATAATGAAGAGATTTAGCCAATAGATCTTATCTTCTTCTTATATAATACAGACGTTACTTCAAATAAGAAGATGATTACGTCCTACGCGTCATGCATTTAGTCATGCATATTAACCAATGACTTAAATTCTGCCAAGACACTGGTTTTCCTGACTAGCTCAGGCAACCCATTCCATGCTCTAATAGCACAAGGGAAGAAGGAGTATTTGTACACATTTGTCCTAGCATATGGGACGAGGAATATGCCTTTATCTTTGTGTCTTTCAGAGTATTTTATTAAATTTTTTGTTTTTGTATTTGAAGATTATGGTTCAGTGTTTTATGTATAGTTGTTACTTTACTTTTGAGTCTTCTGTCCTGAAGGCTTTCTAAATTTAGTGATTTTACTAAAGGTGTTACTCTGGTTAAGTGTGAATATTCGTTTGTTATGAATCTCACTGCTCTATTTTGTGTCTGTTCCAGTTTCTTAATGTTATCTTGAGTTGAGGGGTCCCAAACGAATGATGCATATTCTATTATTGGCCTAACCAAGGTTAAATAACATTTTAGTTTTATATTTCTTATTTAAATTAACTAGATCTATCTAGTTCTATGTATTAACCTGAAAATCTTTACATTTTTTAACGCATCAACTTAATTGTCTCGCCTCAAACATTTAACTTTTTAAAGTGTAAGAATGCATTTACTAGTCAAGATCAAGTCTTGGCTTATATGTTATCTCCTGATTGTATAGATACTATAGATGCAGAGCTTTATTTTCTCTTTTGAAGAAATATCTTAACATTGAAATTAAAGATAAATTATACAAAGATAAAAAATGTCTATAATAAAATACATTTTATACATTAGGCCTATATAAAGGGACTTCTTATGGTCCGACAGTTACGCTGGGCAGGGCATGTATCCCGTATGGGGGACGAACGTTTTTTTTTTGTTTTTTTTTTTGTGAGCTAAAAGGTGAGCGACGTAACAGATGTGCCCCACGGAAACGCTTTAAAGACCAGCTTAGGTGCCAACATAGAAGAGAGCACCTTGTTGCATGCGGCTTCAGAACGAGACATTTGATGGTCACTCACATAGTCACAAAGGCTGCGGGATACACATTTGAGACCCCCCCCCCCCCAAAAAAAAAAAAATCCACTGCTGAGGACAGCCGCAGACGGCGAAAAGAAAATCTTAATCGAACACCGGTGGACAATTACGCTTGCCCTGGGTGTGGCAAAATATGTAGGTCATAGCTGGGGCTGCGTAACCACGGCAAATATTGCATTCCTTGTTAATCTTCATTATAAATTAAAAATTAATATAGAATTATGTTTCTAATCACATTTTGAATTTATGTTAATGATGTTAGTATCTTTTATAACTAGCTTTTTCCTGGACAGTGCTTCTCGGTTTCAAAGTGGCTGTCGGATGGAAACGGTCGTTAGAGAAGACGATTTGGCAAGTAGGAAAGCCAAAAAGAACTCCGTTGGAGTGCCTCATATAAGGACCGAGTGCCATTAGAGAATGGAATAGGTTAAAATTGCCTGAATCAGCCAAGAAAATCAATGACTTAACAGGGCTTTAGTCACTGATTAACAATCATGGCTATACTGACACATGAAATGTGTAGCCTATAGCCTACGTAGGCCTACTTTTTATCTTTTTTTTTTTAAGTAACGTCTGTAATCTATAAGAAATGATAAGCATGAGTCCACTGCACTGTCGGGGATGGAAGAAAGCCCCAACATGCCGTTATCCACACACCGTTCTCTAGATATTTATGGCCGACATCTGCACGGCTTTTGAGGTACAGAGAATGAATATGCGGGGGGGGGGGGGGAGAGTTTACCCGATGTGCTCGCCGCCTTCGGCCTTGCTTCTAACGAGCCATCGGCAACAGGGATGTAATAATTAACATCTGTTTGCATCTTTTCCAGACACAAGTTTGTAAGTTTGTTCTGATAGGCAGATGGAAGCAAGCTTCCGTGGACCTAGAGTTCCAAGACTCAACTCTTAGGACTAGCACGAAGAAGATATCTAGCTTTTCCCACTGAGCGGCTACTATTATTTTATAATTTTCAGAAAAAGCTATACAAGAGAAAAAAATCCGAAACTTTACATAATTTCTCGTCTCTTGTGCGCGATTATGTGAGAACATCCGCCATGATTATGCTGACAACTCAATGGGTGTAATAATAATCTGACTATTATGACTATAGATTCTAGATCTATATGATCTAACCCAAGATAGAATTCCAAACTGGTTAGATCTTTTTTTTCGAATCCCGAATACGCATACGCCTGCTCACATATAAAAACAACAGCTTCAATAAAATCTTATAGAGTACCTACTAAACGTAGATTGTCGTTGCTGTGCTAGCTCAATCCAGTGTTGATGAGAGTTGAGTCAATGAGTGACTCGAGTGAGTAACTGAGTTTACTGAGTAGTGAGTAAAAGTACTCAAGTAGTGGACAGTTATGAGACAATTACTGAATTAGTGTCACAGTAGATCTGTTAACTCTAGCAGCTAGCAAAATATAAGATATTCATTAATTATAATATAATTTATAATTAAAAATGATAATAATGTCAGTCAATCTGAATCTATTATTCTATACTAGCTAGATCTAGATCTAGATTATTCTAGATCTACTAATTATCTAATAATAAATAATGTCATTAGTTAGTTAGATTTAGTAAATCTAGTATCATTATCTGATCATTATATTATGAATATGATTATAAATGATATCAAATGAGATATCCCTGGCTAGGATGATGCTATCTAAACTATCTTAGTATATGAGTATATCTATTAATACTATTATATTTTTTATTATAATCTATCAAATCTATGAATCTCTCAGTCTATGACTATGATTCACTATGATAATGATAATCATAATGATAATAATCATAATGATAATTATAATGATTATCTACTAGATCTAGATCTACACTATGCAGTTAATCTAGTAATACGTAACACTGATTTGATACTGATACATCATACAGTCTGATCTATTCTATCACATCAATTAATAATAATAATATTTAGATGTATAATAATTCAAAATAATTGAGTCTAGTACAGTCTAGTATAGATAGATATACTCTATATAGAATTATAGAAACCTAGTTCTAGGATCTAGTAGTATAGACAGTATAGTAGTGTAGTAACTAAGTAAGTTACTGTAAGTTATACTGAGTAGTGTGAGTAACACATAATCTAGATCTATAAGCCTTACTAATTAATCTTGAATCTAGACTTAAACTCTACTAGTCTCTAGTCAGTCTAGTCGTTCAGTCTATCCTAATCCGAAACATTCAGACAATATAATATTTTAAAAATAATATGTAATATCTCTAGTCAGTCACAAGTCAACAAAAAGTGACAAGTAACATTTACAGTAAACATGACGTGTTGCTACTGGCAGTATATTATTATTAGTCTTTCTTCTGCTAAGTTGCTAGAATTTAATCATTTTGTCTTAGATTATATGAGTACTTATAGTTACTTAGATCTAGATCTAGAGTCTGAGTCTGAGACTCATTAATTACTAGATTACATTCAATTAGATCATCTATAACTATTCTAGCCTCTATATATAAAATAAATAGATCTAGTCAAACCTACTCTTAAGTGTCTGGACTCTACACTACTAGACTTGACACTTACTCACTGAATGTGACAATGACTAGACTAGATCTAGACCTAGATTAGCTCTAGAATACTCTAGACTCTAGATCTATACTAGATCTACACCTATAATACTTATAACTTACTGTTACAATCTAGATCTACTTATTGTCTAAATAGTATTTATGATTAGAACATAGATCTAGACTTATCTCGATTCTATGTCTAAGTCAAACTGAGAGATAACTAATTCTATGTGAAGTTACTTTGAATTATTCTCGCCAGTCTTGAACTTGAATTTTTAAAAATTGTAAATCATTACGAACCGCCGTGCAGAGTCAGTAAATGTGACTAGATCTACTCTTGTGTCTACAGTACTCAAGTCAAGAAAGATTGAGCACCCCCCAATAGAGTCTAAAACTACTTCAGAACGTGTTGGTTTTCCAGTTTATAAAGTGAGTACTAGAGTTTAATATATATATACATATATACTTTAGAACCTTGATTTAGTTAAGTTGTAAAGCTAGTTCAGAGTTCAGTGTCTCCAAAAGAATATAATATTAGTCTTAAATTTAATATTAATAAGTCATCTAGTGATTCTATGTAGTCTAAAGTGTAAATGTTTCCAAAAGCAAATATTGTCTTATAAATTACAGACATTCCTTCGAAGAAAAAGATAATTTGATGTCTAACATATCTATGTGTCAATCTTGTTCTGCACTTGTTAATTAGAGACTCTACTAAATCATTAGTTTTCCTAGCTGATTCAGGCAACCAGTTTCTTGTTCTAAAGGCACTACCAACAGGAAAGATAGATCTCTTATTTATATAAGAATGTGTTCTTATATATGGCATATACATGGGATAAGATTGCTTTCTGATTATTTCATTTAGTTGCATTTTGATATAATTGTAAATTATGGTTCATTTATTTTTTTAGATCTATGTATTATTGCTACATTAACTTTTTAGTCTTGTGTTGAGTATCCTAGTGTTTCTAAGTTTAGTGATTTTACTAATAGTGTTGCTCTAGTCAAATGTGAATAGTAGTATGTTATAAATCTCAAGGCACTATTTTGCACATTATATATATATCTTTTTCTAGTTAATTTATGTTTTCTTGAATTGAGGGATCCCAAATACTATTAGAGACATATTCTAGTATTGGTCTAACTATGGGCCTAACCAGTCTAATCAAGGTTAAATAGGTTTTAGTTTTATAATGTTCTTGTTGGATTTGTACTAATAGTAAATAAAAAAAAATGAGAAATGGACAAGCCCTCATCCAAATCACAAGAAAGATGATGCTAATTACAAGCTATCCTGACAAGATCAACGTCTAATCTTTTGACTCAGGACCGAACACAATAGAATGTGATAACATATGTACCGGAAGCTCAAAATTGGAACCAGTGAAATCTGCCCATGTGGTGTGTCACCAGAGAATGCCAACCATGTCGTCCAAAACTGCTCTCTTTACCAAGAGGCCAGTAGAAGACATTGGCCCCAAAACACCCCAATAGAAAGGAAACTATATGGAGAGCTCCCTGATTTGGAAAACACTGCGCAGTTCATTTCATGTATTGGTCTAGTCATCTAAATGCTCCAACATAACAATGAGAATGAAGAAGAGGAAGAAAGTTGGATTTGTACAATTTCTCATAATGAACCAATATGCTTTGTTTGATTCTTAATTCTTTAATCAATCTGGGGTTCCATGATAGGTTTTCATTTATAATAAACTATGTATTTTGAAATTTTAGTCTGTGGGTAACTGGTTTACCATGAATAAGATTTTTAGTAGTTTTTACAAAGCTTCTATCAACTCACTCTGTCTGGTATAAGTTTGTACACATTATTTCTCCAACACCCAATCTTGGATCTCCCTTTTTTTCTTCCCCCTCCTCCCATTTTCCCAACTGGTTCAGACAAGTGATAGGATCATAGCGAATTTAGAAAGCTAAAAGCATTAAATAGTGCTTTAACAAAAACAATTTGTATAAATATTTCCAATCACATAGATTTATTGTTGTTTGTCTAGATCTATTACAAATTTAATTATACAACTGATCTAAACTAATTGATACAATTACACTTTGCATAAGCTTTTTTTTTTAATTTTTAAAAGTATTTATGTTTTCTTGTTATTTGTTCTAGTTTTTTGTTACTCATAATAATTTGCATTTTTCTGAGTTGAAAGATGTGCTCCAATTAGATTTCCATTCCTGTAATTCATCTAATCCTCTTTGTTAATTCTTGTGTGTTTTTTTTTTTATATATATTATGCAATCATGTGCAAATAGTCTAACTTACATAAACTTATGCTATTAGGTAGGACATTTATTTAAAATAGAAACAGTAGTGGGACTAAGATTGTTCTTTTGGGTATACCTGAATTTACCTGTTATTGGTGTTGAATTAGTCCATTTATTATTAGTTTGTTCTTGAATCCTTTGGTATAATGGACCAGTAATGCCAACAAATGTTTTAATTTTTTATAGAAAATAATGGTGGTGTTCTATATATATTGCAGGAACAGAAACTTGGCTGCATCCTGAAATTTATAATGCAGAAATTTTCAATAGTAATTATGAAATTTTTAGAAAAGATAGGGCTGATAATCATGGAGGAGTTCTTTTAGCAATAAAAAACACTCTTATAGCAGAAGAAATTACCTTACCTAACTCAAAAAATGTAGAATCAACATTTTGTAAAATTAATACCACCTCAACATCCCTAATAATAGGCAGCATTTACAGACCACCAAATTCTAGTTTAGAATACATGCAGGAACTATGTAATCAGATTACTACACTTAAAGAGACAAATAAAAATGCAGTTTTTTGGATTATGGGTGATTTCAACCTACCTGATATAAATTGGAAAACACTAACCATAGATAAACACCAAAACCTTAAGGACATAAATGAGCTTTTCATAGAAACTTTACACAACCTAAGTTTAGATCAAATCATTAAAAAGCCAACTAGATTAAACAACACATTAGATCTCTTCTTAACCAACAGACCTGGATTAGTAGTTGATTATGAAATTATCCCTGGTCTATCAGACCATGAGATCATAAAAATACACAGTCAGATAAAAGCAGTAGCCAATACAAAACCCAAAAGAAAAATCTTACTCTGGAATAAATGTAACCTAACACAACTACACCAAGCTGCACTAAACTTTCAACAAACATTCTTATTAGAAAAAGACATTAACCAACCAGTCGATGACCTCTGGAATTTCATTAAAAACCATCTTAAAAGCATAATAGAAAATTATATACCAACTAAATACACATCAAACAAAATAAATAAATGCTGGTTTAATAATAGACTAAAGAAGCTTTGTAAACAGAAGGAAAACCTCTATAGAAAATTTAAAGAAACTAATGCAGAAAGAGTTTACAAAAAGTATATAAAAATTAAACACTTAACCCAAAAAGTAAGCAGACAGCTGCAGAGTGAATACATAAACAATGTAATATCTAAAGATAACAACAAAAACCTATGGTCATACATTAAGTCTAAGAAAATGGAAACAACAGGCGTAGCGCCATTAAAAGATGAACATAACATAATACATAATGATAATGAAACTAAAGCAAACATTCTAAACAAATACTTTGCATCAGCATTCTCAGCCCCAGGAGACAAAGACATATTACTGAATTTGAACCAAGTAGACAACATAGAAGATATAGTAGTACAAGAAAATGGAATTCAAAAACTATTAGCCAACACCAAACCAAATAAAGCTTCTGGACCTGATGGTATTCCAGCTAGATTACTCAAAGAACTAAGTAATGAGCTAGCCCCAGTGTTCAAAATACTCTTTCAGGCTTCACTTAACCAGGGCAGAGTACCAAAGGACTGGAAAGAAGCTAATGTCACCCCCCCTATTTAAAAAAGGAGAAAAATCTGACCCAGGGAACTACAGACCAGTATCACTTACCAGCATCACATGTAAAATCCTAGAACACATAATATGTAGCAACATCATAAACCACTTAGACAAACATAATGTCCTCACACCATACCAACATGGCTTTAGGAAATATAGATCATGTGAAACACAACTAATAGGACTAATTGATGATTTTTCAAAAGGTTTAGATAATAGTGAACAAATAGATGCTATCTTACTAGATTTTTCTAAGGCTTTTGACAAAGTTCACCACCATAGTTTGCTTAAAAAATTAAAATATTTCGGCATTAATGGTCCACTGCATCAGTGGATCAAAGACTTTCTGATAGGGAGAGAACAAACTGTAATAATAAATGGCTCTAAATCAACACCGATAACAGTAAACTCAGGTGTACCTCAAGGTACAGTCTTGGGTCCACTACTATTTTTAATTTACATAAATGATTTACCAAATTGCATTAGTTCAGGAACAAAAGTCAGATTATTTGCAGACGATTGCATAATATATAGAACAATAAAAACAACACAAGACACAGATATTTTACAAAGAGAATTAGATGAATTACAGAAATGGGAATCAAATTGGAGCATGTCTTTCCACCCAGAAAAATGTCAGTTGTTAAGAGTAACAAAAAAACTAAAACAAATTAATTCCACTTATCTTATTCATGGCAAACCAGTATCACAGACTAAAAACGCAAAATACCTAGGTGTTATAATAAATGAAAAACTATCATGGAATCCACATATTGATGAAACTACAAAAAAATCAAACAAAGCATTAGGATTTATTAAAAGAAATTTCTATAAATCAAATAAGAACATAAAACTAAAATGTTACTTAACCTTGGTTAGGCCAATAATAGAATATGCATCCTCCGTTTGGGACCCCTCAACTCAAGAAAACATTAAGAAACTGGAACAGACACAAAATAGAGCAGTGAGATTCATAACAAACGAATATTCACATTTGACTAGAGTAACACCTTTAGTAAAATCACTAAATTTAGAAAGCCTTCAGGACAGAAGGCTCAAAAGTAAAGTAGCAATCATACATAAAACACTGAACCATAATCTTCAAATACAAAAACAAAATTTAATAAAATACTCTGAAAGACACAAAGATAAAGGCACATTCCTCGTCCCATATGCTAGGACAAATTTGTACAAATACTCCTTCTTCCCTAGTGCTATTAGAGCATGGAATGGGTTGCCTGAGCTAGCCAGGAAAACCAGTGACTTGGCAGAATTTAAGTCATTGGTTAATATGCATGACTAAATGCATGACGCGTAGGACGTAATCATCTTTTTTGAAGTAACGTCTGTATTATATAAGATAAGATAAAAAGCTTTTAACAAATCTAATCAAATGGCATTTATCTGTTGGCTCATTATTATCTAAGCCCTTAGAAATCTAATAAAATGGCATAGATCCTTTGCTCATTATCTAAGCGCTTAGAAAAGTTATCAATTAAAACCAATGTTAGAGGTTCACATAACCTAAATTTACTAAAGCCTTGTAGGTATGGAGTAAGGTCATTATGTTTAAGTTGTTTTAACTGCTACATGTATATTATGTGTTCAAGTATGTTATATTTGATGCTTGTGAGGGATACTGGACTGTAGTTTCTTCAATCAGATTTATCTCCTTTTTTTCCTGCTTTACAGTGATGGTAATTTTAAGAAAAATTTAGGAATTCTGATAATTTTGTCTGATCCACTTTTCTCATACAAAATATTGGAAACCTCCCCCCCACTCCCTTGATATTTCTCTGACAGAAAAATGTCCAAAATTCTTTTAAAAAAAACAACAACATAAGATTTTATTAATTTTTCATTTTCAGGAGAATGCAAACTAAGACTTAATTTGTTTTGTAGATGCGCATAAAAACCATCTTGATTTCTCTAGATCTAGGTCCAAAAGTCTCGATCTATATCTTGGTAGGCGCTTCTGCAGTGTCTAATGCAGATAAACCAAATGGAGGTAACCCTCAATGAAATCCAATAACACCAGCGAAAGGCCGAACAATCAATATTAGTTAGTCAACACTGATACTGAACAAGAAGTTTAATAACAGGCTTCCTATCTTTAAGGTGTCCAAAAGTAGTCTGTTTGATCAGCTGATATTTCGCTCTGTCTAGACCCTAGTCTTATTTTCACTACTCACGTCATTGCCTCTTAGTCAAAACTGTCCCTATTTCCGAGACAAATAACTAATTCCTAATTGTGCCATAACAATCTACATCGATTAGATAGAGTTCTGGATCTAGATATTTTTGAATATATTTGATATAGATCTAGAAAAACAATTAGTAAGATTAAAAGTCTAAATTTATGTAGATCAAGACGCTCATCATCTGCTAAGATATCTTGAGTAGATAAACTAGATAGAGAGAGATTAGATCTAGAATCTAGGTCTAGATTTTAGTGACAACAAATGATTTGGATAACATTTAATGATCACAAATTTCCTGGAAGCAAAACAAAATTTACGGATTAGCACCTAGACTAGACTAGTAGATAATTGAATTTAATATAGATTTTACACGTAGATCTAATAGTGAGTAATATATATATATTATATATGTTATAAAAAACCAGTGTGGCAGTGCCTTAGACCTAGACTAGCTAGTCCTAGAGATCCACTTCATGCAAACAACTTGCATCTACCATGTTTGATAGCAAGAAAGTGTGTCACACAAGGAAGCCTTAAGTTAATCATAAATTAAAATGCTCAATATATGAAGTTTTATTGTTGTACATTCTCTCCCTTTAAAGCATTTCTTCTCATGGCTCATCTGGTTGCTCCTGCTTAAGAACTAAGCAGAGATTCAACAAATTTCTCACAGTTGCTATCTTAAAGGGAAACTCCGATGGTTTTTCAAATGTGAGTTAGTGACATATTTAAATTCTGCGTAATAATTTGTATTAGTAAATATTATATCATTTTGTATTTAGATTCTATGCTTAGAAAGATTTATATTTACTAAATAATAATAATAATAATCTTTATTGTACATAAGGAAATTTGTGCATTACACCAAACAAAACATTATAACTATAAAAAAAAAAAAAAGGTACATTCACACCAGACTCACTCATAATTTACATTTGAAAAGTTTATATTAGATTGTTTCTATTTAATGATTTGATTGCCAGGGGAACAAAAGAGTGTTTGTGTCTGTTTGTCTTTGCATTGGTGTCTTGTATCTCTTTTGTGATGATAACATCACAAAATCCTGACCCAAATGGTGATATTTTTTTTATTTCTAGAATCTTTTAATTTTTTATATGGATGTTTGTCTCAAACAGCTGCCCAAATGGGGTTTGTTTTTTTGCCAATGACTTTACCAGTAGCATTTAGGATTCTGGGAAGTTTATTTTTATTTTTAATGCCTAGATTGCCATACCAGGCAGTGGTATTAAAACTTAAAATATTGCAGATGATTTGATTTTTTTGAGTTTCATCAATATGGGGATTCCATTGATTCTTTTAATTTTTTATATGGATGTTTGTCTCAAACAGCTGCCCAAATGGGGTTTGTTTTTTTGCCAATGACTTTACCAGTAGCATTTAGGATTCTGGGAAGTTTATTTTTATTTTTAATGCCTAGATTGCCATACCAGGCAGTGGTATTAAAACTTAAAATATTGCAGATGATTTGATTTTTTTGAGTTTCATCAATATGGGGATTCCATTGATAGTTTTTTTATTTATTATAACACCTAGATATTTTGCGTTTTTAGTCTGTCTTATTGGTTTACCATGAATAAGATAAATAGTATTGTTTTAGCTTTTTTGTTACTCTTGATAATTGATTTTTTCTGGGTGGAAAGACATGCTTCAATTTGATTCCCATTTCTTTAATTGATCTTTTTCTTTTTTGTAGAAGCGTATAATTATATAATATAATAGATATAATTATAATAGATGATAGTCGGCATTACTGAGATCTAGGTCTAGCATTTTCATCTACACCCATCCCTGCAGAAAATGTAAATAGGCTGCAAGTCTGACTGATGTTAATAACCAGGTCAGATATATCTAGGTTACAAATTTAGGGATTTCTGACATCACATAGAAACCTGGAAAAATCGGACTGTTTTGGATGCCAGAAAAACATCATTACTAAGTTTTTATTGAAAATAATTAGAAAAGAAAAATATATTCCTTATCTGTAAATGAAAACAAATTGTCAAAAACATCAGAGTTTTCCTATTTTTAGTCGACCCAGATTAAAATTCCTTTTCATTCATGTACAGTTTAAGGATTATTGAAACAAGTGTAGCTCATACTTTTCATAAAGTTAAGCATGTATTGATAATAATAATAATAATAATCTTTATTGCCCGTAAGGAAATTTGTTTTACAAATTTGTGCATTACACCAAACAAAACATTATAACTATAAAAAAAAACAAAATGTACATTCACACCAGACTCACTTATAATTTACACGTGAAAAGTTTATATCAGGTTGTTTCTATTTAATGATTTGATTGCCTGGGGAACAAAAGAGTTTTTGTGTCTGTTTGTCTTTGCTATCGGTGTCTTGTATCTCTTTTGTGATGGTAAAATCGCAAAGTCTTGACCCAAAGGGTGATATTTTATTTCTATAATTTTTTTAACTTTTTTATGGATGTTTGTCTCAAAAAGCTGCCCAAATGGGTTTTGTTTTTTAGCCAATGACTTTACCAGCAGCATTTAGGATTCTCTGAAGTTTATTTTTATTTTTAATGCTCAGATTGCCATACCAGGCAGAGATATTAAAATTTAAAATATTGCAGATGTGAGCATGGTAAAACATAGCCAAGACCTTTTTGCTAACATTAAACGAGGACAGTTTTCTCAGTAATATTAATCTTTGCTGCCCCATTTTCGCTGATATAATCAGTAGTTACTGTAGCATTTTAAAACACATTAGTTTTTGTTGTTTAAGAGAGAAGTTCTTACAAATGAAGAAAAGCTGTCAATGTTTTCTCATTTAAATGTACAAATAATAGTCCCTTGCATGTGTTCAGTAAAGCTCAGGTCATGTAATTAATTCTTATTTAGGTTGCCACGGCCTGGTGGTTTTTTAATTGAGAGTGTAGAAAATTTCAGAAAGTTTGTGCAAAGTCTGTTCACATCACTACCTTTATTAAAAGGTGTAGGGTAGTGGTCTTACGTCCCCTGATTTGGTCACATGGACAAAACTGCCCCAATACTATAAGGTGATGTTGTGATCATTGTTTTTATTGTTTCAAAGGCCTTGGTACAGCTTTTGTCCAAAATGAATTTAATTTTTTCTTGTAGTAAGTTGTACTGTGATTTAGCTGTTTGACATACTTATGGCAATAATTTACCATACCAAGGAAAGATCTTAATTGTGCCTTACTATTTGGGGTTGGTGCATTCATAACTGTTGAAACTTTATTATTAGTTTTTCTGCAATACTTCTCTCGAAATAATTACTTCCATGAAAAATAATTTTCATCTTTGAAGAAAGCAGATTTATCAAGATTTGCCTTGAGACCATATTCCTTCAGTCTGCTGATCATACTTCTTAGATTTGCAAGATGTTCCATGTCATCCTTTTCCTTGTTAATCATGTCATCTTGATTGTATTGTCTATAGCTCTTTACCAGATCATTGGGGCTGATGTGATCCCAAAAATGAGTCTGTTGTACACACATCATTGCGCATATTAATAGTGTTTAGAGGTTTAAACGCTTCATCTAGTTGAAGTGTAAGATTTATTTGTCTTATATTTATTTTTTGAGACTTTCTTTTTTTTTTCTGCTAGCCTGAATATCTTCTATTCTTGGTAAAGTATATTGTTAAAATTGCTACACTGGATTAATGGTTATCTGAAGTCACCACATATTCAAGCATTATCTGATGTTTTCATTGTTTCAGACAATTCCTATTCCTTCTGAGAAAACATCTTCAAATTCCTTAGAGAAATACAATTTTCTTGTATGCTTGATTCAGAGGATATTAAGTTTCAGATCTAGTTGATCATCAGAGATCTCATCCATTCACATCCTTGTAATGGAAAAGTATGTTTATGTAATATGTATAGAGGTGGTTTCTTGGTTTCATGATGATTTTATACCATTACATTTACTTTTCCTAGAGTTCTCAGGTGGACATTAGTGTCTTCAAATTTTGAGTTTCTTTTAAGGATATATCTGAAATCTTTTATGGTGATAGTCTAGAACCAGTATCTAATTTCTGTTAGTGTTAATTTTCATGCACATATTTGTGTTTGTTGATGAACTAAATCTTTATTATTTCTTTTTCCCTTTTCTTTTAATGCTTTTTCTATATGACCTTGTTTGCCTCACAAATGGCATTTCGAAAGCAGCATCTTGCTTTTGTATGATTTGACTTGTTGCAGGAGAAACAAATAGATCTAGTCTCCCTTTTATCTTCTTGGTTTGATGAAGGTAAGTTGTAGAGTTTCATTGGCTCCATGTATACGGGTTGTCTTTCTTTCTACTGTGTTTGAGCTACTTGTTGTTTACATCATTTGTAGAAACTGGGATTGATTAAACTGAATGCATTTTTAGCTGTCTCATAGCTGTAGCTATGTTTATTGCTGTAATGAATGTTAAATTGACCTCCAAGTAGTCTTCTTTGTATCCTTACATCTCTTTAGCCACAAATGAAACTGTCATGAAGAGAATCTTGGAGATGCCTAAATTGCATTGTTCAGACAGGGCTTTTATGGTTGTTACAAATTTTATTATTGTTTTATTTACTTCCTGAATTTTATTATGGAATTTGAATCTTTCTATCATCTTTAGTGGTGAGTTCTATAGTAATTGTTTAATAACTTACATACGTCTTAGTAAATTTTTGCGTAGGGTAACTCTGGCGAAGCCAACAACCTTAAAATTGTACAAGGCTTGGCTTCTATTAGGCTAGTAAAATGGCCATCTTTTTTTTTTTTCAAATGGAGTTCTGTTTGCTATGAAATAGGCATCTAGCCTTTCTTTATATATTATAATTTATAAAAGTTTCAGTACATTTAACAAAAAAGTCTTGTTTCTCCATCCTTGTTGTGACTTGTTAGTAAATTTAACTAATGAAATCTAGATCTAATTAATCTAGAACACTGACAAATGAAGCACAGATACGTTTCCATCATTCTCTGGTGTGTGTCATCTCATTAATTGATATTATAAATATATATATTCGCATTCTTGCTTTAAACATTGCAATAATAATAAAAAATAATATACCTCAATAGGGGAGTGACATTAGCTTTTTGCGACTTCCTAAGTACTCTACCTTGATCAAGGGATGCTTGAAAAAAGTGTTTCAAACACTGGTGCTAGCATGTTGCTTAGTTCTTTGAGTAATCTAGCTGAAATACCAACAATGCCCTTATTAACTAATACACAAATATTATTACTATCATTTAATGTGACATAGACATTGAAAGGTTTTCTGTTGAACACTTTATATAAGGCTAGAGTCCTGGTAGAGACTGGCATTTTTTTTACTACATACAAGTACAATTTTGTGTCCACCTAAGTATCCAACTTTTGTCAGGGATAGTAAAGCCACTGTACTAGCTTCATCACACATTAGTTAACTTTGAGCATCAGGACATCTGAATGGAACCTAGCCTCTTTGGCTTCATTATATCCAAGTGGGCAGAAAATTCAGAGTGCCAGAAAGGTGGGCATGTTATGGTCATCAGGCTGTAAACCTGGCATCAGCTCCCTCGAGATCTTTTGGTTTTAAAGGGAAACTTTTTTTTCAGCATGTCATGTTTTAGTCATTATCTCTTAAAGTTTGAAGTTTTCAATGGCCAAAACAAAAAATCTGTTCAAATAGATCCTAAAGCTCTTTTGTATTATTCATCACTGTTTACAAATCACTGGATCTGTCACCAAACTGCTGTTGCCTTGAGGTGAAGGAAGTATTGATTGGACACATCTGTATCCCTTGCCAGTATCTTTTATTGAAAGATAGTATTATCTGTTTCATTTCTCACAAGTTTTCTTAGGACATATTACTAGCAGAACAGATTGATGGCATGCTCTTTTTTTTTTATATTCTATTTGGTGAGAAGGTTTAAGTAAATGCTTGTAAGATGAGCATTTTCATAAAGTTAATCCTAATCTTAGGCTTTGTAGGTAGTTTTAATCATTGATAGCATTGATTCCTTTGTATTATTGTATCTGGTGTATTTGATAGCATGTATTCCTTTTTGTTATTGTGTCTGGTGTATTTAATAGCATGTATTCCTTTTTGTTATTGTGTCTGGTTTATTTGGTTTCTCCATGTGCTGTTTGAAAGTGGTCAGGAACTCTAATGAACAATGCACTTGTCATCCACAGACAATGCACATCAAGATTTGAGGACAACACCCAACTAAGATGGCTGATCCTAAACCAGAGAGGTAAGGGCATTGTGTCATTAGGTCATTTCTGTACTCTGGGTCTGTGTTCAAGTCTTATGTGATTGGCACGAGATGTTTGTATGCCTTTGGTCTGCCTTGAGTGTGTATTAGTGAGTGAAGTTTCCTGATAGACTGTTTATTATTGGTATTGTGGGTTAGAAAATACTTGTACTGGTATAAAGTTTGTCATTAAGTTGGGCCTCTTATCTTCTTATCTTATAAAAACTTATCTTATAAATTTTAAAAATTCCTTAAAAGAAGAAAATAATTGCTTGTCACGTGTGTGTTAGTGTTGGTGATGAATGTTCACCCTACAGTATAGGAAACTTGCTTCTTCTAAAAAAAAAACAACAACTTTTCTACATTATATGGTTCAAATTTGATTTTTAAAAAGAAATTTTTATGTCTTATTTTATATTTGTGATTAGGTAGATGAATGCTAATCATTTTGGGCTTTTCTTTAAAAAAAAACTATTTTTTTCTCATTTTAAAAGTGCTATTTAAAAACTAATTTTGCATTGTCTACATATAACTAAACATATTATGGTATTCTTAGAGCAAGAATTCACAACCAATTTTATATTATGTTTTGTTTTATCTTGTACACAATGAGTCATCTGCTACATCCATCATGTTTATGTGTGTCTATAATGTTTTGTCTCTAAATTTTAAGTTTATATATTGTTTGCACATATGAAAGAAACCAGTTGGAAGACAGTCCATGTCTACTTCCACAATGATCAACTGCCTTAAATTTCTTTATGGAGTCATGTTGGGTCAAATATGAAATGTGTTTGATTGTCTGTAACATCACAAAGTTTAAATCAGTACCAGTGTTCTTGTGTCTGATTGTCTGTAACATCGCAAAGTTTAAACCAGTACCAGTGTCCTTGTGTCTGATTGTCTGTAACATCACAAAGTTTAAACCAGTACCAGTGTTCTTGTGTCTGATTGTAACATCACAATGTTTAAACCAGTACCAGTGTTCTTGTGTCTGATTGTCTGTAACATCACAATGTTTAAACCAGTACCAGTGTTCTTGTGTCTGATTGTCTGTAACATCACAATGTTTAAACCAGTACCAGTGTTCTTGTGTCTGATTGTAACATCACAATGTTTAAACCAGTACCAGTGTTCTTGTGTCTGATTGTAACATCACAATGTTTAAACCAGTACCAGTGTTCTTGTGTCTGATTGTCTGTAACATCACAATGTTTAAACCAGTACCAGTGTCCTTGTGTCTGATTGTCTGTAACATCACAATGTTTAAACCAGTACCAGTGTTCTTGTGTCTGATTGTCTGTAACATCACAATGTTTAAACCAGTACCAGTGTTCTTGTGTCTGATTGTCTGTAACATCACAATGTTTAAACCAGTACCAGTGTTCTTGTGTCTGATTGTAACATCACAATGTTTAAACCAGTACCAGTGTTCTTGTGTCTGATTGTCTGTAACATCAAGTTGTTTAAACCAGTACCAGTGTCCTGGTGTCTGATTGTAACATCACAAAGTTTAAACCAGTACCAGTGTTCTTGTGTCTGATTGTCTGTAACATCACAATGTTTAAACCAGTACCAGTGTCCTTGTGTCTGATTGTAACATCACAAAGTTTAAACCAGTACCAGTGTTCTTGTGTCTGATTGTCTGTAACATCACAATGTTTAAACCAGTACCAGTGTTCTTGTGTCTGATTGTCTGTAACATCACAGTGTTTAAACCAGTACCAGTGTTCTTGTGTCTGATTGTCTGTAACATCTCAAAGTTTAAACCAGTACCAGTGTTCTTGTGTCTGATTGTCTGTAACATCACAATGTTTAAACCAGTACCAGTGTCCTTGTGTCTGATTGTAACATCACAATGTTTAAACCAGTACCAGTGTTCTTGTGTCTGATTGTCTGTAACATCACAATGTTTAAACCAGTACCAGTGTTCTTGTGTCTGATTGTCTGTAACATCACAATGTTTAAACCAGTACCAGTGTCCTTGTGTCTGATTGTAACATCACAATGTTTAAACCAGTACCAGTGTTCTTGTGTCTGATTGTCTGTAACATCACAAAGTTTAAACCAGTACCAGTGTTCTTGTGTCTGATTGTAACATCACAATGTTTAAACCAGTACCAGTGTTCTTGTGTCTGATTGTAACATCACAAAGTTTAAACCAGTACCAGTGTCCTTGTGTCTGATTGTAACATCACAAAGTTTAAACCAGTACCAGTGTTCTTGTGTCTGATTGTAACATCACAATGTTTAAACCAGTACCAGTGTTCTTGTGTCAGATTGTCTGTAACATCACAATGTTTAAACCAGTACCAGTGTTCTTGTGTCTGATTGTCTGTAACATCAAGATGTTTAAACCAGTACCAGTGTTCTTGTGTCTGATTGTCTGTAACATCACAATGTTTAAACCAGTACCAGTGTTCTTGTGTCTGATTGTAACATCACAATGTTTAAACCAGTACCAGTGTTCTTGTGTCTGATTGTAACATCACAATGTTTAAACCAGTACCAGTGTCCTTGTGTCTGATTGTCTGTAACATCACAGTGTTTAAACCAGTACCAGTGTTCTTGTGTCTGATTGTCTGTAACATCACAATGTTTAAACCAGTACCAGTGTTCTTGTGTCTGATTGTCTGTAACATCACAGTGTTTAAACCAGTACCAGTGTTCTTGTGTCTGATTGTCTGTAACATCTCAAAGTTTAAACCAGTACCAGTGTTCTTGTGTCTGATTGTCTGTAACATCACAATGTTTAAACCAGTACCAGTGTCCTTGTGTCTGATTGTAACATCACAATGTTTAAACCAGTACCAGTGTTCTTGTGTCTGATTGTCTGTAACATCACAATGTTTAAACCAGTACCAGTGTTCTTGTGTCTGATTGTCTGTAACATCACAATGTTTAAACCAGTACCAGTGTCCTTGTGTCTGATTGTAACATCACAATGTTTAAACCAGTACCAGTGTTCTTGTGTCTGATTGTCTGTAACATCACAAAGTTTAAACCAGTACCAGTGTTCTTGTGTCTGATTGTAACATCACAATGTTTAAACCAGTACCAGTATTCTTGTGTCTGATTGTAACATCACAAAGTTTAAACCAGTACCAGTGTCCTTGTGTCTGATTGTAACATCACAAAGTTTAAACCAGTACCAGTGTTCTTGTGTCTGATTGTAACATCACAATGTTTAAACCAGTACCAGTGTTCTTGTGTCAGATTGTCTGTAACATCACAATGTTTAAACCAGTACCAGTGTTCTTGTGTCTGATTGTCTGTAACATCAAGATGTTTAAACCAGTACCAGTGTTCTTGTGTCTGATTGTCTGTAACATCACAATGTTTAAACCAGTACCAGTGTTCTTGTGTCTGATTGTAACATCACAATGTTTAAACCAGTACCAGTGTTCTTGTGTCTGATTGTAACATCACAATGTTTAAACCAGTACCAGTGTCCTTGTGTCTGATTGTCTGTAACATCACAGTGTTTAAACCAGTACCAGTGTCCTTGTGTCTGATTGTAACATCACAATGTTTAAACCAGTACCAGTGTTCTTGTGTCTGATTGTCTGTAACATCACAATGTTTAAACCAGTACCAGTGTTCTTGTGTCTGATTGTCTGTAACATCACAATGTTTAAACCAGTACCAGTGTTCTTGTGTCTGATTGTCTGTAACATCCAGATGTTTAAACCAGTACCAGTGTTCTTGTGTCTGATTGTCTGTAACATCACAATGTTTAAAGCAGTACCAGTGTTCTTGTGTCTGATTGTCTGTAGCATCAAGATGTTTAAACCAGTACCAGTGTTCTTGTGTCTGATTGTCTGTAACATCACGATGTTTAAACCAGTGTACTTGTGTCTGATTGTCTGTATCATGACAATGTTCCAGTCAGTACCTATGTTCCAATCTCTTATAGAGTTTGTTTATTTTCCTTTAACTTTGCTCTCAGTAACTCTATGAAAGTGTGTGTGTGTGGGGGGGGGGGGGATAGCTCACCAGTGATGAATCAAAACTAAAGTTTGCACTTGACCTTTGCTCTAGCATTTTATTTTAACGATACTAAAAGTTACATTTAAAGTAAGCAAAGGTTGTTTTTTTGTGTGTGTGTGCCTTTTTATGAGCTAAATTTTGTGTGACTGTCTCTATTTGATAGAAATTTTAGATTAAAATTCAGAACTGAATTTAAAAAAAAAGCAATTCTGGCCAAGGTTCTCTTGTGACTAACAGCATTGAACTCTTGAAAAGAGATAGTCCTGTCCATTTTGTGTGTTTAGTTACTGCACTAACTTGAATCATCGGTTGGCAGACAGTGTGCCAGGTTGCACTGTTATGAGAGGAGCTCAACATTTTCATTCGTGAACCTTTTTTTTTTTTTTTTTGGCTCCACAATAGTAAGACAGATTTTTGTTCTCTTTTCAATGTCACCAAGTTTCAAATGACGACTTTTTCACCTGCAGTGGTGTAGACTTTGCTTCCCTTTAGCCTCCCTTCTCTTTGCTTGGGTACAAAACTGTTTAGTTGTCTCCCCTGCCGTCACCCTCTTCCGTGTTTTGAAATCTATAGAAATGTCCTGCATGAAGGATTTAAAATAGCTTTTGACCCACTTATTGGCTTGCACTAGCCGGCCTAGCCTATTACCATTTAATACATTTAGTTGTTTGTTTGTTTTTCTTTGAGGGGAACATATATTGGGGACAAGACGACCGGTACTTCAAATGATCTAGTTGTACAATTTATTGGACTAGTATAAAGTGTTGTTGCAGTTCCTCTGACATGTTCTTTCCGCCTGCACATGTAAAGTCTACCCGTCTCTTCTCCATGGTCATGATCTCAGCTGCTGGCAAGAAGAGAGCAAACTAAAAACAATATACGGACCGACTTTCGACTAGGTCTAGATTGACAAGTACATATTAGAACAACAAAATAGAGCTGGCCGCTTGATTTGAGAATGTGACCATATGTTTCACGTGTCTTTATTTCCCTTCAGCTGCTGATTTGACCAAGAATAAATGTTGATTGGAAAAAAACAAAATCTGTATGTTATACATATGTTTCTAACAGCATATTTTATGTATTTATTTATTTTTGTTTTGTTTATGAGGACGTCAGCATTGAGTTGATTCACACCCCTTTTACCCCCCCCCCCCTTTTCCTTTTTTTCCACCTTGCCCACCTGCACACATTGGAATTTTGAACTTCTCCCTCCCCTTTCCACCTTGTTTGAAACCCCCCCCCCCTTTTATTTTTCTCGAGCTCGGTTTCGTTTCTTAGACTGGAAATGTTTCAGTTCTCAACTTGCATCAGACAGCGACATGAATGTCAGCTTAATTAGAGTGGTGACCTCAATCTGGTGTGATGAGTGTTCCATTCCAAACCTCACTACCCATAGCGTCATTCTCCACAGTGTCCGTATTCTCTTGGTTTCACAGTCCCCAACCATAAGTTGCCATATTGAAGTGTTGCTCAACCTACGGCCTGCGGGGCTATATAGGGCTCCTCGCAACTTAAGTCCGCACTGCAGGAACAAACAAAAAAGTCGAAGAATAATTCTTGTATAAGCCTGTGACGCATGTCGGCCCCATAAAGTGCTGGGCGCTTGCAGTCCTGTATGTACCGACATGACGCGAAAGTAACTCTTTTCATAGCTTTGGACACATTAGAACTGTCTTTTGGGTAGAAGAATGAATATATATATATATATATATATATATATATATATATATATATATATATATATATATATATATATATATATATATATAAAACTACACTGAGAGCGAGACACAGACTGTTTTTAACTAGTAAACCTCGGTAGGGCTGTTTATGTTTTCACACCTTAATTTGCAGGAGCCTGGTCGAGAGATGTCTCTTCTTCCCTAATGACTAAATCATTATAAAAAAAAGTCATCGATGGTAGTCATTATGGCCGTGCTAAATGGATGTCATAGTTGATTCTGTTTCAAGATCTGTCCATATTAAAACCGATGTTGTCGCTGACCTAATTGATTCATCGCCTAGTCTTCTCCTGCACGCGCGCTGTCCTGGCGGCAAAACTGCGCCGCGTCTGTCACCATCGATTGGTCCGTCGCGCGCATCTTGCGGATGGGATCGATGAGCGCTGTACGCGTTGTACACACGGGCTCAAGGCTTGTTTCAACTCAAGATGAAGGCTAGAGGGACACACACTGAAGATCAATATTCACATTGAAAATAACATTGTCGTCTGCTAACCTCTCCCTCCTCCTCCCTTTCATTTCGCTCCCTTGGAGTGGTATGTTTGGGACCTGACTCATCATGGCGTCAGGTTTGCTCACTCGGCTCTGTGTGTGATGTGTTCAGTTACTCCACCACCGACTCCCCCCCCCTCTTTTTTCCCCTCTCGCGCTCTCTTTCTGCGTGGTCCCATTTCTCCTCCATCTAGGGGGAGTAAATAGCGCTGTGGTATGATGGAAACATAATTTATTCCTAATTTAGCCTGTGACGTTAGAATTCTTCTAGATTTCATTTTTTCCCCTCTCAACTCCTAGATCTAGCCGAACTGCCAAACACGTTAGGTGTTTTTTTCTGCATCTATTCGCTGTATTTGTTGCTTTACAAGTGGAGGACTATTTACTTACCCTTTCTGCCTGTGTGGTTTCTAAATTATTTGGATTGGAGACCCCAGTTCCAGAACTCATTTCGCTGCTGTGACTGAGACAATCATGGTGGTCTTGTGAACATTTCCATTCAGCGCTCGGGGGACAACATATCTTGTTCAATTGGAACCAGCCAACCGGTCTTATGGTTTTTAACACTATGGATACCGAGGCTGCCAAAAACTATAGAAAGTAAGTGTACCCAGGCTTTCTTGTGTATAAACATGTGTTTTACCCTCCGAGGGAAGGCTATGGGAAATGAGTTGGGCTAAGTTATTTGTTGTCACAAGTCTCTAGTAAACTAGAACATTTAGATAGTACAACTCTAGTCAACTAGAACAATCAGATAGTACAATTAGATCCAGTAGTCTTTAATTAGTACAGTTTTGATTATGTTGGATAGTAGAATTGATATCTATGGAGTATTTGCTTGAAAAGACTGAACTGTGTTGATATTGGTGTCTCATGTGAAGATGTATCGCATGTATAAGCACTGGTTGCCATTGGATCTTTACAAGCCCATGCACATAGGTTTAATTGGGGAAAGATGTCAAATGTGCTGACTACTTATCTTTTGATTTAATGTCTTCCATTTTTATGTTTTCTTTCTTTTATATTTTCTTAATGATTGGTACTGTCACACGTGACTTCATTGTTTATGGTTTGTGTTGCTCGGGAAACGGAACAGTTTGCTATTTAGCTACTTCGTTTGGCCCGTAGGGCTGACGGTTAAGTTTTGCTAGCTAGATCTAGTTACATCTCCGTGAGAGATATGTTTCGTACAAATCCTTACAGCACATGCTCATAATGGATTGGCCCACATATTCATTTCCTGTTCATGGTGTCGTATTCAAATCTCAAATAGTTTGTTAATGACTTTCTTTTCCCGTTTGCTCCTTGTGTGAACGTGAAGAGTATTGATGTAGTTAGTGTTTGGGTGTCAGCAGACTTGGTTCAAAGGAAGCATTTAGGGCGCCTGGCTGACTCTTAGCTCACTTGTTAAGTGGATTGGACTTGAAACATTTGAAATAATTTACTTTTTTTTTTTTCACACTCATGCTTTTTAATAACCATTGCTGAGCGATACATAAACACAATGAGAGTTAGTAGTAGAGGGCTTGGGGGAGGGGAGGGGGTGCAGCACACCTGACTGCGCCAGTCGGCATGCTAACTTTGAGCTAATGACGGCATTGTTAATTATGTTATTATGGCGTCTGTCCAGTGTTTTCGTGGTCTTCCCTTTCTCGGACCAGAACTGACTACATAGAATAGCAACGACATTGTTATTTCCCTTGCTTTTTTGTTAGTGAGTTGCCTGCCTTTAACAGCTGTAAAATATGATGGATCAGTGGCCGTCACGTTGTATCCAACACTTGCCTAGTGTTCTTCTGTCAGGGGGCTGACTCATCGGTTTGTTTTGTCACATCGCTGGCTATCGATCCGCTTGCTAATGGTACATTGGAGGGAGGGGAGATGTCCATCTGTATGTCGGATTGTTTTGCCCCGGAGTGTTTGATGTCATGAACAGAGACGTGTTGGGAGCCTGTCTGCTAGGTCTAGAGCTGCAGTAGTTCTATCCGATATATAATAGCCATCCTGTAACTAGATCTAGATCCAGTGTCTGTTGTTTTGCCTGAGATTGTTTGCTACACAATGCATCACATTCAAGTAGGCGTGTGTTAATAGTGAGCGTGTTAACTGAACTGTGCATCACAGTTTGGTTCATGTTGTCCTTACGTGTAGTCTACATGCTTGGAACTTCGACACAAGGTTCCTTTGGTTCATCCATTAATCACCCCTATTTCTTCAACTACATTTTTACTTTGGTTTCAACTCAACTTCTAGGTTTTATGGGGGGTCTTGGAAGTTTCAACTCAACTTCTAGGTTTTATGGGGGGTCTTGTAAGTTTCAACTCAACTTCTAGGTTTTATGGAAGGTCTTGTAAGTTTCAACTCAACTTCTAGGTTTATGGGGGGGGGGTCATTACGAGACAGTAATTCATTGGACTTTAGTGTGTATGGAAACACAAAACCACATAGATCTATGTAACTCCTACATGTGGCCTGATACTATTTGCTTGGACTTTATAAAGTTTAAAGTGCTAAATTAATAGCATTAATTATTCATCTCAACATGGGCATAATTAGATCATGATCATCCATTAATCTCCAGACTAGAAGGCAATGCCTGATACATAGAATAGTGACTCAGGCCTTCATTACTCTCAATTCACTATATGAAACTTTGTTGTTTTTGTGTGTGTGTTGTGCCCAGCAGTTTGACAGATCACAGGATGTCAATAGAGAACATTTTGTTTCATCACCTGGTGAACTAGGCCCATAGTTCAGAGCTCAACTTTGGTCTGAGCTGTAGTTTTTTTTTTTTTTTTTTTTAAATATTATCTCCCCTTTTTTTCACATCACGCAAGCATTTAATATGGTGTAAAAGTTTTGTTTAGATAAACAACACTTGATAGTATCCAAATGAAATGATACCGTTTGACTACCACTTTTATTGTCCCTTTTGTGTAGGTCTCTGACTGGCCCAACAAAGGCCTTGCTGTTTCATTTCCTCTTTCACCAGTCCTTTAACTTAGCTACAACATACAGCTGCTCTCAACATTGGCTTGAAGCAAACATTGAGTTGTCAGTCTTTAAAGTGTTTTTTTTTTTTCTAGTCCTAACTTAAGTCAAGGGAGGTAACTATGTCAACACTTGGTTTTATACCTGTAGCATGGTAAGAAGAAATAGGCTTAAACCAAGTTTATAACCTTCATTTTACATTTTTGTTTTAGGCCATTGTTTTTTGTTTTTAGAAACTAGGATATTTTTTCTCTCGACTTAGGGATGGGGGAGGGAGGCAGTCAATTATTATCTTGTATAGCTCCCTGTGTACTGATTGAGATCATCTAGAACAGTGATGCTCAACCTAATTTGACCTGCAGGCCATTTTAATTTCTTACACTCGTGTCGCGGGCCACATGAACGAAAAGGTATTAAAATGAATTGAAATTGACTTGAATTTGAAACTATTTGATTTGAAACGATTGGATCTAGTACTTACATTAATGAATTGGATATTTGAACTTATCTTTTTTTTTCACGAGCTTTACAAAGACTCATTTTCTCTTTTGAGTAAATATTCCCATCAATCCTCCAATCTGTAGGCGTAGTTGAACTACCTTTTATTCGCAGCTTAAATCAAGATTGTCGCCATATTTGTTTTCGAACGCGGTTTTCATGTTTTTCTTCTTAAAACAGACGCATTTTCTTTACAAATCAAATATGTTGGCTTATTATCATGTCCCACAAAATGTAAAGATCCGTTAACTTTTTCTGGTAAATTCTTCATTTAATAAGTGGTCAAATATTAAAGGTCATGGTACCAATTAATTAAAGAAAAATTGAGGGCCCAAACGCAGGTAAAGATACATAAGTCAACTTTTTTGAGGGCCCAAATGCAGGTAAAATACATAAGTCAACTTTTTTTTTTGGATGGGGAATTTTCTACACTTTGTGCCAACATTTCGGGCCAGATAGAACCACATTCGGCCCGCTGGCTGTATTTTGGGCATCACTGATCTAGAACACTTCCTTTGCCCATCCTTTTGTTTCTCTTCCAAAGTAATTATTCTGCAATGTAATTGGAAGTAGAGGTTGACCTTGTGTTATAAAAAATAAATATAACTTTATTTTGTTGTAGAGATCATTGTATTGTGACACATCTTTGTAATTTAAAAAAAAAAAAGAAATATTACTTTTTTTTTCTTACTTATATAAGAACTTTTCAAATTATCTTGGCACTTGAGCAAATCTTTAAGGAAACTCTTATTAGATTATTGTTTAGAAGGGAAATTTCCAAAAGATGCCACCATTTAAGGAGCATGTTCAGGCTTTTCCAATCACTTAAATATAGCAATTGAGAACGTACTTTAGCTTTCTAAATATAGAAGGGCAGATAAGAAGAATCAGGGCAGTCAGTTAATAAACTAGTCTTAACATATTGATGTAGACCTATATTACTTTGAAAAAAAAAACATTTAATTCTAAAATATTGCTGTTTGATTTTTTGGAGCATGGCCAGTGCTTTTCAAATCACTATTGTGTTTCGATGTAATTGAAGTTAAGGTTATTGTTTCATTAACTGCTGTGTTCCCGTCTACTATTTCACTCCTGTCTGTATCATATTCAAGTGAAACCTGTTCAGCTGCTACAGTGACAGCGCTACATCCTTTGTTAAAGATTCCATGTTCAATTATTGTGTTGACATTACGTTTCAGGGTCTTATTGTTAAACCTTTGTTGTTTACAGGGATCAGCTTTACTTGCTCTAAATAATAATATTTAACACTAACTTTTGCATAGTAGAGCAGCTGGTGTCAGTGGAGATTTGTTTCTACTTTCTATATTGAACTACAAAAAGTCATGCATTGTCTCAATGTTTTATTTTAACAATTGTGTTACTTTTTATGATGTGTAAGTTTTTATTATGATATACATCACTATTCTTTTTTTTATTTTAGTATTCATTGTCATGTACATTACTACACTTTTTTTTTTAGTATATATTTGGGCAGTCTTTTTCTGTGGCCCACAGAAAACAAGGGTGTTATGTGGCCAGCACAATGGCCTATCTCCTTTACTGTCCCTATATAGTATAGAGAAATATTGCTGGGCATCAAGTTGATCTTCTGAATAGTACAAAGAATAGAAAGATTTCAATTGACTCTTGCATATAAATGATTGTCACCTTAAGTTTTTTTGTCTTTCAAGTTCATTATTTGTTAAATGCATTATAAATGCTCCATAATGAATAAACTAACTCCTATTCATGTATAATCTTGTTTTAAATTTGTAGGAAAAAGATTGAGGAGATTGGCAAGATGACAGCCCTCAACCAAGATGAGATTGTCAGTAATACAAAAACTGTCATTCAAGGCCTAGACACATTGAAGAATGATTACCAACAGATTCTGAATACACTTTTAAATTCTATAAAAACCATCAAACGTGAAAATGGTGATACTAACCTAGTGGAAGAAAAGACTAATATATTACAAAGGTCCTTGGAGACTATAGAACTGGGCCTTGGAGAAGGACAGGTGAGAAGTCTCTATGTGTTATTGTTCACCTTCTTTGTAATCTTCCGGTCATTTATTGTAGGGCTTTAAACAACATGGAAATGTGATGGGCGTAAGTTTTTCTTCGTTTGGGTTATCCTTACATATGATTTGGTTCTGGACATTTAGGGGATAATTACATAAAAAAAAAAAACTAATACCAATTCTTTTGAAAATAAAAACTTTTTCCTAATAATACATTTAAAAAATATGCATTCATATTCAAGCATATTTATAATCTTAACTGTTTATTTTAAAATGAAAACAGACTTCTTATGTTGAAAATAAATGTAGGCTATTTTAAAATGATATGTCTACATATTAAGAAAATTACAGCCTGTTTTGACCTCACCTTTAAAAAGGCCATTCACTTGGATGATTTTTTACTTGACAAAATCGTCAGAAAATTTAAACAGTTGGTAAGATTACAGGTCAACATTCAGCTACTCCAGTGGGGGTAGTTTAACATACCAATACACCCTGGTGTTGTGATGAGTACAAGTTGAGAGATAATCCATGGTTTTAACTGAGTGTCAAGTAACATAGAGACAAAATATATTTGAAGAAAGAAAGTTCATAATGTGTGATCAATTGTAATCTTGATAAAGATCACTGGTGTGTGAATCTGATGTACTAATAAAATTGCATTTATTTATTTTATTGATATGTCTAGTATGGTTTATAGAGTGCCTGACTAGAAAGTTCATATCTTAAATAAGAATGAAAGGTTTCAGTCCAGGGGACATACATAACAATTAAACATGTAGGATATCTTTGTGTTTACGTTGTTTGTAAACTAGTAGAACTGCTTGCTTTGAAAATTTTAACCATGAATGCAGGGCCTGTGTCCTAATCGATGCAGTTATAACAACAGCATATTCATGGAAGTAATGCAGCTATAGTAACAGCATAGTCATGGAAGTAATGCAGCTATAACAACAACATAGTCATGGGTATAATTTAGTTATCACAACAGCCTGGTCGTGGGCGTCAGTTATAACAACAACATAGTCATGGGAATAATTTAGTTATTACAACAGCCTGGTCGTGGGAATCAGTTATAACAACAACATAGTCATGGGTAGAATTTAGTTATTACAACAGCCTGGTCGTGGGCGTCAGTTATAACAACAACATAGTTATGAAAGTAGTTCAGCTGTAGCAAAAATATATTCATGGATGTGATTCAGCTATAGTGATGATGGAAGTAATACATCTCAACTTCTAATAGAGGGTTACATAAAAAAAAAGATGTAATCTTGCATCCTATTGAGCTCTCTCTATATATTTCCAACAGTTACATATACTGGTGTGAGGATGATTTTGATGTACACATGATCTAAAGCTAATTCATTGGGTAGCTTCTCCTTCCACCACTTGGACATCAAAATGACCATGGCAGCTGATCCTTAAATAGCTGATCTCCTACTTATGCCCTTAAATATAAACAAGATATTTAAAATTTGCTGGTATGTCATTTTTAGCAACCCCTGTATGAAAAAGCCTTAATTGTGCTGTTATTCTGGCTGTAGGTGTGTGTCTGTCAGGCCTAGAATAAAAAACTATAAGTGATTTTAAGATTAAGTGCTTTTAAGATTCAGTTCACATCATTGCCTTTATTTGTACTTTTAGATCTCAGAGCATACTCATTTTCTTTAACCAACCAAAATTAGCATGCATATTTCATACCCATGAATTTGAAATAACTTTTCAAAGGATTAAAGAAAATGGAAGTACATACTAGGCTCAGTCATATGCAGTACACATTTAAAGATAAAAAGATATTGTTTTTACTATAAATAAAAGATGCATATTGTATGCACACACATATAAACCTTGTTTTAAACAGGGTGAATTAGGTGGTCTATGCTGTTAAATAGTTGTGTAGTATCATAACATTGCGTAGCCAGGATTTTTTGCTATTCCTACTTATTTAGATCTTTCCATGCCATTCGCGCCTTGGGCGGAAAGCAGCTCCCACAAAAATCTGTCACTGGCAATGTTTGAAGCCTCTTCCCACCTGCTCTGAGGACCACCATGAAAGTGTGGCGCCAAGTTGTCCATGTTTGCGCTTTCCTCCTAATGGCCTACATGTCATCTCAACTCTTATTAATTATGCATAATTCATTTTGTCGGAGAACATGTCCCGCAAACCTCATGCGATGCTCTGTCACAACCTTACTAAGGGGTCGACTCCATGTTCAGCAAACGATTTCCTTGATTGAGACCCAATCTCTACAACAGTCTCCTAAAATCCATCTTTGTTGAGCCACATTTAGGCTTTTTCAATGTCGGCAGATGACTATTCACTGCACTTTAGTAATGGAGCCCAGCCACTGGTAGAAATTTGTAACCTCTCTTGGCTATGCTCTTGGAATTAGGTGACTGTAGTTTGCTTTAGATTTTATATATATTGAAGAGGGAAGTTTTATCATCAACAATTCAACATCATCTGTTGGGGGTTTTTAAACTAAAAAATCTCTGGAGTTGTTTTTTTTAATTAGAATTTAAATTTAGAATATTAACTCAAAACCATCATAAAGGGTTTTAAACTTAAAAAAAAGCCCTCTGGAGGAAGGGGTTTTAAACTCAAAACCCCATTTGGATTGGCTACGCTTATTTTTGAGTGTAATTTGCTTTTTTTTTTTTTTAAGTTTGAAGAGGTATTTTTTGGCTTCCAACCCTGCTGAAGGGGGTTTTAAACTCAAAACCCTTTGGCTACGCTCATAGAATTTTGAGTGTAATTTGCTTTTTTTTTTTTTTAATATTGAAGAGGTAATTTTTTAGCTTCAAACTTTGCTGGAGGGGGGTTTGAACTTAAAACCCCTTTGGCTAAGCTCATAGAATCTGGTGACTGATGAATGGATAGTCTTAAATTGAAGAGGGGGTTATATCATTAATTTCGGAGGGGGTTTTAAAATCAAAATCTTCATTAGCTATGCTCTTGGAATATGGGGATTGTCATTTGCATTTTTTGTTTTTTGTTTTATAGAAGAGAGGGATTTAACTACAAACTCCTGATAGGGGGTTTTAAACTCAAAAACCCATTGGCTGCGCCGGGACAAGTGGTGGTTTACTATTAAAATTTCACCTAAAATAAACAAAATCAAAGCAAAAAATCAGTCACTAAGATTTGACCCCCCCCCCCCCCCCCCCCCGGCTACGTACATGTATCATAATCATTCGCAATGCCCCAAAGAAATTAAAAAAGGAAGTTGACAACATCCTCAGTTTTCTCTCATAAAGTCATTATTGCAAATACAATTCAGATGAGATAGTCCAACTGATCAAATGAATTGCCTGTGAGTTTGAGTAATAATTGCTGAAAGTAATTCCAATGCCAATATCAAAAGCCCATCAACAAAAGGCTGTATACCACTAGCTCAGATCTAAATTGTGATCCAATCTGACCAATAATATCAAATCCAATAAATATGATATCCAGAATTTTGTGTTTTATAAAAGCAATAATCCACATAAAAACAATGTTGACCCGCTTTCATGTTGTCTACTTTTTGGTAACATTTGTACCCCACTGAACTATTGAACCAGAGGAAGTAAACATAATGAGGTGTAACTTAACCTTGAGCCTTAAGTGGCAGTGAATGGTAGCAGCGGGTTTTAATTGGCTATGGAATGCATTACATACAGATTTGAATGAAAATGTTAATTTTTGGTTGACATTTTAATTTTACCCAAAATCTTACCAGTTTATAGTTTTGACATCCTTAAGTTGAACTTTATATGTTTGATTTCAGTTTCATTGGGTCAACATATTTGTTTACAGTTTATGTGCTGTGCCTAATAATGCCAGTGTGTGCTGGAGCTGACACATGATGAGTGCATGGGATGCTATTTCTAACCTTTGCTACTAAATTATAGCAGTATGTTTAAGATGTTTTCAAAAATGTGTTTGATGATTTAGTTTTATTCCATCCATCCCAGTGGCGCTACAGCCCATGGCCCTGGCCTGCTTTAGAGCATCTCTCCATTCTGATCTATCCTGGGCTTTATGTCTCCATGCCCGGACTTTTAGCTGTTGTAGATCTGCCTCTACGTCATCAAGCCATCATACTTGTGGTCTGCATTTGGGGCGCCTGCCTTTTGTTTTTTTGCGGTGAACAATCTTGGCTCCTCTGTTCTCTGGCATTCTTTAGAGGTGACCTGCCCAATGTCATCTGTTCCCTTTTATTTCCGTCACTATGGAAGAGCCTTTCGTGTAGCTGGTATATTTCTTGGTTTCCTCATGTATGGCACTTTAGAATTATTCAATGGATTGAATTTGCTTGTTTCTCCAGGTTATGATGGATCTGTCCAATTACCTTCAGAAGATTGAAGCAGAAAAACAGAAACTCAGAGCTCAAGTACGTAGACTGTGTCAAGAAAATGGTTGGCTTAGAGACGAGCTGGCTACAACACAGCAGAAACTTCAGGTCGGTTGACTTGTATGTAGAACTAAGAAGAATTTCATTTTTTAAAACTGGGGAAGTGTGAATATTACTTTGGTTTAATCTACAGGTCAGTGAACAAAGGGTTGCCACGCTGGAAGAAGAGAAGAAACATTTAGAATTTATGAATGAAATGAAAAAATTTGATGATTCAGATGGACATTCTAGTGTGGTAAGTAATGACAAACTTTTGTATTCATTTCACAAACAAATTTCTAGTAGTTTTCAAAGACTTAAGTTCAAACTAGAAATTGAAAACAAAAATTTTTTGTTTAATTTGAAGCCAAACGAAGAAAAAGAAAGTGAAGCTCCGTCACAGTTAGATGATCTTGGATTTAATGATCCTGATGATGACCAATCCCCAGAAGGTATTTACTTGAAAGGCATTAGAACAAGTTAGGCCTGTATAGTTAGTAATACAAGATGCAGTTTTCATAATTTCAATTGTAAAAAAATTACGTTGAAAACATTAATCTGCATGGCTAAGACTTTGATTTTCAATTTCTTTAATCCCACTGATGATAGTTTTATTTATTGACATTTATGTTCATTGACATTATTCTTTTTTTTTTTATTTAAACTCTTTATTGTCTTCAGGTTTTTTATATCCACAGTAAAAAAATGATATTTTAGTTTAGCATAATTTTTTAGGCATTGCTGATTGGGGCAATGTTAGATGTCCATTATTCTGTTATCACTATGATTTTTCAAAATATAATCTTTATTATATTTTGTGTGTGTGTGTAGTGCTTTCCCCATCTCAACCTAGTGCAATGGCTCATGCAGCAAGCGGAGGCTACGAAATTCCAGCCCGTCTCCGCACCTTACATAATCTAGTTATACAGTATGCCTCCCAAGGCCGTTACGAGGTGGCTGTACCTTTGTGTAAGCAGGCCCTGGAAGATCTTGAGAAAACATCTGGTCACGACCACCCTGATGTGGCCACCATGCTGAATATCCTTGCTCTTGTGTACAGGTAAGGTACATAACTCTGGCTGCCTTAAGTACTTGTATCCATAAGTTTATAATTCTAATCTAAAGTTAAGAGCTTTGGAAGCAGTAGTTTAAAACTAAGTAATTCTTATGTGATATCAATTAGATTTTTAAAAAATCACTCTTTTTTTTTTTTGGTTGAGAAGTAAAATGAAAGAATTATTATGTTGTTATTATTATTAATCATTCTTCTTTGTCTTATTACTTTGTTATGTTAATTTAATTTATTCATCATCTTTTCAGAACATGGTCTCATATTTCTAAACTATTTGATTTTTAAAAAAATGAATTAAATCACTTTCAGCCTTGCTGTTTCTCCACATCAAAATATTCCAAATCCATTAAGGTTGTGGTTTGTTTTTAAAATGAGTTGTATCCGTGGTCAGTTTAAAATGTTCTTCTATGGAACATTTTTTACAGTAAATAGTTGAATTCTTTAGACTTATAGTGCTAAGAAGTTGTGTACCAAAGAATTACTTAGTGCTAAGGTCCTGACTAGGGGTGTCTTGTATATATTTTCCAGAGACCAGGGTAAATTCAAAGAAGCAGGCAACTTACTTCATGATGCCCTTATCATCCGAGAGAAAACACTGGGCATGAGTCATCCTGCTGTGAGTGACCAATTTCATGTCTGAGCACAGCATTAAGTTAGAGGCTAGCCTAGGGATCATGGCAATCACCTTTTGGTATCCTGCTGCTAGCAGTCAAGTTAATACTGTGCTCCCTAATGTGCTGCCTTAATGCAAGAAGGTTGTTCAGTTTTCAGGTACATGTCCAGAAATATTGAAAGAGAATCCTGCAGCAGATGTATCGCAGCAACTTCTTAAATGTCTCTCTAAAAACAAAACAACATCATCAAATGTTTGTTTGTGTATGTTTACCTTTTTATTATTTCCACTTGTCCAACTCACAAAGGGACCAAGGAAAATACAAGGAAGCAGCCAATCTGCTGAATGATGCCCTAAATATCCGCGAGAAGACCTTGGGGCCTGACCACCCAGCTGTGAGTTGATGGTTGTAACTCCCTGCATGACTCATCAGATCATTTAGCATGTTGTTTTCACTGCCTTTGTTTACCCAGACAAAACTTTTCAGTTTCTCAGTGTGGTCTTTTTTTTTTTTCTTTTTGGTGTATTTTATGTTAAGATTTTTGGTTGGCAATGAAATGGTTTACCCAATAGTAGAGATTCACATCGATTAGGATAAAAATATTTTCTCTTTGTCAGTGCCAGAATATTTAAAAAATTAGTAAGCTTTGTTGCAGGTGAAGTTAATTCTAAACAAACTAGTTGATGCTTTGACTTAATTTTGATACTGGAAATCTCTCTTAAGAATAAAAGATCACAAAAAGTTCAATAAACTGAAATTAGGAAATAGAATTTGAGAGATTTATTTGAGCTTTAAGTGACAGTCCGTGCTATTATGTTGGGACATTATTCATCATTTCCCTTATCATTAACTCATGATTTAATACCCCCTATGGTAACACATTCTGAAAGTCTGGGTAAATGATAAAAAAAAATCTTGGTTTCAAATTTAGAATTATTTTTTTTTAACTATGAAAACATTGATATGACTTATTTATTTTGTTCAATGATTATACGTTTCGTAATTGTAAACCAAAATTTGTAGGGGGTTTTGTTTGAATCCCTAATTTAGTGGATAGATGAGGATGCTTTGTTGAGCTTGTTTCATAGATAAAGAATTGAATGGGTCTTTCATTTTGACCATTATTATTTTAAACTCATGTCTCAATGTATTTTTAGTTGTGTATTTGTTTAATGGTGAGATGTTACTAAATGTGCTAGTCATACTTAATTTTTCCCTATTTCACTAAAAATATTGTATTAAAATGTATATCTAAATGTGATCTGTGTCTTATGTGTATCTATAAGTGTGTATGTTAATATTATATATGTATGTGTGTGTATCTAGAATTTAATACATATAGAATCAGATTACTTAATTTTGATCTTGTTCCATGTTTTTTCTTTACTTATACCCTGTCACAATTTGTTTCTTGCTCTTGTTGGGGTTTCATCTTGTCATTGACCTAGTTAACAAACTGATCAAGTTGATGTATGGTGCACTATGTCTGTTGCTTGTGACATGCCTGTGGCTCATTCATCTGCCTCAAAATTTATTTATTTTGGCATAATCTGATTTGTCTCGTTTTCTGATGCATTTATGCTTATTAAGAAATCACTTGCTAGACAATACTTTGTCGAGTCTTATGTTGCCTAAAATAAAACTGAAGCAATAAATATTTTTTACTATTCAACGTTTCTTTAAAAAAAAAAAAGTATTTTGCTTTTATATTTTGGCAATTTTTAACTACATTTTGGGATCATCGCAAAGTTTTAACAGAATGATTTATATTTTTAATCCAATAAATTTGAGCATGTCATACATGTATTGTTGCATGCAGTCATTAACTCTTCAGAAACCATATTAATTCAAATGTGAAGGATTATCCATCTTTTGAAATGTTTTAAGAATGTTTGTTTTTCCATTTTGAAAACAAAAATGTTTTTATTCTTTATTTATTGCTTTTTATTTCTAAATATTTTTTTCTTTTGTTTATTTTGTATGTACTGTTTTGCATTACAGTTTGATTATTTTATTTTATTTAAAAAGTTGAATATATATGTATTAATTTAATGCTTATTATTCCTTTTAGTATTTAATTATATGTATCATGAATTTAATTGCTTTAAAACTTCAAAAATATCTAAATAATTCATTTTAAACATAGAAGTTTATATTTTATTCTAGTCCATTTTCTAAATGTAAGATATAATTTCACTAAAATGTTACTTCTTTTTAGTTTTTGTTCACTCTGGTTGTGTCCCTTGTTATATGTTGTATTTTGATTGTGCAGGTTGCAGCCACACTGAACAACTTGGCAGTTTTATATGGGAAACGTGGCAAATACAAAGAAGCCGAACCTTTATGCAAACGTGCTCTTGAGATAAGAGAAAAGGTAAACACACGCTTGAGGTTTGGGGACACCAGGAGGTTTTAGGACACCAGGAGGTTTGGGTTTTTGGGAGAAATTAGTTTGGATATCTATTGGGACTGAAAAATATGAACAGAAAGTGTTTTTTTTTTTTGTTGTTTTTTTTTTGAGTGTTGAGGTTATAACGAAAAATGTTAAGAACACGTGTCTTCATGAAATTTATACAATCAATGAGTATCAGCATTGTCAAGAGGCAAGTGTAACAGTGTTTGGCTAATTTATCAGTATTCTCTGAAACAGTTTGGTGTGAATATATATTACATTTTCTACTGGAGGCTGGTGTGGGCACCATGTGACGGCTAGGCTGAGTTGGACCCTTATCCTGCATTGGGGACAACTGCATGCCCACAAAGATGTTTTTCATGAACTTAGAGGAGGACTTCTAGGTTCCCCTCGAGAAGCACTATAAAGATCAACTCAAGACACCATTTAGTCTTCACTGAAAAAAAAACATTTGAAAATCTCTCACAAAGGCGCGGGACACACATTTGAGTCCCCCAGAGGCCTTTGTATAAGACAGGCACAGAAGACAAAGAAAACTTAAATTGACCCCTGGCGGACAATAGTTTTGTCTGCATCAAATGTGGAAAATATACAGCTTGCAGCTGGGTTTGAGTAGTTATGTGAAACACTGCGCTAATCCTTAATCTTCGGGAAGACATTGTGATTATTAATACTTAATTAGTACTTGGAATTTATAGTTTTGATTATTATTTTTATTATCAGCCATCTTTTATTTTCGTTTTGGTTTAAACAATGTTTTTCCATCTACAGGTTTTAGGCAAAGATCATCCAGATGTAGCCAAACAATTAAATAATTTGGCTTTGTTATGCCAAAATCAGGGGAAATATGAAGAAGTAAATTTTACATTTTTTATAAACTTTTTTTTTTTAACTTAATAGTTAAATTTTTTGTAATGTATTTATTAGTTATAAGTTTTCTGTAAGAAAATGACATAAATCATTTCATGGAATCTTCTAAAAGTTACAAGATTTTTAAGCTTTTATGACTTTCTATTTATGCAAATTAATAATGTACCAGCAACAGTGAGAACAAAATTAGTTTAAAAAAAACAAGTCATTCATTTAAAAAAATATATGGGTTCCACCTACTGCTAAAACCTTTTGGTCCAGATTGTTTCACAGATTTCAATGTAAGTTTATGTTGACAGCTGAGAATGTTTCCATCAGTGTAGAACAAGGTCATTCCACAGCTGAATTTTTTTTGTTTTCAACATTCTAGTGAAATTGTTTCTGTGTTCAGCTGAAGGTGTGTTGTTCCCAGCCTTGTGTTAAAAGTAAACATATGTTGATTGTAGAGACTTATATTCAGCAGTGTACGGTACTGAGTGTTGATGTTGATTGTAGAGGCTTATATTCAGCAGTGTACGGTACTGAGTGTTGATGTTGATTGTAGAGGCTTATATTCAACAGTGTACAGTATTGAAAGTTTATGTTGATTGTAGAAACTTAATATTCAGCTGTGTATGGTACTGAAAGTTGATGTTGATTGTAGACTCGACTTGTATGGCAGCTATGAGGCTTTACGCCGAATGGCCCAGTTTCTTCCCAGAGAATTACGGGAGGATTGAGTCCTTCCTGCTCTGTTTTTTTCAATAGGAGTTCATCTCAGATGTTGATTGTAGAGACTTAATATTCAACAGTGTATAGTACTGAAAGTTGATGTTGACTGTAGAGACTTAGTATTCAGCAGTGTGTGGTACTGAAAGTTGATGTTGTTTGTAGAGACTTATATTCAGCAGTTTACAGTACTGAAAGTTGATGTTGATTGTAGAGACTTAATATTCAGCTGTGTATGGTACTGAAAGTTGTTGATTGTAGAGACTTATATTCAGCAGTTTACAGTACTGAAAGTTGATGTTGATTGTAGAGACTTAATATTCAGCTGTGTATGGTACTGAAAGTTGTTGATTGTAGAGACTTATATTCAGCCTTGTATGGTACTGAAAGTTGATGTTGATTGTTTGAGACTATTGTTTCCAGGTAGAGCAGTACTACCAGAGAGCTTTGGAAATCTATGAAGGGAAACTGGGGCCTGACGACCCCAATGTAGCTAAAACTAAAAACAATTTGGTAAGAGCCTATGTTTGGGCCACAGCCAAGTTTGTCCCCTTCGGGTTTGGTGTTGTACCAACACACTCAAAACATTTTTATAATCATTTTTGTTTTTATTTATTTTTTTCTTTGTTTATTTTCTTGATGGAGGAGCTTTAAAAGCTATCTTATAAAATAAGATCTTGCTAAATATTCACAAATTCAATGACCAGAATCTTGAAGTGCTTGATGCCTTTTAAAGCTTCTCCCATATTTTTTTCTTGACCTTTCTTTTTCAATGGTCTCATGTGTTCATTTTATTTGTATTTATTTTTCTTTTTTTTTGTGGACAAATGGATTTCAGCTAAGGCCACAGCTGAGCGGTGTCTGGTCACCATTTGATGGCTGAACTCAACTTTGGTCACTGTGGTCATGGCTAATTGATGTGGGCAACAAGTGCTGGTACATGTCACTGCAACTGTACCATCACTTGGCTGTTTTTTTGTTGTTTTTCATCATTTTCATTTTGTTCCCTATCCTTGGACAGCTCTGTACTTGATAGTTCTATAGGAAAATTGTAACTAATACTAATGGAGAGCCTTACTAATAGTAAAAAGATTTTTGTCAATGAGTATTACTAAATATACCAATATTATTATGTTCAGTCAATACGGCTGCACAAATTGACTTTCAACTACAGATGCTGTTTTTTTTTAAAATATATTTTCTTTGCTTTTTTTTTTTTTTGTTTCTTTTGCTATTGGTGTTTGTCACGTGTGTTCCAGGTAGAAAAGTATTACCTTCGTGCTTTAGACATTTACAAGAAAAAGTTGGGGCCTGATGATCCAAATGTTGTGAAAACACAAAATAATTTGGTAAGGTGTGCGCTTGGAGCTAGAGAATGTACAAGACTTGATTAGCTACTTAACTCTTTCTCTCCTAATTGACTATGCCAACGTTGATTTGAACCCATTAAACTAAATGGATTTTTGGATTAATAAACATTAATTTGTGCTGTGTAAAAAGAGCATGCATTCTCCTATAAGTCCTATAAACTGAACAGGATAGTGAAATACAAAATGAGCAAAAGGAACAATACTATCAGAATGAGGAAAATAATTACGGAGAGAAAGAGCTAACTATCTGATAGTGAATTTCAGCATTGTCATAGTTCTAGAATACATTTTTTATATAGTGTGTATGTGTATCTATATATATATATATATTTATATATACTGAAAAAAATATAGCTATTGTTTACTAACTTAATTAACTCTGTGATTTGCATGATATCAAAAGAAAAGTAATTTTTACTAAACACTAAACTAAACTTGATTACCTTAATCTGAATGTTTTTTGAAATTATTAGAAGTCATATAGTGATAGTATTGCAGACAAATGAACTTTAAAATGTTTCAAACAGAAACCCTTTTAACTGATATAACATTAATAAGGCACACGAGCAGTGAAAGTGTAAACACTATTCTTTTCTTAAAAGTTTATTTCTTGAATGCACAAACAATGTTTTGTTCCATATCTTTTTTCAAAAATAAAAATAAAACTAGTTCCTGTCCTAACTCTCTGTACATGCAGTGGACAGCTGTATTGTGGGTACAAAAGAGGAGATACATGTTTATATGATCTCAACCTGCTGTTTGATGAAAAAATTAGACCATGTCATGAATTTCTAATTAGATCACATAAACTTCCTTAATAAATTCACTTCAGATTTGATGGTTAAAACAGCCAAAAAATAAGTGTTCCCTTGAGGTTGAAAGAAAAATCCAGAGTAAATGTAATTACTGACTGTATTCTCAAGTGCAATAAAATGCACATGGTGATACAGTAATTAAATATAGCCATCTATCTAAGATGAAAAATGTTATTAGACCTGTTCCTTCATGTACAAAACCATATCCTCAAGGTTTCCTGATGGCTGCTTAGTAGGGTTGCATGCATGCCCTCAGGGCTAAACAAGTGTCTAGCTGCTCACTACACCTGCAGTGCCCATGCGACAAAATAACACACATGAGAATACTAAAAGCTTGAACAGTTTTATTTCTAAGTAGAATTCGTTGGTTTATTGGTTTGATTATTTCTCCATGTTTCTACTTAGTGTCTGCTTAATGTTGCTACTTAAGGTCTTCCTGTTATTTTAGTTGTTTCTTAAGGCCTTTCTGTTATTTTAGTTGATCAATGTAAAAAAACAAAACAATTAGTGCTAAAAATAGTTAAGTGTCAAAATAATTTATAGCCATTTAAATTACTGCTTTACTTTTTAAAACTAAGAATGAAATAATTGATTATATTTTAAGGAACTGATAATTGTGTTGTTGTTTTTTTCTTTCACATCTAATTTAAAGAGACCAAGTCAAATTTAGAAAATCAATATAGTAGAGATTCCGTATACAATAGATGTTTTTAATGGATATTATTTTGTATGCAGGCATCAGCCTATTTAAAACAAGGGAAATATAAGCAAGCTGAAGTTCTCTACAAAGAAGTACTAACAAGAGCACATGAAAAGGAATTTGGAAAAGTTGAAGGTAGTTCTTTCTAGTTCTGTGTGATACATTCTTCACATTTTATTTTAAGGTCTCTAACGAGTCTTTCACTACAGACACAATGAAACTGGAACACTGGAAATAACTGTTGCCCTTCTTAAACTCAATAAAATCATTGTGTTTAAAGCATCAGTTTGTGTTGTGATTACATTTTATTTTAATGACTTCTATCTTCATTGACAGATGGGATACATATGAGCAAAATAGCTCTGTGCTCGTTGTGACAGCTTTGATTAAGGTCTTTGTTACAAAGATGGTACTGTCTATTGAAGTGTTTAATTTTTAACATTTGTCAACTTGTTCATCTTGGATTAAATCATTGGACAACTACTGTCACCGACTGTGACTGCTTGATGGTATATTTACTTTTGACCACTACTTCCATAGGCTTTGTGACTACTTGATGATCTATTTACTTTTCAATTGTAGGTGAAAACAAAACCATTTGGATGCGAGCAGAGGAAAGAGAAGAAAATAAGGTAAAGAAACATTTTGAAAACCATTTTTTTTTTCAGTCAAGTGTTTTGAACCGCTGAATGCCCCGGGAAGATGTGACGTTAATCTATATCTCTGGCCATTGGTTCTTGAAGGTTTTTTTTACTAGTCACCTTAACTTTCTTAATTTGAGGCTTGGCAGTCAGTCTAGATGTTCACTTGTTCATTGCTCTAATATCAAAGGAACAAATGCTTTTACAAAGATAAGCGCAAGACTGCTGCTTAGACACTCAGTCTAGATCTTCACTGAGTAGTTTTTGGTGTGGACAAATAGTCCTCTGTTATTCACAACTGTGATGTTCCTCTTTCGCCCTCTCTGACCATGCAATCTATAGGGCAGTTGATGTAAAGCTCATCTGTTTCTAGGTCCAGGGTTACTTGTGCTAATGGGGGAAGTGGGAATAAGGTATCATTTTCTAAGAAATTCTCAAGAGCCTTGCTCCATGCAGCCTTTCACTTTTAGTTAATCTCGTAGATCCAGTTTTTTACAAACTGAAGATTTAAAAACTGTGGTCTACTGGCATGCATGAATAAAACACAAACTATACAAACATGAGAAGCAGTCTCCAAAAATGTCAACAAACTTTCAATGGAAGTTGTTTAAAAAATCAATTCAGATCCGTCTTTGCCCAAAACTCAGGTTTATTGCTGTACTATTACATTATGAAAAAGATTGAGAAAGTTTACAAGCTGAAACACTAAATCTTTTTGTACTTGTGTTTCAGGGCAAGAATAAAGATAAAGAAGGTGGACCTCCATTACCAGAGTATGGCGGCTGGCATAAAAATATTAAAGTTGACAGGTCTTTTCAATTTTAATAAATAATTCTATTTTTGGCAAATATTTGGAATCATGGGAAAAAATATTTCTTTTTTAATTAACGTTTCTACCATTTCTCTTGTGCTTGTTAACAGCCCAACAGTAACCACAACCTTAAAAAATCTTGGTGCTCTGTATAGAAGACAAGGCAAATATGAAGCTGCAGAAACACTGGAGGAATGTGCAATGAAGTCTAAGAAAAATGTGAGTACTTGTTTTTAGGTCTGTGTCTGTGTTACTTTTCCCTCACACAGTAACATTGAATGCAACAGGGAAATAAAGGTTAAGCTTACTAACAAAGCGTTTTTTTTTTTTTTAAGATTTTGAATTTATACTATAGCTTAAGTCTAAAATTAAGATTTTTTTTTTTAAAGTAAAGTACCCCTTTAGTACCTTGCAACCTATGGGGCAGATGATGTAAAGGCCATCTGTTTCTGTGGCCGACAAGTAATGAGTGTCTCATGTGGCCAGCCCAATGACCAACCATCTTTACTTTTCCCCAACTAATGTCATTTGATGTAAAGGTTATCTCTTTATGTGGCCCTCAGTTAACAAGGGTGCCATGTGGCCAGCACAACAACCAACCATCTTTCATTTTCCCCAACTAATGTCAGGTGCCTACTAGAGTTGGTTGGACTCAGCTGTGCCCTAGCAAATTCAAAATTTCACCAAGATTCGAACCCAAGGTCCCTGGGTTTAGAAGCCAAGCGCATTCTCAGCCACCTTGCCACCAACCCCCATAAAAAAAGATTTTATTGATGCTCTTTTAAAATGTCATTTCAATTTAAAAGTAATTGTCACATTCAGCAGTTATTGACATTTAAAAATATTTAAGGTGACAATTATTAAGTTTTGATGTCTCTTTTATCACCATCTTTTGATATTTTTTTATTATCCAATATAGTTATTAATGTTTACATTCAAATTAATTTTTGTTAAAAAAACAACACCACTTTGTTCATTAATAAATCTAAATTCAACAGTAACTTGTTCTGAATGTGTTGATCACATTTTAGCTTTTTTTTTTGTCTGTAACTACAAAAATCTGTAGTTTGAAAAGCAAATTGTTCAAATGGTTGAAAGCAAAAGACAACACACATGTGTACTGTTATTTACTTTTTACTTAACTTGGTGCCATGCTGCTGGTATTGTTCATGTGCCTTTCAAGTCACTTCATTTGATTGATGTCTGGCAACATTTATGTCCACCTTCGCCCAAGGGCAGTCGGTATCAGCTCTTATTACAATATATTGACTCATATGCAAGTACTTTCATCCAGATTTTAACCAAAGAGGACCTTAATACTTTGATAACTATTAAATTACATGAATGTATAATCCAAATATAAAAGAGTATGTGATTAGTGATCTTATTAGTGATGTCCAACCATGTCCCTAAGTAACTATGTCGTCAAGTTCAATCTTACTACATTCATTTACTGTCCTTTGAGATGATTTTGAAGATCAAGTTCTGTGTCCATAATAAGCCAGGGATTTTTTTATGCATTCTTTAATAATACTATTAAAAAATGGGAATTCAAGTATCCTTTCAGACCTTTCCATCTATAGGGCAGAAAAGGTCAGTTGATTCTATAGTCAATGAGGGTGTCATGTGGCTAGCATAATGACCAACCGATTTTACTTTCTCCAACTAATATTAGGTGCCCATTAGAATTGGATTGGCTAAGAGTATCCTAAAAATCCCAAAGCTCAAAGCCCAGCCTTTGATGAGCTAGCTAACTGTAAATATTTCAGCATTGACCAAAAAAAAATAGAGAAGATGCTGTTTATGACAATATAATGATCGAAACAGATTATTATAAATCTTTGGTTGATTCAAAATATTTGGAGTTGAAAAATGTTATAAAATAAAATAAAATACTGGAAATTGAAGTGAAACAAGTAATAATAGCAAAAGAAAAGGTTGATCAACATATGGCTATTCATAGTTTATTAGGAGTATTAGTCAACTAGAAAATGTATTTTAAGAAGTATTTTTTTTTAACAAAAAAGCCAAATTATATTTTAAATAATTAGATCTAACATTTTGTGCATATTTTCAGCAAATAACAATCTAACATCCATGTTTGTACATTGTTTTGTTTCATAAAGTCTATGTGAATAAAAGTGAGTTTTTTGTTATCACTAATGATCATTGCTGAAATTGAACTGGAAAGTAAGGTTATCATTGTACATGTTTTCAGAAATCCCGTCCATCTATGACTTTTGTCTGTACATTGTTGCCTGTATCTCAAGAATTACATTAAGATGAATATAAACATTTGTATCAGATCCTGTATTTTCTTGGATGTTTGGTTAGTGTATTTATTGCTGGACAAAGAAACAATCCAGTGAATGTTTCATTCATTTTATGAAAGGAAAAAAAGATTTTCAGCACAACTGCCTTCATTACAGCCTCAGTTTGGTGCCGGCAGCCTTTACATCATTCTCACTCTGACATGGTCTGTCCCTCTCACATCATCCCTCACATCATCACTCGCCTTCATGCCTCATCATTCTCTGCACATTTAATAGAGTTTGTATTGAATAGCTCTAACAAAGAGTGATTGTAGAGTAAGCATTAACATTGATTATTTTTTGTTCTTACTCTAGTAGTTTTTTTTTTTTTTTAATTTTCACTTTCTCATACATTTCCTATAAGTTTCACTTTCTCATACATTTCCTTTAAGTTTCAGTTTATCGTTGACTTCATTTATTTCTCATGTTCATTTACATCCCATGTTCATTTACATCCCATGATGCTATGTAACATGATGTTCGATCACACTCTTTTGTGTGACTTGTCATGCAGTCCATTTTTTTTTGTGTCTAATTAACTTGCTTTCTCAATATCCACGTGTATAGTAGAGGTTTCTATTTTATTTTTTATTTTTTTGCATCTATAATATAATCATGAGTGGCAACATCAGAATGGGCAAAATGTTTTTGACTGAGCACTTGTTATTTCTGTACCAGTACTTGCAATCCTTTTCCCAGAATGGACCAAATCAATGGACTGGGTGTATTCTCTTGCATGGCAACACAGCTTTGGTGTATCATTCTGCATGCAACAAAATTTAGCAAAATGTTTTATGGGACATGCCTTCCTTGTCCTCTCCCCCCCCTCCCCTCCTAGGAGAACAAGTTACAGACAACTGTCATGCTCATCACATCACATGTCTGTACTGCATCATCATAAGTTTTGTTTTGTTTTGTATTGATTGTTTTTCAGTTCATAAAATGGCAGATTTATTTTTTTTTAAAGTAGAAAATAACATTGACCTTTTCAGTTTATATTTAACCTGTCAAAGCTGCGCATCAGAAAATTTGTTTTTTTTTTTTGTTTTTTTAAATAAAAGCTATTAAAGCAAATTATTGAAAAGATTTGAAAGAAAAACTCCTATATTTAGAATAGAATTTCTCAACCAAATATTTCCACAAAGCTTATTTGCATAATTCTTTATTATTGTTTAATTTTTTTTAGATCAAACATGAAAAAAAAGACTTAAACATTTTGATCCTATTGCTGATCATTTGGACTGAAATGATATTCAGTTACACTGCCTGTTCTTCAAAAGTTGTGACTTTCTTTTTCATGTTGAAAACGGTTAATATTGAACTTAAAAATTTTTCCTGGGGATAAAAAACAAACAAACATGAATAAAAAACTCTTTTAAAAAATTAGAACCAAGTGTTTACCTTTCAAATTAAGTTTCCAAATTTAAATGCTCAATTCTGACATTTTCTTCTAACTAATGCATGTTAAAACTAGATTCTGATGGCAGCTTGACAAACAAAAAATTGATTTCTTCCAGTTTAGTTTCAGCTTGTATATGAAAAAAAACTTCCCTCCAGACAAAGTTGGGTTATTTTTCTTTGGTTGCCTCTTTGGCTTTTTTTAGATATTGCCAGCAGGTGGGAGGATCAGCAAAATCACACCAGATTTGAGCTTTACCGAGACCCCACCTGCCCTTAACCGTGGCCGTGTGACAGCCCGGCATCCTAACGATCCCAACGATAATGAGGATGTGAGTAGTGGAATATGGCAGGGGGACGGGGTGAGTATGAGCACTGCCTCCTGACCTGAAGTCTTTCCAAATTCATTTAAGGCTTAGATAACTCTTTATGCTAATTCTTCTGCTTTTCATGCAGTAATCTCTCTTGGTAGAATGGGGTCTGGCTTGTTTTTGTTTTTTTTAGTTTTAGTTTTTGTTAATAAGTCAAATGTTTAATAAGTTTCATTGTAAGAAAAGAAGTTGCTGTTAAAGATTTATTTTAAAAAATATAATTTTACAAAGTAAGAGAACAATTATGAAAATAAATTAATTTTCCATTAATTAATTAGGAATTAAATAAGTACAAGTGGTAATTGTTCATTGATTCACTCTGGTATTATTGTTGTGAAAATTTCATTTGACAAAGTAAGAGAGAGATTAAAAAGGCTACTACCATAAGCTTTTGCTTTTTAACTTCCTATATTGTGGCATGTCTAAACATTAGTTCAATGTACTCAGCAGTACATTATTGTACTCGTAACACTGTTCTTTGTTTGTGACCCTGACACTCCATTACACTCATGTATTGTTTTTAACTTTACATTAATGATCATCATAAAAATGATTTAATCAATAAGATTTTAACCAATAAAATGGTCAGTTTCAGTCAATTAGTTCTTAAGTTAAAATAACAATATTTTTTTTCTGTAATAAATGCTCAAGTCTTTTTCATGGTTCTATTTTTTTTTTTTTTTACTTCTTTTGACGGGTATTGTACTCTTGTCTTCCCAAGTTTTTGTTACTACATTTAAACTTTCTCTCTTCAACATTGCTTTACTTTACTGTTGTTATAGGTGTCAAGTCACATTCTAACCCTCCTTGTGCTACACATAGACAGAAGACTTGTATGTTACATGTGCACTGCCTCTTAAGTCCTGCTTTGACAATCTGTTGAGATTGTAGAAAAACCAGAGATAAGAGACATTAGGTTACATATTGAAGCTGTAGCCTGCTGCTCAATGTTAGTGTTGTCTGTTTTTATGTACCCCAGATCAGGCCAGGCTTTGATTAGACAACTAACCAACATCATACTGTCACCTTTCTAGAGCTTAAAAGTAGTAGTTCAACAGTTGCAATTAAAGACAAAACTGTTTAACAAATACTCACACACAGATATTAAATAGAGATTTAGATTAGAAAAAAAAAGTCTATTGAAATCTAGTACCTTCTAATTGTTTCATTGTTGATATTGTAGAATGTGCTTACAGCCATTATCTCTTAGTTAGTGCATTAAAAATATTTTTTTTTGTAATGTGGTAGTATACAACTCAGGCAGTGCTCATACATTGGCATTTATTTTTTAGTTTGACTTATTTAGTTACCATAATTCATATTAAACAACTATTTGTTCATCACTAGATTTAGTTTTTGATAGCAGTAAATTGATAGAAATAAGAAACGTTTGTTTCCACTGAGATATTATTTTGAAGATTGCAAATAAATTACTTACCTTATTGAACAAGACAAATGTATTGCTTGATTATTCTTTGCATCCCTTTTCATTCTTTTGTTCTAAATCAGTTTTTCTTTTAGTTACTACATTCAGAAATGTCTACTATCCATAAAGATAAAGATGAACTCCACTTTAGTCTGTATTGTAATATTCAATTCAATTCTGCTTTTTATTGTTTAAAAATAAAACGTGACTTTTCTTCAAAGAAAAAAATCTACATTATTAGTATTAGGAAATGAGTTGATTAAAAAAAATTAATGTCTAAAACTCTTCTCACCCCTGATCATCTTCATGTCTACTCATTTCATCCTCATCCCATCATAAATCAACATTCATTACATTGCACTATTTAACAACTGACCAATCAGAGTGGAAGGATGAGGCGGAGCGGCTCTTTCACCAAATTGAGGGCATCTTTGAAGCGTAGCAGTGCTAAACTAGTACAGAAACTAAAAGGGAAAGGCCCTGAAGGGGATACTGGAGGAAGGTATGGGTTTTTCTTGTTCTTTTTTTATTTGAAGTATTGTGTAACCAGTGATAGAGCTAGAGTTGAATTATTTTTTTTCATAACATAATTCAATCAATCTTTTGTATATTTTGCTAGTTACCAGTTAGCCTTACAATAGAGAAAAAAGGGATAAGTTACTATCTGACATCCAAAATGTAATATAGTTATTTTATTTAAATAAAGCATTTAGTCGGACCAGTATGTTTTTAAAGCCCATTTCTGAGAAGTTACCTCATGCTTCTGGTCAAAGCTTATGTCCTGTAGTTATTACACATTTTTTTTAAAAAAGAAAGAAAAATATGAAATTACATTTTGATTTAATAATAGATATATAGCCTAACTCATCTTTAAAATACTTACTGTTTTGTGGCTTTGAGATGAATAAGTTCCTGGTGTAACCTTTTAGATGACTTTGCTAACCAGGACAAATTGTATCATTCCAATTTGCTGACCATATTATTCTGACAGTTTGAGACACAGGCAGAATAGTAGAAGCTTTCCATTAAAGGACATTGAATCTATTAACTTTGGTTGTACACTGGCTTTTAAACATATATACTGGTGGTGTTTAGTTAAAAAGTATTTGGCTTATTTAACATTTAGTTTTGCACACAATTAAATCCACTTTATTGCTTGACTTGTGTTTATTTTTTTATTAGTCTTAATTGGCATGTTCGAAATGTATACTATTCTTCTGAAAGGTTGGTCTGAAAATTATTTTTTTTTATATTCATCCCTTCCCAAAGGCTGTGCTTTATTGAATTATATAATCTGATTTTATTGATGGCTTGCTATACTATACTAAATGTACTTCTCACGGTCAAGCTATTTACATGATAATGTAATGAAAAAAAAAAAGTACCGGTACATAATAACTTTTTTCATACCCTAACAATTGAAATCTATGCAAACTTAAAGATTGTACTCAAGAAAATATGGACGAGACGTAGTGGCTTCATTGTTATTCTTCTGTACGATCATGTGGAAGTATTTAATCAAATGTGAATGTATCCATGGTAATCAATGACTAAATCTTAGTGCTATGCTTTACCTCATCCCGCCTTTCAAACCATAAAACTTTTTTTTTTGTTTGTTTGTTTCTCCCATCTTACCATGTCACTGACAGAAATTGGATAGCAATGGAAAGGTCAGTCATCAAGTCCAGTATATACTAAAGCTATGCTCTCTTAGTTATCACATTTAAACAGATGTTTGCTTTCATTTATTTACTAACATACAAGCAAAAACAACATGTGACCTCTGTTTTATGTTTTATTTAAGCCATTTCAATATTATTTGTGTAACAACTTTGCAATCAGATCTCCCTCCCATCCATTTGTTTTTAAACTCTTTTATTTTATCTTCCTACTTCATAATGCATTTTTTGACATAAAAGTATTTTTTTTGTAACTACCTGTATTATTTATAAAGTAGGCTTTCTTGCTGTTTTTTTGGTTAGTTCATTACATAAGTAATCTTTTGAGTAGTGCATAAAAATATTAATATTTATTTATAAAGTTGTTTTTTTTTTATTTATAATTCTGAAAAGATCCATCATCAATTCTGAATCAAGTTATTCTTTGATCATTCTTTCTATAGTTCCTATTCAAATGCAAATTGGTGCTGGGTGGTATATTTTAGATTTGGTGTTAGATGTAAATAGAGTGGTTTCTTTCTAGACATTTCTGGGTCCTTTTGGTAAACCTAAAGTAAATTTATTTTGAGACATTGACATCTTTTATAGATAGCATTTAGGTACATCTCCAGCTGTTCTGTACAAGTCCTGTGCTAGGATCTAAAAATGTTTCCATAATGTGAACTCAACTTTTACTCGTTTTAATCCAAATGTGGTAATCAATGTGAACAATTATGGGCCAACAGCTATGTAGCTGTAGGTCAAGAACCTTTGCAGTAGACAGGGTCGTCTTCTTAGCACTGTTACCACAACATTTTCCTGGTGCAACTTTTTAATACTCATCAATTTTGAGGTCAAGGTCATCATCAGAGCAGTTTGTAACTTCAAACGTATCTATTTAATTGATAATTAGAGTGGGTCACATCATGTACCACACACACACATTCTCAGTTGCTTTTTATTTCTGAATTGTGTTTCTTTTGTTTTCTGGTAGGGTCCATTAAATACATAGCTCTGATAAAGTATTGCCTTTTATAATGCCCAGTCATTGTATTTGCTATCCCCTTAATATCCCCTTCAATGAAGCTGCAGTGTACAGTGAGTGAAAAATTATAATGTAGAGGTCATTGTTGGTTTCACTGATTAGTCCTGACACTATTTTACAAGCCGTGACACTGGATGAAGCTTTCTGCACAGCTGGAGACTCACTAATACACTCCTTACTTCCAAGACATGGAGACTTACGTTTGGGAGACCACACTTGTATTGGCATGATGCACGTGTCAAAGGGTTTTGAAAAATCGTATATTTAATCATTTTTTGTTAACATCTAAATCAAAATTATTTCTACAGTGACTTAATTATATAAGCAATGTTACTGCATCCATGCACTTTTCTTTCCAATTATTTCTTTATGGACATATACAACAAAATAATATAAGAAAGCATGTTGACCAAATTTGTGAATAATCTGTCTGATGTATAAAAAAAAAACATATAAAGGGTAACGTTATGTTATCTCAATTGATACTGTTTATTTAAAAATTATATTCTAGAAATATTTATTTGCTTTGCATGTTTGATGCTGATAAATAAACAAGCAAGGGACTCAATAATGTTGCATTAAAAAACCCATTTCAACCTGCTTTGCTATCTCAAACTGTTTGGTTTCTTAAAAGTATATGAAAGAAATCTTTGAGATATACCCCCTTTTATTTTTTTAAACTATTTTATTAGAGAGTACTATCCTCTATTCACTGTAGTTCTGCTCTGCACTTGTTGTGTGGGTGAAAGAGGGATTTGTGTGAATACATGGTTTTAACCTTTTTTTTTTAAAGACCATTGTTCAAATTGAGTCTAGTTGATAATGTTATTTTGTGTTTTACTTATAGAATAATAAATTTCCAGTTGTTTCATGTCCTTGTATGTATAATACAACTTGACATCATATAGAATAGAGCACAAACAAATCTAAAGGGGGAAAAATGTATATCACTTTAATCCATTATTCTACTAATTTAAGGGGTAACAAGTATGGATGTAGTTTTTAAGCAGATTGTATTATGAAGAAATCTTTTTTTTTTCCCCTTATTTTCAAACCTTAGTAAGTTGTTTCCCTTGGTTCTAGCTATGCTTTTTGAATAACATAGTATTTAGACAATAATTTGCATTTATAAAAATAAGCTTTAAGCAAAATCTATCATGGCAAGCAACCAGTCATAAACATTTAATTAGAATACTTGTCTTAGACTCTTTAAGCACACCATGTGAGATGTTACCAAACTTGATTTGTGTGTATCTGAGCTCAGATGTTTTTGTTTTGTTTTGATTCTAGCATGAAAAGAGCAAGCTCCTTGTCAGTTCTCAACATAATAAGCAGTAATGATGACAAGTTACATGTAAGTAGCTGGCACTCATCTCTTGTTCTGTCTTGACCTGATCATTCAGCAGGCTTCAGTTCTGCTAGTAAATACAGTATATACATAGGGTGAGAAAGGTTTTTAAAAAAGTTATCACAATGTGGAAGTGTTTGGCAGGTTTGAAAAAGGACATGATTTTGTCATTGTGCTGGCAATACATTACCCTTATAAAAGAAATTGGTGGGTCAACATACCTTAAATCAAATTATTTTTTTTTTTTAAATTCTTGAAGATCCAAAGTGGCAGATGAAATATCTGGCCTTTACCAAAATCCTAGTTACTCTAGCATTTATGGCCTCCGTTCAGTCTGGTTCTCCAACCCAGAGAAATTTTTCAGTGACCTAAGCTCAAGACCTTTGATTCAAAAGTCAAATGCGTGACCTTTTCATGATCCCATTTCTCTGTGCATGTATTTTGAGGCATTTAATGTACTCTTTTTCCTTTGCAAGAGGCAATCCTTGATACACAACTGTGGTCACAGGTTAGCCCATCTGTAATCACCAGTCACTGCAGCATTTATATCTGTCTTTCTACTTCTTGTGCATATACCATCTGCAATCCAGGACTCTTTCTTTATGTGGATCTATCCAGTGCCTCTTTCTCTTAACTGTTGGTGTCAATTCTGAGCTTCATGTGATGCTAGCATACATCAGTATGCCTTAAAAGTGGACTGACTACCTAGTACTCTCCTGCCTTTTATTACACCACCATCAACCTTGTGGCATTCTGTGAACATGTCCAAGCCAGTTAAGGCGTCTGCTAATAATAACAGTGCGAAAGTCCTGGCACCCTGCTCTCCACCTTAAGCATCAGAGTTGGAAGATGGATGGACCATGTTTCACTACCGTATAGCAAAGTGATCATCACACAGATCCGGTAGACCAAGGCTGTAGTCAGCAAGGTATTGTCCCATGCTCTTTTCTGCGTCGTGACATGGTGCCCATTGCCTTGGCTATGCTGTTGTTGATGTCTTTATCCAGTTGTACATCATGTTTTATGGACCATTAAAAAATACATGTTATATAGGAGAGGATATTAAAAATGATAATTATATTAATTTTCTAAATGTTCTTTCTGTTAATATTTCTGTTTTCTTTATTTCATTAGGAAAGTCGCAGGTCGGTGGGAGATTTGAGTGTACAAAGTAGTGGAGACCTTAGTGTACGGGGCAGGACAGTCAGTACAGAACAACTCTCATCAAGATTAGTTTAGCCATCTTCTTGTTTAAATTATTCTTTGTATTTAGTTGCTGTATGTATTTTTAGTGTTGTGTACATGATGAATCAATTCTACATTTGAAGCACTTCAATAACAAATATAATAAATAACAACCATACATATATTTCCTATAGTCCACATAGCCAGTGTATTAAGTTTTAGTTTTAACAAACTTTCTCTTCATTACATTTAACAGTTGGCTAGGAAACAAGGTTATCATACAACTAACATAATAGACCTGTAATACCATACATCTATCCACAACTATATCTTTCTTGCAATGCCTTAGATCAGTTAAGGGCTAGAAGGGAATGTTTACAAAACTCTCTAAAGTTTGTTTGCAGCTTTCGATTATTTATCACTTGATAGTTTTGCTACAAAATTTCACTGAGTGTCTAGATTGAAACGATGTCTTGTTATGACTGTGGTTGAAAGAAAGAAGTCTGTTGACATTCAATCACTTCTCATGTTGGTGTCTCAACGTACTGAGTGATCTCCCCGTATACAACCAATGGTCTTTCATCTGCTGGTTTGGACTATCTGGACATGAGCTGTACTGTCTACACTAGATAGAACATGAGCTGTACCGTCTACACTAGACTGGACATGAGTGTACTTTCTACACTTAACACAATGTAACTTACACTTGACCTCATAGGCTGATTTATTTCCTCAAGTATTTAGGACTCTTGGTCTGTTTCCGTAAGTTTTAGTATCTAATTTTTCTTTGGTGCTTGTATTTCACTCTTGGCAAAGCCATGTCTCTGCATCTAAGTGTATCACTTGTTTAGTCCACTCTTTACACACCAAAGTTTCGCCCAGTTTCGGAAGAGTGAACTCCCAAGTCCTACCTGCACTGGAGATTAGTTTTGCTATGAGAAATGTTGTATTTATTTTAAGTGTCGCCAATCTGATTTGTTGGACCATTTGGTAAAGAAAATAATTTGAAAATTGTACTGTGTATTTCACATGAACACTTTTATTGATTTGGATGGAAGACTGATTAGTTTCTAAGCACTAACCTATGTACAACTGTTATATCAATGTTTGATGGCTGTGATTAGGTGTTGTTGTTTTTTTAGATCTTAAGGGAGAAAATGCAGTGGGGAGGGGGGACTTATTAGATTAATTCTCCTCATAGCCAACCAGATTGCATTTGTGTTTGGGTAGGGAATGATGAAGGAGGTGGGAAATGATACATTCAAAGATTCAATGTTTTTTTTTTAAATTTTCAGTGTTTTTTTTTTTTTTTTGAATTGGCTTATCAATATGTGTGTGCTATGCATTTGCCTTTGCTCCAAGTCTAGGTCCATTGTACTTAAACCGAACAGTTCTAAGTTGTTCAAGACTATCATTTTATTTGATTCTAGTTTAGCTTAGTTCATCCTGTGTCTATGAGTGGCCTTATTCTGGGAGGGGCAATCTTTTCATTTGCCTATACATTCTAAATTCAGACAATAACTAAGAGACTGCTTCTATCAGCATGCAATATTTCTCTCATTGCCATTTCACCATTACCTGCAGTCATCTCACTCACCAACCGATACTTTAAATGTTGGGGAGTACCTTGCAGTAGCTACACTGGTCTATCACTTCATGCTTGTTCTAGTTGTTCAAATGTTTACAGCGTATTGTATGAATGGTTATGCTACATTTTGCTTTCAAAAATGTCGACATTTGTAGTTTAAAAAACTGAATTGACCATACCATAAATGGGCATCATTTAAGATATTTATTAGACTGTATTTAAGTTTTGGAGATATGTAATTGTAATTTATGAAATAGTCAGTGCTTGCACAAGCCTGCAATTGTCAAAGTTTCTATTTCCCAAATGCTTTTCCCCCCTATGATTTGGGTTCATGTACAGTGGAAACTCTTTTGTTGAATCCTGATCATTTTGAATAAATTTGGTCCATTTAGAAATGCCTATTTGTTTTCTTGTTTGTTTTGTAGTGATATTTTAGTGCAGAAGTTACTTAACTTTTTTCTTCTCACAAGTAAAATCTTGTAGAAACATTAAGCAAGGAGTGTTGCGATACCTGCAACTGAGGATTCTTTTTTGTCTGCATGTGAAGTGCAAAAATTAGTGTTCCTCTTTTAGACCTTGTGGAGTATAGGGCAGATGATGTTCAGTTAAGGTCATCTGTTTTTTTGTGGCTTACGGTTAACAAGGGTATCATGGGACCAGCACAATGACCTACCGACTTAACTCTTCCCCCAACTAATGTCAGGTACCCATTAGAGCTGGGTGGACTCAGAGGCAAAATTAAAAATCCCTGTCTTCAAACCCAGGACACCCCCAGTTCAGAAGCCAAGGACTTCACTGCTCAACCATTGTGCCTCCGCATGTGAAGTGCAAGCTTGAGTTATTTTAAAAAGGGTGTCAGAAATGGTTGGAACTCATTCCCCATGTTGATATCAAACAACATGCTTCACTACATTCAAGACCTAAATGTTTAATATAAGTTTGTACTTTTAATTCTCATAAATGTTAACAAAACACCTTGAGCCTACAATATGTTTTAAGTGCTCAATAAATTATTAAGAGACAATCGGCACTCATCTCAAATATGGACAATTAATGCATCATGGAAGATATCCCTAAATTTGGAAACTAATGAATAACACGGTCAGCTGCCATTGTGTTAGTATCTCTCCAGAGTACTCCAAAACATTAATACAAAATATTAGACAAAATTTTTTTTTTAGTCCCTAGTTGGTTATTTTAAAGTTTCCCTTTCAGACCTTGTGGTCTATAGGGCAGATGATGTAAAGATCATCTGATTCAATGGCCTACGGTTAACAAGGGTGTCATGAGGCCAGCACAACTAACTGCCTTTACTTTTCCCCAACTAATGACAGATACGAAGATCCTGAAATTAAAAATCCCAGTCATCATCAGGATTTGAACCCCAGTTCGGAATCCAATCACTTTACCACTCAGCCACTGCACCTGATAAGGTTATTTTAAATACAACTTAACCTCTACAATTATCTGTTCTAGACTTACTTACCAGCTACACTTTTAAATCAATAAGTAAGGATAATAATAATAATTGAATTATTTGGAAAATAATTTAAGGAATAAATGCTTATTAGTACCAATTTTTTTTAGTTATCAGTAATTATAAAGCCTTTTTTTAGAAGGCTGATACTAATATTAATTTAGCTAAGTGAAAATCTCAGTTAATGCCTCAACAATTTGCTTGCTTAGATTTTTTTTGTCCATATTATTTCCAACAAAATACAAAACATACTTGTCAATTGTGGATTAATTGCATACAACATCCAGTCAGAATTTTTTTTTTCTGTTCTGTTTTTAAAACTGTTCTAATTGAAGTGTTGTATCTGCAATTTTTGTTCTTGGTGTTTATTAATTTTTTTAGTTTATTAACTTTTTTTTTAACAAATTCAAGAAACTGAAACATCCATTATCTTTTTTTCATACCATCAATTCTATAGGCCCACTTTACTTTCACTTGGGAATTCACTTTTTTTTTTTTGTCATGTCAATTCATTAATTTATTTTATCAATCACCCATACTCCTTTAGGTAATTTATTACATTGGACTAACAGTTATTTTGGGGCATAATGGATTTTTTCCCCATGCATTGTTTCCGTGCATGTGTGTATGTCAAGAAACGTTTATCATCGCAGGTCAAGAAAGAAACAACACACATAAGATATGAAACTACATAATTTTGTTCATGTTCATTACAACATAAGGTTATAACGTTTTACAAAAGATTTAAAAAAAAAAAAAAAAAAGAAGAGAGCTTTTTTACCTCCATTTATGATATGAAGTGCCACCACTTTGTTTTCATGTGGAGAAACAGAAGGGGAAGCCCTCCCTCTCTGCATACTTAGATACAACATTCTACATCAAGAAAACAATGGACTAAATCTCAAACAAAAACACTACAATCTTACTGTCTGGTACCTGGCCAAACAATCTAAAAGATTTAAAAAAAAAAAAAGAGCCATATCCTTTATAACAAGGAATGCTAGGAGTCTTCCTTTAAGTTTGGTAATTACCTCCCTTTCTGAACACAAGAAGAGTTAAAAACAGTCCCTAACATCAATTGAGACATTTTCTAACACAAAAAAGGTAAAATTGACATTTAAAATAAAATGTTGATATACCTGTGCAGTGATATTAACATTTGTACAATAAAAGAAAGATCCTAAACCAACAGAATGATCTTTTGATTACAGACACAAATAGAAAGGGTTGGACTGTCAGTCACTGGACATTAGTTTTCTTCATGTAATGCCCTACTAAACTACTATTTCATTATTATTTTTTTTAAAGTGTGTTGGGGGTGGGGTAGTAAGAGAGAAAAATAGTAAGACCCAATAAAAACAGTGGCTAATTTGTTTTTGTAATGGTTGAGATACAAATATTTTACTGCATCTATGGGAATCTTAACATCAAACAAGGATATGGCATATATATAAATTTGGTAGAGATGACTATTTGGCAGCAAACAAAACCTACAGCCAACTTGATGCTTCTTTTGATATAACATATACATGAATGACTTAGTCAATTAAAAACAAAGGTAAAAATTGTGTCAGAATAAAGGAGCTGCCAATCATGATCATAGCACTATCTGCAAACATAAAGCACCACGTATCAAATTTCATTGCACAAAATGATGTACATAGAAGACACAAAAATAAATAGTGAAACTTTCAATGTAGAAGATGTACATCACTTTCAAGTTTAGAACTGACCAAAAAAAAAAAAAAACCACTATCCTTCCTTCAACTGATGTCAAAAAAAAAAAAAAAAAGTTTCATCAATATATTAATTCATGTATCAAGTCTTGCTGTAATAACAATAGTGGTTCAATGTTGCAAGTTACTTTTATTTTTTGTTTCTTCCCATCAAACATCAAAATGTAGACATTAACAAACAGTTGATGCTCTTTCATTCGTTACATTTACTGAACTTCAGTTGAGACTTCTTATAGGCATCTTCACTAAATACAACTTCTCAAGCATCATCACCTTCTTCCTCTTCTTCCTCATCTTCATCACCCTCTTCCTCCTCCTCATCATCGTCGTCAGCTTCTCCATTGCCACCAGCAAACCTCTTAATATCATCTTCTTCATCTTCATCCCCGTAGAGCTCATCGAATCTTTCTATACAAGCAAAGTTTTGCAGATTTTCATCAGTTAATTCCTCATTGCCAGGTCGAATAACAAGTGCACTGCGTAATCCTGCACCCACGGCTGCTTCTGCCTCTGTAATGGACGAGAAGACACATTTAGTAAACTTTATATTTACCGGTACTTCACATAAAAACAAAAACAAAAAAACTTAGATATCTTTAAAAGAAAAAAGTTTCACAACATTCATAAAACAAACCTAAGCTAAGTGCAGTCACAAAAATACTCAATTCAATAACAATCATTTTACATAAAAATTCCCAGATTTATCAAGAACTAAAAAGTTTCAGGACTAAGTTATTCTTAAAAAACACAAGATGTGTCACATGAACATCATAAATACAATAAGCAGCTGAACTTTCTTTTTCCCAACCCTACTCAGTAATGAATATGGTAAGCATCTCAATTTGCATAAAATGTTATTTTACTGAAATTCAACTATAATGGTTTTGATAGTGTCTGAATTCTGACAGAAGTTTGTGATAAAGATTGTGATTCACTGACAGTTCTAATAAAGAAGCAGTAAATGACATAATCAAGAGCTATTAAGCCTGCAATGGATAACAAAAAAATCTGATCACACTAAAATTGTGGCACTAAATAACTGTGTGTGGTATAATATAACTCAGGTGGTTTGTAAAATGGTAATATTAAACAAAAATTTTTAAATGCATAAATAATTGTTTAAATCTTAACCAATGTATTTGTTGTGCTAGAAATACACATTTTCTATTCTATCCAATGAAACTTAGTTTTTTGGTGTCACTTGAGTCTATGCTCCTCCCTTACCCCCACCCCACCCCAAATGCTGTCATTGAAAGTGATATTAGTTCAAGTTTTTTGCTTGAACAATTTTCTTTAACTATTTCACAACTATAGTCGCTGCTACTGATAGACAACTAGAGTTGCTATCAATAGCAGATTTTAGGTTGTTTCGTTGATGCAGGCACTGCTATTATTTAAATAATTATACATATTTACAAACTCTGACCTAAGAGAGCGAAGGTGAAGCTATTTTTAGGCGTTTATTATCTGCTGGAATGGATTTTTATGATTTTTTTTTTTAAATTACTTTTTTTTTTGCTAGCCTACAAAATTGGAACATATTTAGGCTAATGTGTAGGCTTTAATTGATTGTGATTTTAATGGGAATTAATGTTTTAGCTGTAGATTAAGTCTATTTTTCTCTATAGTAAAAAGAAAACTATTTTTAATTGTTTATTTTCTGCAAATAAATGGGATGCTGCATGACATATATATTTACTGCAAGAGAAGGTGGGGTCACAGGTTGGACACAAAAAAATATGTGAAGTGCTACAATAATTACCTTCAGGAATATCTGTAAGGAATAAAATATCTTTAGGCTCATGTCCTATTTCTGTTGCAATTTTCTTGTAACTGGCCTTATCTCTTTTACTTCCTGTTGTTGTATCAAAGTAACCAGAAAACACCTGACAAGAAACAAGCATTGCTTTGAGCAAAAAACAAACAACTTATACATTTATTTACATGTATATATATATATATATATATATATATATATATATACATTTTTGTACAAATAGGAAAAACAGATGGTCTCTTTAAACTTACATCTGAAAGATCTCCTTGATTGGAATATGAGAATAAAAGCTTCTGTGATTGGATACTAGCTGAAGAAAACACATACAGTTTAAATCCTTCTTCTGCTAGCATTTTCAACATGGGACCAACATCTTCAAACAACCTAAAAAAATTATTGTAAAAACAATAGGGCTATTAGAATCTAATTAATCAAAACATTTAATACCCAAAATGCCATTACTGTTTAAATTTACCCATTAACCAATACATTACCACATTAAAAGCATCAATCAACATGTGTCTATAGAGAATCATATTCATATACAGAAAATCATTTTATAAATCTTGGCCTCCAATACTATTTGCTAAAAAAAACTATTACAATTATTCCTAAGACATGAATAACTTTCTTTGGGAAAAATGTGGCACATAAGTCTATGTACTTACTCTCCTTTTATCTCTGAGGATTCAAATGCCTCTTTCCAGATCAATCCCTGTAAAGCTTTCAGTTCAGTGGTTTTTCTGTTTTCACCCATCTGCCATTTCACATTGTCAATGACTGCTTTAATAACATCTTCTTTACTAGCATCTCCACTTGGAATTTCAACGACTCCTTCAACTTTTTCATCTTTTTCTTTTGCAGCCTACAAATTAAAAGAATATAATGTCAATGAAAAAGTAAGCTTATTATAGAAAATCAAAATAATAGTTTTCGCACTAACACTTACATCCTCCAGCACCAAGCTCTCTCCACAAAGGTCACAAGTGACTTCTACAGCCTCTTCCAAGCTAGTGCTTACAGATTTAAGGCCATTTAAGAAAGTGCAATGCCATATTTAATGAGAACAGCCCTACATTTTTTTCCCCTTAACTTTTATGTTTTGGCTATCTTTGGGGAATGTGTTTTGTCTTGTCTAAGAATCTGTTCCATGAATATCAAAGCACTACTAGGTCACTTATTTGCTTTGGAGTCAAGTGCCTGTTCAGTAGAAGATTCTTAGTTGCTGACATGATCTCTGTATGCTATATGTAGGCCATCGCTGCTGAGGTACATTTAGCCTCATTTTGACCTTTGTGGATGTCTCACAAACATATCTCACAAATTGAACAACCATTTTATTGAATACACAAACACACACAAAATACAAATTCTGATCTTGAATTCTAAAATGATTACCTGGTCTCTGAGTGCTGCAATAGCTTTCTGTACATCTGCATTTTCAAAGTTTTTATTGAGATAGCTCTCAATGTTATTTGTCACATAAGGAAATAATGTTTTCTGAAAAACAATAATAACATAATAATAAGCCTGTATTAGAATTAAACTACTAACAAAAAAAAAAGAAGTTAATTACATTAAACCAATAGATTTCTAGAGATCGAGATGTTTTTTTCCAATTTTCAAAAGTTGTGTTTAGATCCTTTGCAAAGAGAGATAACTCTCTAAAACAAATTCTAGAAAAAAAGAAAAAAAAAAGAAAGAAAGAACAATAAATTTGGATCTAGTACAAGTACGATCTAGATTCTCTAGATATAGCACTTTTAAATGTTAAGAAAAAAAAAAGTCTATAGATCTCGATCTCATTCCCTTTACAAAAAAAATTAGCTAATATAATATAAATATATCTAAGTTATAAATCATCTTTTTTTTATTTAATTCTAGATCTGTAGCTGGAGAGATCATTGAAGTAAGCAAACTTCTAAAATGACAAAAACCTAGGTACTATCTTAGTCAATAAATTAAATTTTACTCTCAAATACTGATTATATCAGTATCAGCAAAAAAGGGCAGCAAAGAGAAATGCCTTGGCTATGTTTTATCACACTCACATCTGCAATATTTTAAGTTTTAATATCACTGCCAGGTAAGGCAATCTGAACATTAAAAATAAAAATAAACTTCATCGAATCCTAAAAGCTGCGGGTAAAGTCATTGGCAAAAACAAAACCCATTTCGGCAGCTCAGGCAGCTGTTTGAGAAAAACAATAAAAAAGCTAAAAAGATTCTAGATCTAGACCTAGATAACTTTATAGTTATAATTATATAAATATAATCATATAATGTTTTGTTGGGTGTAATGCATAAATTGTATGAGTAAGACTAATTTCCTTATGGATAATAAAGATTATTATTATTATAAATTATTATTAGAAGACATTTTTTTTTTAAGTTATCAAATTGAATATAATCAATCTAGATCTAGCTCTAGATTAATCTAGATATAGATTATAGATCTATACTCTATATCTTCAACAGTCTATTTTCTTTAATATTATTATTGTTTGGTTATAACTTATAATAAACAAATGAAAAAGAAAAACGCCAAGTCCAAGTTGGCCAGAGAGTTGACGAAGTGATCGCTTATCGCTCAAGACAACACAAGTGTGAAGTTAAAATTATCAATAGATGCCTAAATAAAACTTTATTAAAGCATCGATCTCTATGCAAGTATGCATACCAAGACAACATTAAAAACCTTGACCTAGTATATTTCTGAATTAAGAAAACTTGATATAGAATCTACATAATATCAGACATGAAAGGAAGATCTACTATCATACAATGTCAGGAAAAAAAAAAAGTGAGGGTGAGAAGACCAATCACAGATTACTTGATGTTGATCATGGTGGACGAAGCCGCTACTTAGCCAATCTATTAAGAGAATAGCTAACTTACCTCTACAAATGAAATAGGAGTAGTAGTTCCTTCAATGTCTAACAATAATGATCGAACACCAACTAAAAGAGACTCTGCCTCTTCAGCCGGTCTTTTCTGTGGTGCCATCATTTGGAATTTTTAGGGAAATAGCGATTTCTTTCACGAAAAAGGAACAAAGACGCCGGCCTGTTTGTGAAGCACTGACAGGTGCGCACTCCATTGATTGGACACAAGAGGGCGCCACAGAAGTTGTAAGTGGCGTAGGCTCTTCTAGCATCTGAGGATCTCCCCCATTTCGCATAATATAAGTAAAACGCTGATTGTTTAATAAAACACGACAATGTCTAACTATATAAAAGAGATAATTTTAAATTATTTTCATTCTGACCTTTTTAAAACTCAGTTTTGGTTTAAAAATCGTACAAGAGAGATATAATTGCATAAATCATTTCTAACGCCAAAATACGGACTATGGCCGTAAAATGACGTCATGATCGTGATTTAAAAAAAAAAAATTAATACTGTACAAATAGATCTAGATCTAGTTAACATTTCCAAATCTAGATCTTAATGTGTGAAAAGTTGGGCTTCTCAAAATTTGAGAAACATAGGTTGTGAGTTAGAGAGACTTGATTCAGGATATTTTTTTAATCAAACTGTTACAGCATAAAAACATCTGCATAAGGTATATGTATCTGGCACATTATACCCATTAACGTCTTTTTAGTTAAAGATAAGAAAGGATACTTAGCGCGGGTAAGATAAAGTGAAGATTTTCAATAGAGAAAGGGTTCAAAGCTGAATTGCTACAAAAATAATGTGAAATAGTATAGATCCTCATTGTTTAAGTATTTTATTTCGCAACACATCCAGATTTATGAGCTAATTTCGCGAATTGCGGCGTTTACGTTGCGAATCTGTCAAAACCGCCTTAAAAAGCACCTAAGTGGTAAAAGTAGGAAGTTTCAAGCAAAATCCGTACGGCAGTCCGCAGTTGAGACCTGTTGATAGGCTACATAAATCAGTCAGTCAGTCAGGGATATTTTGCGATTATACTATAGATATAGGCAGTGGCGGCGCAAGACCTAAATTTTATGTGGGCGAATTATATTTTGCTAGTCCCTCTTGGCGCGAAGTATATATAGCATATATATAGAGCTTACATAAAATGGACATGAACGAAACTGTCAAATGTATATTTTTAAAACTATATAAAAATTTAAAAAAAACAACAACAGATTACAATAGGAATAGGTGTTTCATACAAACTCAGAGGCAGCCACTATATGTTCGCCCATGGATCCACGTTTAACAGACTGCGACCATACGAAACAATTAGAGTTTTAAGCATCTATTATAGATTCTTACTTTTATTGTAATTACCGGTACAACAAAAATTGACACACATCCTCTTAAGTGCTTGATCTTTTAAAAAATAGACTCTGTTAGCAAAAACCCAAAGAATAATCTGGCCAGTGTGTAACTAACACGGTTACCTCCCTCCCCTCCCCTTTAAAAAAAAAACAAAAAAACATTTAGGCTACCAATCATAATAAACGCAAACGTAACAGTAATCAGGAGGGAGATAATTATAAAATTTCAATAATTGAAGTCAAAGGTGTAAATTAAAGTAAGTATGATCATCTACAGTCATTTTTTTTTCATATAATCATTATCATTCATTAGTAGAAGGCTAGGTCAGTTTGGAAATGGTAAGTGGAGAGAAAAAATACTTATTGGTACCCAACAAAAAAGTTAGGTAGAATAATTTGGAAAGTTGTTTTGACACAAATATTACATTTTGTCTGACAGGAAAGGCTTGGTGTGATGTGACGCTACACACAGTGTGAACCTGGCCAATGACAGTATGTACTTTGAAAAACTCATGTTTTATGCCTATGTCAGCAAAGTCAGCAAAGGCATCTTCGTATGTGGACTATGTACATGTGTATCTACTCTGAAAAACTGTTTTATGCCTGTGGAATCGGCAAAGGCATCGTCGTATGGGGACTGTATACATGTCTTGATGGACTTAGTACTATTGGTTGGTGAAACTATTACACTGTACTATACTATTTTATTGTCAATGACATGAGTGATGATTGGAACAATGTATACCGGATATTTTCTTACCAATAACTGTATTGGAACTGTACATATTGTTTTCTTGGTGTCAACATTCAACTACAGTGTGAACTTTGTTACATAGGAACATGGACAATATGGAAATATGTAATGACACAAGATGCGTAGAAGTTGAGGTTAATCGGGTTTTTCCATAGTGACGTGACGAGTAATTAAAAAGTAGGAGAACGGAACAAGAAGAATAACGGACAAGACGCCTGAGAGGACGACGCTAGGCTAGCGACGACAGAGGACTGTGCCCTTTTTATTGTTCATTAAATTGTTGAAGTTATCAGCCTGCGTTATCAAGTATATTCGTTATTCATTCTGTTGTTGTGTCATATGGACTCGCATGCACCATTAACATATATACTCATCAACAAAATAGACCATCAACACTAGTTTGCCTATGCCTAAGTAATGTAGGCTACATTGAAGCTCAAATATAGATCATCATTGTCGCCTGTTTTGTAACAAGTAGGCCTACAGAATAGGCCTACTGTCCTACTTCACATATGCTCTATATCACAGTAGGCCCTATAACATCTTCGTCTGTTTCATGTAGCGATACTTCAGTTTGAAACCAATCTCAAGCGGGAAGGCTCACCACCACCATTTTAGTACATTAGAACAGTAGCGTCACAGGGGGGTTCGGGGGTGCGGGCCGCACCGGGTGACACCCAAATAATAAAAAAATGCACTTTTACACACACACACACAAAACAAAACAAAAAAAACAACACTATTATTAGAAAACCACGAGAAGACTGAAAAACCTTTATCAGGCTTTAAGATTTGAAAAAAAAACTTTGGCAGCAGGACTACAAAAAAAAATGACAGGGAAGTCATTGCTATGATCAAGTTAAAGAATGAAAAAAAAATATTTTGCACAAACTGCTTGAAATCAAAATGTTTCTTGAAAAGAAAATAAGGTATTTTGTGAAAAAGTGAAGATGATTCTTCATTGAATAAAGAAAATTGTATTGAAATTCTGGAAATATCCAAATCATGGACTTGTATGTATTGTATCTAGATCTAGACTGGACATGGAGATCTTTTAAAACTATAAAAAATGTGAAATTTTTGTAAAAAGTTGAAACAAGGCGTTGTTTTGTAAAGTAGTTATAAGAAGTAAAGTTTTTTGTTCAACCCTAACCTATGTAACATATAATTTAATTTTTAGATCTAGATCTAGTAATTGAACATCAAAAATAAGAGTAGGCTTACTCTCGTCTCATAATTATTATTTTGCAATTTTTAGATACATAATCTAGAAAGATCAGGTAATCAATCTATTTAAATGTACATAAGATGATTAAAATCAACAGACATTAATTATTTCGATCTAGGATTTTTGAAACATTATCTCAATGGAAACTAACAGGAAATGGCTTTGTTTCATATATTAGCGTGAATATATAGTTCTGTAACTAATAGCCCATTCTAAAGAAAATCAGAGAAATGATTTTGCATTATTTCTAAACTTTGAAAACTAAAGATCATTACTTTTCTAAGACAGAAAAGAATGATTGGGGCTACTTCTCTTAAGGCTTGAAAAAGAGTTAAGTACATATATATATATATATATATATATATATATATATATATATATATATATATATATATATATATATATATATATCTGTGAATCGATCAATCGCGGATAAGAATTTGTTTTCGGTTTCCAGTCTAGATATAATATATTAAGTCTATGATCCAAATATGACCTAGCACTGAAACTTATAGGATTGCAAGGCATTGATGTTACTTTCTATAGCCTTGTACCAAAATCTATAGAGTTTATATACCTTTTAGCAGACTCTGTAAAGAGACAGATGCTACAAAGTACTGTGGTATCTTGTATCATACCAAGCCTAACACAGATCTCTGAAGTTATAAGATATTTTAGCATTAGCAATCATAGCAATGGTATCGTTTAATTGACTGAAATGATTCAGGATTTTCTCTTCAAAGATAACGAAAGCGGATGGTACCAATGCCTGGAAAGAGATGGGCCTGACTTATTGATGTGTTGAGCAGGGATATGATAATGCAGCTACAATATCTAGAATTGATGAAGGGGTGCAGGCAAGATTTTTTTTTAAAAAAAGCTATTTTAATGGATGCTGTTCAAGTTCTTTTCTTGGCTCTCTAGGGGTTACTTACCGAACGATTACTGCAGATCTATATTAAACACTTATAGATAAAAAACATATTTCTAAAAGAATCCAGAAAAACTTTATCTCTCATGAAATCACAAGTTTATTAGTTATATAGAAACACTCAGTAATTGCAAACAAAAATCCGTCCTCTTCTACTGTAACAACTAACACAAACACCAGTCCAGGAAACAACTGGCTACCAAGTTCTCTCTGTCACACAAGGAAAACTTACATTCAAAAACATCACGTGGATAGCCTACACATTCATACCTGGGGATATAAACAAAAGGGATATAACTCTTTCATGCTGGTAGCGAAATAACACATTCTCTCTCGCCAGACGCTATGTGGTCAAAATTAAGAAACTTTTTCTTGCCTAACATTTTATGTACTCTTAAAAAAATGTTTTCTTTCTTGGCCGCTTCTACCATTCGATGGGGTATATTAATTAATCCCACTGGAGTATCATTAAAATGTCTGTCATATAAACACTCGCTGTAGTGCTGATCATACTACTATTAGACCCGTGAAGGAACGGTTCGATGCATGTGTGACGCGATTGAAGCTCTTTGGAGCTCTTTGCCACTTAAAAACAGCACTAGATGGGCAGCTCCAAAGACCATTGCCAGTTTTCTGTGAAAACATGTATACCTCTTAGTGCTTTACTAATAGAATCGGCATTTTTGTTAACGTTGAGTAGCAACTATCAATGGAAAAAATTAGCTCAATGTATTATGGCGCAACAAAAAGAACTAAACAATACGTTTTTACTGGGAAGATCTGAGGGGGGGGGGACACGCTGAACTTACCTCACCGGGTGACACCCACCCTAGTCACGCCACTGCATTGGAGCATAGGGCTGCAATAGTATTTCGCCATCGGACTCTGTTTTGGGCAATCCTCCTCACTCGGGCCCATGTCCATCCTGCCGTCTTTGCTTCTTTTTCTAATGATCTCCTCCGTGTTTGCTTTGGGCTCCCAGCCTTTCTCCTCCCTAGTGGGTTCCAGCCTAAGGCCTGTCTTGCAATGTTGTATTCTTTGCATATAGACGGCTCGGATGAATGCACTTTTTTTATGTCTAAGAGACGTCATAACGAAACGATTAAGAAACGCGGTTGCAATAAGGAACAGTTTAGAGCTCAGATCATTTAATTCATTTTAGTCCAGTGCTTTTCAAACTTTTTTGAACAAGTACCCCTCGGTAATGATGACCAGTAGACTGAAGTGCCACTGCCCATGAATCGTTCATTTTTGCCATTGTTTTTTGGTTTGTTTTTTTTTTTTTTGGGGGGGGGGAGTTATAACTACTCTAATTATGACGTTAAAGTAATATGGAACAAATTAAACCTTGTTATTAAAGAAACGTTAATAGCTAATGGTTTTCACTGTACTTGCGATTTGGTCCGGAGATCTTCGTTTTCTTCTTTGATCTTTCTTATGATGTGGTTTCGGTAGCCTATTACCGGACATTTCACTGTTCAAACCACCGCTTTGTGATAAGTTGGCACTTTCCTGATGACAAATTAGTCCATCTTGAAGAGACAGCACACCGTAAGAAGGTTACCTGTGCAAAAAAAAAAAAAAAATGCTCACAGATCGTAGACGTAACAGCTTTAATTTGTAAAACCAAAATTCGAACTGAAGAAGTATTACACGCCAAACAGGCAAGCAATTTTGTATTAGATCATTTCTTGATTTGTTTCTTTTTCTACTTAGGAAGGATTAAAATTAAAACAGAACGTTAAATTACAAAACGTGTATACATCCATGTCTATCTATGTCAGTTATCCTCTAGAGAGAAACTTACCTGGAAAAGTATAAGAGGAAAAATAAACGGAAAGATCGAGATATTGATTTTTTAGAAAATCTGGAAAATAAAGGAACACACGAGTAGGCCTACCACTTGGCATGGCTTGAAATACCAGAAGTGGTGCGTGTAGGCCTACAAAAACTTGGGAAAGTGCTGATCTAGACTACTAGGCAGACATTATTTATTTATTTTTCTTTCTTTCTTTTATTGACTATCCTAGATGAATTGCACTCTCTGGCAGATGATGAATTTCATCTACACTGGCTTAGAGTTGGAGCATACGATAGGCCTACTTGCCTTTTGCAGTCATTTCCCAGGACATATGCGATCATAATGGGATGTCTTAGATGACTTTCCTTAATACTCCACCTCACCGTCCATTTTTACAGCTGTTTTTTATGATTACAACTAAACCTTACTAACCCTTGTCCGACAACAAAGTACGTGAACAAGACACTGACCCGAAAACCCAACTTTAGAAGAACAACTATATGGAGAGCTGCATGGTCTGGAAACCAATGCCCAGTTAATCTCGGACTACTTATCTGAACTCTCTAATATAAAACAAGGTTACAAAAGACAGTTTGTGTGGAAACACAAACTCAAAATCGGCCCCCGAAGTAAAATGTTTTACATAATTCGGATAATCCTTCAGAGTTGAAGATAGTTTACTTCCTAGTCCAAACCTCCCGCAGGACGACGGGGGATGGGAGCAGGCAGGGTTTGAACCTTCGATCGTCGATAAATCCAAACGACAATCCAGCGCGCAAACCGCACGACCAGTGGTCCACCCAGGTAGGCTTCAATATTTTCAGAAAGAACATCCGAATGAAATTATATCAAAGACAAATGAGAGAAAAGAATGGAGAAAGAAGGTTAACAGATCTTGTGTAGTGCCCCAACCGTCCCGCAGATCAAAGGATACGTGAAAGTGAATGTAAAGTTAGATGTGAACCTGGCCTAACTAGTTTGTGGTCTATAGGGCAGATGATGTAAAGTTCATCTGTTTTTGTGGCCTACGGTTAACGAGGGTGCCAGCACAACGACAAACCGCCTTTGCTTTTCCCCAACTAATGTCAGGTACCCATTAGAGCTGGGTAGACTCAGAAGTTGAAAATCCCAGTCTTCACCAGGATTCGAACCCGGGACCCTCGGTTCGAACTAAATAAGTTAATTGTTTTGAAAAGGCTCAATCTCATATTCGAATCCTCAAAAAAAAAAAAAAAAATTTCCGCTAAACAGAAAAAAATGTTCACGAAAATGATATTTATAAGATTACTATTCGTCTTATATTAGGTCTAACATATAATGCATACTAATTAGCTTTTTCTTATAAAAAACTGCTTGCATAATTGATTTTAAAAATTAGAATTTTCGCTTTCAGGAAAAAAAAAGTAGCCGTTGCATCAGAACTTTGAATGGTCTAAAATATTGTGAAGTCGGATTTTCAATATCTCTTCTAGTTTACGAGATCTAAACGGGACGGACGGACAGACATTTCGCACAAAACTAATAGCGTCTTTTCCCCTTTCGGTGGCCGCTAAAAATGAGAAAGAAGAAGACTTCGCGCCTATTGCACATGTAGTCTAATGATAATCAAACTCTTGAATGCACCCATGTCCAATGACGAAAGAAAAAAAAAGTTCTCCAAAAAGAATTATTAGGCCAGAAACATTTTGATGGGTACTTCAGTTTTTTTGTTTTTTTTTTCTAAAATTAATGGCATATTCTTATAATAATCCTGGCCTAGAAGATGGCTACAAAACATCTCAAGTCGCAAACTCAAACCACTCTTTTACTTTAATTAGCCTTTACGCCTCACGGGGAGCATTAATTATCCTTATATTTCGGTAATACAATAATGCAACAACAAAATTTATTTCAACAGTTTCTTTTTAGAAACAATCCATCCATTTGCTTTTCATGGGATTAATAACTAAAACCCACTTCTTTAATATGAGTTAGAGACTAATGAACACCCCCCTCCTTTTTTTACCAAACCCGCGGTCATTGTTTTTTTCTGTGACAATGTTACATTCACAGGTCCTGGTTTTCCCGGACCTTTTAACCGGCGTATTATTACTTTTGTTTTACTAATTCCTACTGTAAACTCACTCACTCAAAGAAAAAAAAATGAATCTCGTTTTAGGCTGGGGTTTTAAATTTCGGGACGCCCTTTACTCCATCCAATCTAATGGGTATCTGACAATAGTTAAGGGGGGGGGGGGAAGTATCGTTGGCCATAGAAACAGATGAACTTAACATCATTTGCTATATAGATCGCAAGGCCTGAAGATGTGCTTTACTCTTTTTTTATATATACTTTTTAGTTTAATATATTATTTGAACATAAAGTAGGAATCGATGTTTAAAAATATATTAGGCTATAGGCCTACTTTATATATTGCCTACTTATTGCTGTTGAAATAGCCAGATGTTCTTAGTTTTTATTTAGGCCTAAGCTCATCCATGTTTTCTCTGTTTTTCGTTCTGTAAAGCTACATACTACTCACAAATACGTGTATTTAAATTGCTAATACCACTAGACGCTATTGGCTCTTCTTCTCCCCTTTTGAATATAAGTAATATAGATCTAGACCTTAAGTCAGCATTTGTCAAAGTCTCCTGAGTGTCGTACATCGTTCCCTTGGCGACTTTCCGGAGAATTCCAGCTACCCGTCGCCTCAGCGTGGCGCCTCCGGTGGAAACGTCTAGGGGTGGACCTAGTACGAGTAGCGAATCAGGCCCTTGCGGGACCCCCTGGGTGAGCTTTTTTTTTTTTTTTATCTCACTCGGGGCAGGGATGGAACAAGTAGCCCGCACACCAGTCCAAAAAGTCCGCCACGCCGTTCCACTAAGGGGGTCATCATCAGAACCAGGAGCCTGGAGTGGTAACCCTCGCACGGAATTGTGGCGGTAACAGTATAGGAATATGAGACAAGTTCCCCGCAGTTAGCACTGTTCTCGACCACTTATAGCGAGTGGGTCTAAGGAACGGGAACGGTGCGCTGTGTACGCGGCACGGCCCGGTCTGGCCCAGTCAATCGATATGGCCGTCTACCGCTGGGAGCCCTCAGACAGGACAGGGTTGAAGAACCCCATGTCCAGGCCTGGTAGTTAGATAAAAGCCTTTCCAACCACCAAGGGGATAATGGCGCCTAAGGCGCCGACGCCCTACTGGATCTCACTGAAGGTTGACGACTTTTGCACGACCAAAAAACAAACAAACTGTAACACTTATATAGGCTTGTTATAAGAAAGTAAGAAACATACTGACATTCGCACCAATAGCTCGTTGTTACGTCACAATTACTTGTCGGAACTGTCTGTGGTTAAGGCCCCTAGCTGTGATAAGTTTGATCAGTGAGGTATATGGGTCAATAATATGTTAATATTTTATGCAGCTTTTTGCAAACTTTCCTGTTTAAAGTTTATGTCTGGGATATTCTTTATTAAAACAAAACAAAACTGTTTTTCTCAGTCAAAGATCGCGCTCCATCAATTGTTACACTTGCCACATTGTTCCAAGCCTACCCAACACTCAACACAGGTCTTCATAGCGTTGACCAGAGATTGCGTCTTTGATTGTATGTATTGAAGAATAGCCAATAAGAATAATCTTCGTTTACTTGAAACTTTTTATATTGAGACAGTTTCAACCAATTATAGAGATATTTAAAAAATATATATATTTGAATTTTTATGTGTATATACTTTGGGCACACCTAATTTCTGTAGTTGTCCGCACAAAATTTCAAATTGATCCGAGAATGGGTGTAAGGGAGATGACGTCTTCAAAATGTGTACCAGACAGAGACAGTTTATAAAAGCTTTATAAAAAAAACATTTTTTTTCAGACTTTTGAATGTTTATTGGGGCAATGCAATTCTTTGTAGACCGTAATAAAGGCCTATACATAAAATCATCCAGGTTCCCCACACAGTCAGATTGTCTTTCTAAACGATGCGAAAACAACCCTCCAAAGCTTGCAAAACTCTGATTCCTCTTATATTAAAAACCTCAGAACAGCACTTACAAAGCTGAACAACAACAGCAAAAAAAACTGTTATTCAATGGATACCAGCTCATATACAACTAGAAGGAAATGAGAAGGCTGACACACTCGCCAAGAGTGGGAGAACTAACTCACAAATAAACTCTGCACTCTATCCAGAAGAATTGAAGAAATTAATTGTAAATAAAATTAAATGAGAAATGGACGAGCTCTCATCCAAATCACAAGAAAGATGACGCTTACTATAAGCTATCCCGACAAGACCAACGTCTAATCTTTCGACTCAGGACCGGACACAACAGAATGCGACAACACATGTACCGGAAGCTCAAAATTGGAACCAGTGAAATCTGCCCATGTGGAGTATCACCAGAGAATGCCGACCACGTCATCCAGGACTGCTCTCTCTACCAAGAGGCCCGTAGGCTATAAGACATTGGCCCCAAATCACCCCAATAGAAAGAAAACTATATGGAGAGCTCCCTGATTTGGAAACCACAGTGCAGTTCATCTCATATATTGGTCTAGTCATCTGAACGCTCCAACATAACAATGAGAACGAAGAAGAAGAAGAAATGGTCCCATCAGCCCATTGCCATTGTAGGCCTACTCATATTCGTGGCCTTGATATAGCACTCGCCCACGGTCCCGGGCACTGCTAAGGTCGCATCTGCTGCTGTCCTGATGTAGGCCTAAATAGATATCTTTAAAGTTTAATTCTTAAGGAACACCCAAAAGAAAATATGCTAGGCCTATATAGATATAGATCTAAATCATAGACTATATATATATATAGATCTAGATCTAAATACCAAAAATAAAAAAAAAAAAAAACCTGACGAGATTCATCCCATTATATGAAAGGTAATTAGAATTGATTGGTTCTACAGAGTAATGGATTTACCCGTAGGCAACATAAGCTATAGCTAGGATAGGGCCCCCACCTTCTAGGGGGTTCCCAAACAAAATGGCTCCTGTGATATTTTCAATCATTAAAATAAAAAAGAGCTAAGGGAAAATTGCCTTGTGTAGAAAACAACTTAAACAAGGGTCATAGCCTTGGGCCTTACCAAATCTAAATCCGGCCCTGGTTCCATATAAACCAAATATAATACTAAATCTTGGCTCAATAGCATTTATATCAGGGGTTCTCAACCTGTTTGTCGTGACCCCTTTGGGGGTCGAATGACCGATTGCAGCGACCCCCGGAAATTAGGATTTTGACTATTCATCATAGGAATTTTTTTCCCCATTCTAACGTGCTGTAATAAGCAGATTTGAACGTTACTTGGTATTCCAAATACACCGTTCTGTTTGAGATTGTGTTGCGCCTTCTTCATTAATCTCCAATAACAAATCTTTGCGAAACAAGGTTTTCTAGCTTGTTAGTTATGAAGTCCCAATTCAGAAACAGACTTGATCCAGATGATGACACTCGCTGTGCTACTGAATTCCTGATCTGGTGGAACAGAAACAAGCTCAACCTTCGCACCTTGGCGTGTTTGTAAATACTGTCGAAACACTATTTCCGTAATAACGTAGTTTATTATACTTTATTAAAGACTGTATTATCCACACTTTGCCATATTTGTCACATTGTCACTCAATTGTGCAACATGTAGGCCCTATATTTGTGAATATGCAATAGAAAAATTAATAAATGCACGTCTGAATAATGACCCATTATAATTTAATTATGAGCATAAATTTATTTATCTGTAAACGAAAAAAACAATTACGGTTGGGGTCGCCGCCTAGTATGAAATTATAGGCCTATTAGTGGGTCGCGGAACTAGAAATATTGAGAACCGCTGATGTATATTCAGGAATGTAAACACTTCTTTCATTCAAAAAGAAAAAAAAAATGTGTGGGTAGGTGACATTAAAATTAAACGTTTGAGAGACCAATAGGCTAGATCTAGCTCGGTTCAAGTTCTCGATCTAAATGCACTCGGCCTTTATATTGTTAACATCTCTCTATTGTTTCAAAATAAAGCTCGATTTATATGTTTTAAAAGTTCATAATTCATATATAACTCTGAGTTCTCAAAATAACCAAGAATTTCTTCTCAGCCCATTAGTCATAATTTACTGCGGTTAACCGTCCACTGAGTACCTCTATATCCTAGCCTTAGATTAGACTGATTAGACCATAGTTCCATGATTAGACCTAATCTTGACCCTAGTACTCCGGTGTGTCAATAATAGTGTGCAGGATGTAGAGGGCGCAAAATTTGCGTAATTGGTCGCATTATAACTGAATTAAAAAATCATTTCAAAAAAGTTTCTTAAATATAAGAGATCAATTCAGTTCTACATTGAATCACAGATAAGACAAATGCTAGCTGTGAGCACTTAGGATTAATAGCTACTCAGCATAAGTTGAACGTTCACGTGGCAGGGAGTATGCGTGGCAAAGAGAATAACATGCATGTTTTTCATCCAATCAAAAAAAGAATGGATATTCACACGGTGGCTATTATTATATAGACCTGCACAGCGGCTTATTTTTAGCAACGTGAATCAATAACTTCGCCTACCCTGTAATAGTGTTAAAAAACTTTTCCACGTTGACTTGTGTATGCCTATCGTCCGTTCTCAATAATGGTATTTGTTTAGACATTTAACTTAAAGTTTAACTTGTGTAAAATATGTCTATATAACTTACTTTTAGGCTATATCAGTATAGATCTTGAATCTAGTCTAGAGTAGAATTAAGAATACTTAGCAAGTTGGCTAAGGGCTAAGGCTAAGTTGGTATTCTTAATAGTCTTTTAATTTCTAGTCGCAGTCGCAGTGTAGTAAACTATGAACTGACGAGTTCGTGAGTTTTGAGTCTTCAATCATCATTCAAACCATTGTATATACGATAGATAGGCTGATATTGAGAGGCCGGTTCCATGACTCAAACTCAAGTTAGTAGACCCACTTATCAAGATCTAAATTAGATTCTGATCTAGTCTAGAATCTAGATCTTCATAGTCATAGTATTCACTATTCCAACACAGGCAGTCATCATATTTTATTAGGCTGGGTTAGCATTAGCAACCAGAATCACTTCACTTGCTTCTTGAAATTGTCAGTGTTAGCGAGTGGTGTGTTACATTGTAATTTATTTGATTGTACACTCAGCTACAGATCTTCTTACATCCAAAGTTCTTTCATCACATAATCAATGATAACCATTCAGACCATTGCTCATATTCATATATAGTGACATATTATATAGTGACATGCTAGATTTAAAGTCTAAACTCTAGTAGCCTTGTCTAGACTATCATCATGTAATCATATCTGGACTAAATACCATTTAAACATAGCCTGTCATAGCATCTAATAGTTTCATTTTTTTTAAGAGACAGACAGATTATATATTCCATATATATATCTAGTCAATCTAGTCTCCAGATGAGAGACTATTATAATAATCACTTATAATCAGTTACTTATAATATAATCCATTTAGTGATTTGGGCTTTATAAACATTTGGTCATTTTGATATTCATTTAAATCTAATTTCAAAATGAAAGCTGCTATTGACAATGCTGTTGAGAGAATGAACTGTGTTTGTCTCACAGAAAGAATCTATGGTATTAAATATAGAAATTAGTAGATCTTATATTTAGGCCATATATGTTGTATGTTGCCTATTTAGGAACATTACGCTATCATTATTTGGGAGGGGGGGGGTGTTGGTGAGTGGTTAAGACCATTAAGTGCTTGGCTTTTGAAACTGGGGGTACAAATCTAAGGTACAAATCTAAGTGAAGAATGGGATTTTGAATTTCTGGATTTTTAGGGTGACATTGAGTTCACCCAACTCTAATGGGTATATGAGTATAGTAGTTGGTCGTTGTACTGGCCACATGACACCCTGCTCATTGGCCAAAGAAACAGATGACCTAAGTTGAAGTATATAATATATATGTATGTATGTATTGTGGTGGTTCATGGGAGTGCTTACAGTTTATGTATGTCTTGTATATACACATGTTTTTTTTATATTTTAGCTTTAGTCTTAAACCAACAACTACAACTAAATGTGACTTAGATTACTTTTAGTGTACTTTTTTATTAATATTAACTATATTATTACATCCTATAAAGAAACACTTTTAACAGACAAATAAAACAATTTTAATAATGCTTAGTTGTAGATAATACACATAGATTTTAGAAATTAATCTTTCTTTTTTTAAATCTCTGATTGTCATTGTTAACAATTGGATAATATATATTTGCTTTCTTTCTTTGTTTTAGCTCCTGAAATAGCTGAATGGAACTGTGTCAAAACAAAAGACTTTGTTGCTTTGTAAAGTAGCTGAAAGCAAAGTGGGATAACAAAATAGGATTCAAATATTAAAACATTTTTCCAGTGTAACTTCTTTGGTGCGGACTTTTTCTAACCAAACCAGAGACGTAAATCACCAATACCAACAAAAATGGAAGTTCTTACAATTCTTGTGGGCGTAGTAGCCTTTGTTTTATCGGCCATAATAATTTACTGCATTTCTGTTTTCTCAATGAGAGAAAAAACTTTTGAGGAAGTGATGGAGGAGCAACGGCGGCGCCAGGAAGAGGAAAGAGAAAAGGCTAAAGCTGAGAAAAAGGCAGAGAAAGAACAGAAGCGAAAGTATAAGAAAGGAAAACCAGAAAAGGTGAAAGAAAAATCAGCTCAAGTAACAGAGCCTGAGTTAAAAGATCAAAAGATGGTAAATATAGAGATAGATCCTGAGATAATAGAGCCTACGGAAAGCTTAGGACTAAGTACTGCTTTACGACAGAGGGGAAAGAAGGAAAAAGTTGCCAAGCCGATTCTCCATAATAAAGGGGAGGTTAGTCTTATTAGTGAGAAAACAGTTGAAGTTCAACATAAACCAATTGTACCCAAAGATGAGTTAGAGTTGAAGAAAAAGCACGACTCTAAGGTAGTTGAAAATATCGAAAAGGTTAAAATTGTTCCCACCGAAGCCATAGTTACTGCATCTCGTCAAGAGATTAAGGAGAACTTGCCTCCAAAGAAAGTTGAAAAAGAAGAACTCAAGCTGCTTAAGCAGAGCACAGATGATGTTGAAAAACGTGCAGCCAAGCCAAAGCCTGCCACAGGTACATATTATACAATTAGCTAACACTTATGTTTTACAACTTTTTTTTTTCTATTGTATTTAAATTATTGTTATTATTACTCAAAAGCTAAAAAAAAATTATTTTGTAGGGGGAGGGGTTTGGGTTCTAAGTGAAATTAAAAACTCTACTTCTCCACTGCTTATTTTTAGACGAAGATCTGAAGTTGCAACACCTAGTGACATATTTTTTAAAATATAGCTTTTTTAGAATTAAGGATTACAGCTAGCTTCAGTTGGGTATCTAGCTTTTTTTTTTTTAAGTCACTCAATATCCACATGACACCCTTGTAACTTAAAACAATATAAACATGTTAGACACATAAGCCTCCAAAACTTTATAATGTTTAAAATATCTTAGTCATCATATAAAGGGCACGACATGGCCTAAATTGTGCAGATGTGCCAAAAACCCAAAATATCAACTATTCTGAAGAAATTTCAGTTTAGTATATAAAACATTAGACATGGGACCAGATTTTGTTAAGAATATTATTTCTAAACTAACTTGATTAATTATTATTATTTCACAGATGATTTTGTGCTGAATGGGTCTAAGCTGATCTCTTCAGTTAAAACTGCCAAGCTGTCTGATAGTGAGGTTCAGACCTTAATAGACATACTTCTCAACCGCCAAGGTGTGACTCCTATAAAACCTGCAGTATCTGAAACCTGGAATAAGGTAGTTTTTTAATTTCATCTGAAATTTAGTATTCTGATATATTTATATATTTATACATATATTAATTTGAGATACCATTTATTTGGTTTGTTTTCTAATCCAACAGAAGAGTCAAAAAGGTGACCCAGTTTCTCAACTGAAAAAACAGCTTGAAGAAAAAGAAAAGGCTTTACTAGATGGTGAGTAAATGACATGTCCGGTAACAAAAAGCTGAGTAGACTAGTTCATACAGGAACTTTGTAAAATGGCAAACATGTTGAAACTTCTTAAGGCCATGTTCTAAGAAAGCTACTTTTGCATATTGTTTTGGTACCTTAAAATTGTCTGATACAATTCAATAGCCAATACTTTTGAACTAAACACTGTTACTCTTTTTATTTTCATGTACATGTAATGCTACTTAAATATTATATATAGATCTAAATGCACTATGTATTTGAAACTTATTAACTGAAGGTGTCAGTTTAATTCTTTACAATATTCATGTCTTTTTCATTTTCCTGCCTACTTTTAGAGCATCTATAGTTTACAACTTGCATCTACAGAATATTCCCCATTTTGAATTGACTTGTTTAATTCAACATTAAGAATGCATACAATTTAAATGGGTTTTAAAAATTCTTATTCCTTGTTGTTTTTTTTTTTTTTCTCTCTTTCAAGAACAAGGTGTTTCACAATCATCCAATGCTAAAATTAAAGAGTTGCAAAAAGAGTTATTATCAGAAAAAACAAAATATGCAGCTTTGGATAAAACACTCCAGGAAAAAAACAACCAGCATAAATCAGAAATAGAAGCTTTTCAGCTTAGGATGCAGCATTCACATGAGCAAAGCCTGTCAAAAATTAACACGCTGGAAGCTAAGGTTCGTCAGCTTAGTGAACAAGGCAATGCAGGTGGTGACAAAAATACAGCAGTAAAACCATCTGAGGTACTAGTTGTACATTACTAAACATTTATAAAAATAGGCCTTTGATTTTAGTTGAAGTTTAACCATTTTATTAAAACATGATCTCAAAATTATCTATGCTAGAGTTTGATATCCCATTTTCCTTTCATTACTTCTAGGATAACAAACTTGTGCAGGAAAACAAGATTCTTCAGGAAACACTCTCACAGAAAGTGTAAGTTTATTTTCAACATTATATCTGTTCTTATAACTAATGTAATCATCTTTGGAGCATGCCATTTCTGTTACTTTTTTGTTTTCCACCTGCTTCTCTGGAATGAAATATATTGCTTGGACTAAAGAAAGGCACAGTTCAATTAATTTCTACTGTTATATCTGAGGATTATATGTAGGAAATGACTGAATGGTGTAGAAGTATCATTACAATCTAAAATAACTACCCTTGCCATTTAGTGATTTAAAGAAATTTACTTACCTAAATAAAACTATAATGAGGGAAATGCATTACGAAGTCAGTGAAACTTTAAATCACTCATTTCTGTACTAGGTCTGGTCTGAGAGAAAACATAATCAGATTATGCTATGAATGCATTATTTTTTGTGCATTTTCTGGATTCATGTTGCTCATAAGCATTTTGTAATTTCTTCTGTTTATAATCTTGTAGCAAGGAGGCCTCCAGTCTAACAGACAAAATCAACCAACTGGAAAAAGAGCTCTCCAACACCACAAAGTCTGTCCAGCTCAGTGAGTCCAACAAAAAAAGTTATGAACTGAAAATCAGTCAATATGAAGAACAAATTAAAAAACTTGAAGCTTTTCAGGTAATTAATTATTTTGATCAGCTCTTCAGTGTCTGTTGTTCCCTTGAGTTGAATAGTTAGGGTATCTGGGGTATTTGATTTAAAATAAACAAGTAAATAAACTTTTTTGAATAGTTGTTCTATCTCATTACAGAAAGATACAGATTCTGTTATCAATAAAAAGGTGGATGAAATTGCATCAGAATTGAAAAAGTCAGAAGCTAAAAATTCCAGTTTAAGTTCAGATTTACAGAAAGCCAATTCTGCATTGAGTGTAGCTGAAGTTGAATGCAGTAGCTTAAAAACCAAGCTTGAAGAGCTTGAATTGCATCTAAGAAAAGCTGAAGCCAGTAAAGAAGTGGAATCTAAACTACAGGTGAGGGGGGATTTATATTAAAATATTGCACTATTAGCATTTATCATACAGCAGTGGTTTTTTTTTGTTTTTTTTAAATTATTTCTTTACAAATAGATATAAAAAATACTTTCATTGTAGGTGTAATGTATTGTTAATGCAGAACTTGATGAAAACTTGAGCAGATTTCTTTTTAAACAAAAATAAACAAAACTTTTATAGACAGTATATTCAGCTTCAATAAAAATGTTTGTAGAAACACAAGTGAAATATTATCCTGAACAATTTAAACAAAATACAATTCACGTTTAGAACTATATATCTTTCTGTCACTCATCTCCTTGAATTCCACTTTCACTACCCTATTAGTAAAGTAAGTCAAAATCTGTTCAGCCAGCACAAAATTATATGCCTTAGTGTTACTTTTGGTTACATCAGATTCATACTTTATAACTGATAGTAGCATGATCTAGCATATCGATTTGAGTAAATTACACCTGATACATTATTCTAATCCCCTCCCCCCTCTTAAAAAATAATATTTCTGTTGCCTGATGTAATGTCTAGGAATCTGAACAAAAGAGGTCTGACCTAGAAGGAAATATTAAGAATCTTGACAAACAATTAGCTGACTTGTCCAGACGTCTAAACGAAAGTAATGCTGAAGTCAATGTGAGTGAAAAGTTGTTTAATTACTTAGATTGAAATTAATTTCATTGATCATTTCATTTATCATTTACCTTGCTTTTATATATTTGTACTATTTTAACTTTGTAAGAATCATTTTAAATGCTTATTTAAAAAAGCATTTTTGAATCAGAAATTTCTAGAAAAAAAAAATTAAAGGGAGCTGTTAGTAATGGATTGTTACAATATTTTGACATTTTTTCAAATCATTTTTTTACGATCTTTAAATTTCCAGCAACTGCAATCGGAAAATAAAAGATTGTCTGATGAAATTAGATTGGTGAATGAGCGCCTCCAGTCTGCCCCTGCTTCTAATGGTGACATCCATGACAATGGACCCAGTATCCCATCTACTGAACATGAGCGCATGTAATTTTTTTCATTCATTTAGTTTGAACCTAACAACTTATATAAGTTTGAAAATGTCTATTACTGCAATAGTGCTAAAGATGCTGTCATTTATTATCATCTGTGTGCCGAAAAAACTTTCATGCAACTTTTATGCATTCAAGAATTATTTCAATCAGTATTAATAATAATACTCTAAATTTGATTTTATAACTTTGTCTTTACAGCCTGGCTGACAAGAATAAAGAGATCTCTGAGTTGACAGCTGGGCTTGAAACTCAGAAGAAAGCTGTAACAAGTCTGAACACTCAGCTTGATAACAAAACAGCAGAAGTGACAGACTTGCAGCAACAACTCTCACAGCAGAAATCTAAAAACAATGTAAGTGTTAGGGAAAATGAGATGCTTTGCATCCTGCTCTGTAAGTCCTAGTGGTTCAACCAGAAACAAATCACACCTGCCACTTGCAGAGTGAAATGCTTTAAACAATAAATAGAAATGTTCATACTTTTTAAGACAATAAAACTTACCAAACTCCATTTTTTGAGTTAATGCAGTGATTTTGACCCAAAGAAAATTTCTGGTTGCTCCACAGAGTTGGGTTCTTTTGTTCAAGTTGTAGGGATAGCTAGGTTTTATTTTATCACCCTGTATTCTTATTATACCCTACATACATCTGACTACTAAGCTTATGAACTGATCCTTCGCTACTTGACATTCTTTCTTTAAATAGGTACCTTCATGTGCTACCTTTTAATCATGATGTTTAAATCTCCTTCTCTAACAGTTATTTAACTCTTTCTCTCCTAACTGACGATACCAGCATTGATTGCACCAGAATGTGGTAATTAATTATGGAGAGAAAGAGTTAACATCTTGTTGTGACTTCTTTACATTTGGGTATTTCCATTTCCCAGATCATTATGACTATGAAAAGTTTGGTTGAAGTTAATTTTTTAAGGAAAATATTTAAAAAAAATGTTGTTGTTTTTTTGTGTGTAGTCCCCACTTAGCATCATGATCTGGGAAGTCAAATTTCCCATACAAAAAGAATGCAACATTATTACTCTTTGATATGACAGTTTTGTGATAACCCTACAATGCCCTGGGAATGTGAGCCTTATTCATAAACTACTTGCATGGCATTACCACTAACTAAAAGTCTGACATTGCTAGATTCTTCATACATCTTTCTGGACTGTTTTCTTTGATGTGGGTGAGCACTAGAGTCCTCTCTCTTGTCTGCTTTTGCACTAGAAACACAAATACTTATCCATAGGAAACTACACATATTTCTTTTTTTTTTTTTTTTTTTTAAAAGCCTTGATTGACAAACTTGTTTACTCAATTACATCATCCCAGTTAATGTTGCTTTCTTGATCACAAATGAGTACTTAACCACATATGATTGGGTTATTATATTTTATTATTATTACATACAAATTATTGTTGACTGGTGTGAGTTTTAATTAGAGCACACTAATTAGAAATGACTTGATCTGATTTTCTTTTTAACTTGCCTTTCTTGATTTAAACTTAATATTGACTTAATGAATTTTTGGGAACCCAGCGTTGACTGGAAAAACTTCAATGGGATAAACAGAACATTTTTGAATTGAAATTAAAGCAAGAATAAAGTACCTAACACTGTTTTATATTAACTATTTTTTTCTGCAGTTTAAAAAATTTATATCAAAATGGCTTGGGCTTTGATTATATTGTTTTCCAGAATTGGCTTCTTTTATTCTTCAGCTGTTTATGCAGAATGCACACCTAACACTTGACCTAGTTTCTTCTTTTTCTGCTTTCTCATTAGCAAAAGCTAATGATTTTTTTGCTTAAAGTTTAGAAATTCCTTATCAGTCTAGTAGAAATTCTATTTTAAATAATCCTAATGATAAAAAATGCAGATGTTATGTATGTATGTAAGGTGAATACCTGTAGTCCAAGTCAAAGTTATCTGAATAGAGCTAAAGGCTTTCAAAGAAGAAATGTAAATATTCTTTGCTTAACACTTTGCAATTTCAGGAGTTGAGAGAAAAGAATTGGAAAGCAATGGAAGCATTAGAATTAGCAGAAAAAAACTCAGCAGAAAAAGTTGATAAAGCTTTGAAATCTGCTAGGGTAAATATTCCATCTAGCCATTATCATCATGTTCAGAAGCAGCGCAAATTATGAAACTTCTGAAAAATTTTTACTTTTTTCTGCACAATATCATTTTTTTTATTATTTTTGTTTCTGCTTTCATATATGTTTAACAAGTTAGTTGCATAAAATTATGTTTACTTTTGTCTGTTAGTTGCATAAAATTATGTTTACTTTTGTCTTCTTCGTTTCCTTCACATAAGTGTTAATTGCCAGTGACTTCATATGGGCTTTTTTAGTCCTATGTCTGTTATATTAAAAAAAAGGGGGAAATAAATAAAAAATGCTCAGCTTATTGGGGTCCTAAATATAATGTTGAACATTTGCAATGATCAAGTAAGAGGAAGAAAGGATTGTGTGCTATTCCAAAGGTGTTTATCTGAGTCTTTGTATGTGTAGTACTTGAGTAGTTTAAAAGAGCTTTCAAAGTTTCACAAACTTGAAAGGTTCTTTTATTGGGGGGGGGGGGCCTGGACAGTCATACTGGATGCTGCTAGGCAATCGAGTCTGTTCGAATCGAAGGTCTGTGGTCCGAGTCTTCCTCTGGGATTATCCATTTTTCTCCATATTTTCCTCATCTTCTTCTCTCAATAACCTTTGTACCTACTTGCTGCTATTATGTTAGACATGACATGAAATGCTATAGTTGTATTTCTTCTCATGGAAGAAAAAAAAGATAGCATGATTTTTTTTCAAATGGTTTCATTGTTTTGATTTACTGCATGCATGACAGTTCAAATGTTATTCTACAGTAGAGGAGGATGAAGTATTATTAAACTGAGCATACATGAAATAAGTTGAATTAGAACAGTCATATAATTTTTCAATAAAATTTAACAATGATTTTAAAAAAAAAGAGAGAAATAGACCTTAAAATGTGAAAAACAAATGATAAAGTAACTTGAAAGAAAAACAATTTTATCTTAGAAATTCTTTTCCTTCTATAATTGCTTGATATTTTTATTGCAACAATTTATTCTAAAAATGCAGAAGTTCTCGATTAATTTCAGCATTATTTACACACAAAAAATGTTTAGAAAACAGCTTAGCTAAGATTCAAAAAAGAAAATAAAAGCATCAAATGCATTATCTATGGAAGTTATATGAATTTAAAAATAAATGTCTTTACTTTCAGGAGCTGAGCTCAGCAGGGATCACTGAATTAGAAACATCTGACAAAGCTGTATTTCTAAGATTATTCCCTGAAGTTCAAATTTCTGATAAACTGGTAGGTCTACTGTTTTAATCACTGGCATGTACTATTTTTAGCGGCCCCCGTAAGGGGAAAAAGCCGCTATTAGGTTTGTGCAAAATGTCCGTCTGTCCGTCTGTCACACTCAGATCTCGAAAACTAGAAGAGATATGAAAAATATTATTTCATCATTAAATCCGGCTTGAAAAGTTTAGGTGCAACGGCTACTTTTGGTTTTCTAAAAGCAAACCGTTTAATTTATAAAATTAATTATGCAAGCGATTTTTTCATAAAAATACACCAATTCTAAAACAATTATGTAAATGTAAGGGAGGCAATGTTACAATATGCCAACAAAGATGGACAATTTTTGTGTATTTTCAGTATCACTAAGTCAAATATATTTTTAAAATGTACAGGAAATGTTTACAAGAAATACAAATAATAGTTAAAGACGTTTTTTCTGGTCAACTAGCTGCTAAAATTAAAAGAAAACATTTCTGTTTGTTTATAAAGGCTAATAATGCACTTTGTATGTAAATATCACGCACATTTTTTTAAATGGATTTTTTATGCAACGATTTTCGTGCAGTAGCGTAACGTCGCAACATGATCAGGTGCTAAACCAATTCCTTAAATTTTTTTTAAAAATCAGATTTTATTTATTTTTTGTTTAGTGCCCCCATCCGAATAAAAGAAGCTTATTTTTGTGCGTTTTGTCTGTTGGTCGGTCTGTCCGTCACGATTAGATTTAAAAAACTAGAACTCTAAAAGCTATTGAAAATCTGATTTACCCTTTAATGTTCCTCCCATCTCAATAGTTTTAAGTATCTAAAATTGATTGTTCCGGATTTTTTTGTGCAAAACTAATCAACGCCAACAAATGTTTGTTTGCTCTTCTAACTTATATTACATTCAATTTCCATGCTTAAACGTTGCAAAAACACATTATCAATAATATGTTGTTCCGTTTTTTATGTAAATAGCATATTAATGCTAAATCATAATCTCTATACTGACTTATATTTCATTAAGTGTAAAAATGTTCCGGATATTGTTTTATAAATCATGAATTATGCCTAATGATTGTTTGAAATCGCATAAGGCTTTTAAAAAAAGTAATTTACTAGAATTGATTACTGAAAATTACTTTTTAGACATTTAATTTTCTTGTAAAACATAACATAGAAGTTTTGTAATCGTAAAGAAAGTTCCGGATTTTGTTTCTTACAAATCGTCGCCAGAAATTTCCGAATTTATTTAAAAATCTACTAACGCCAAATAATTGTTTGAACTCCCTCTTCTAATTAATAAACAAATAATCTTCTCATTTACGAAATAATGTTTTTACGGATTTTTATGAAAAATATTTTAACTCACTACTCTCTTACAGTACATTTAACTTTCTACCTAAAACATTAAAAAATCTAATTATCGTTAATATTATGTTCCGATTTTTAAGGAAAACAGAATCCAAACACCAAAGTAAGGTATGAAAATCTCTCCACGTGGTTGTAGTACATCTAATTTTTATACGAGACCATCCAAAAAATTTAATTAACGGTATTACATTTATCTGAAATTCTCTTTTTCTTTTACTATTTATACAAACATCCGGAACAATCTATTATATAAACTTTTCAATTGTGTTCATACCTAAAAATTATTGCGATGTTTTGAAACGTAAAATAAAGGTTAATCAATTTTTAATAACTTTTAGTTGTTTTTTTTTATATCAAGATAACGGACAGACCGACTGACAGACAAAACGCAAAAACAATGTGGCTTTGATCCTTTTTAAATAATATCTATTAGAACTCAGTGCACCAATGTCTATGAACCCTCGTTAAATATCTCGTGTAAATAAAGACATTTTTTTTTATGGTACCGGTACTAGCCTATTGTGAGGTAATGGAATTTTTTTTCTTTGACGTCATATGAATGGACTCTTTAAATGTAATGTTAAAAGAACGCACTCGGTGCACCAATGTCTATTAACCCTCGAAAAAATTGCTTGTATTAATGAAAACATATTTTAGTCTAACTAAGCCGTGTGACGTAGTGTTTTTTTTTCCTTTGACGTCACATGGAATGAATTCTTTAAATGAAATGCTAAAAGGACGCACTCGGTGCACCAATGTCTATGAACACTCGAGAAATGGCTCGTGTTGATAAAGGTGATTTTTAGTCTAGCTAGGCCTTGTGACGTAGTGTTTTTTTTTTCCTTTGACGTCATATGGAATGAATTCTTTAAATGAAATGCTAAAAGAACGCACTCGGTGCACCAATGTCTATGAACACTCGATAAAAGGCTCGTAATGATGAAGGCGATTTTTATTCTAGCTAGGCCGTGTGACGTAGTGTTTTTTTTTCCTTTGACGTCATATGGAATGAATTCTTTAAATGAAATGCTTAAAGAACGCACTCGGTGCACCAAAGTCTATGAACACTCGATAAATGGCTCTTATAGATGAAGGCGATTTTTAGTCTAGCTAGGCCGTGTGACGTAGTGTTTTTTTTTTCCCTCTTACGTTATATGGAATTAATTCTTCAAATGAAATGAAAAAAGAACTCGGTATAGTAATGTTTATTAAGCCTCGTTATGTGACTCGCGTTTAAAAAAGGAATGATATCTTGATTTAGATCTAATCTAGATTTTTTAAACTAGATCTAGATTTTTATTACAGTATATCTAGATCTGGATTTATATTCTTATTAAAATTATTTTAGAGTCTAGATCTAGAATTTCTAGATCTAGTTTAGACTAAAATAGACTAGATTAAGATGTAGAATTTCAATTTCTAAACTTAAAGTGTAAAAAAAAAGTGTAGATTTTCATTTCCGAACGTTTTGATCAATATTGTAATGTTTTAATATACTAAAACTAATCTACTATTTTTTTATTAAATTTAAATTTACGGCAAATGAATCTTTGAAACATTATTACTTTTGACCATCGGATGGCTGCCTGGTCGTGCGGTTTGCGCGCTGGACTGTCGTCCAGATTTATGGATGGCCCAGGGTTCAAACCCTGCCCGCTCCCATCCCCCGTCGTCCTGCGGGAGGTTTGGACTAGGAAGTAATTATCTTCAACTCTGAAGGAACATCCGAAACGTGTAAAACATTTTACATCAAAATTAAATCACCTCTTGAATATTATTTGCGAATATGCAGATCCGACAGGGATCCGACTTCGACGGGGGCCGCCTCTGAGTTTGTGTAACACAAACTCTCTTTGTAATCTTGTATATGATTGTTTTCTTTGTTAGTGATATGTTTATATAAGTATATATTTAGTTATAGATTTTGAGAGTTGTTTTTTTTTTATACATAACAGAGCCACAAAGAATGGGTTGTCGCTTTTGAAAAGCAAGCATTTAAAAAACTTCAGAATGTAAGTATTTCTTTCTTGTTTCCTTATTTAAAAAATACCTAATTAGCCTTAACATTAATTTAATTCATGCATCGAATATTGTCTTGGCATAACTAAGATATAGCAATTGTTCATAAAAATTTAATTAAAACTCGAAATATTAATCAGAAGTTTGTTGCTCTAAATCTTCAGACAACTGATGCCAGTAAAGTGTCAGTTTTGGAGAAGGAAAATGTACAACTAAAGAATGAAATAACAGGGTTGAAAAATACATTAAGTGAAATGGTAAGATAAATGGTCTTGACTTGTGTGAATTTAATACATAGGGTTATGATTTAATGTCACATCTGTGCATTATCTATATTTGGAATATAAATATTATTTTCATTCCTACTAGCTATCAGTCCGAATTGACTCAAGGATAGTAGATACTAAAAATAAAATTACTTGTTATAATTACTGTTCCATACTCTTCATTGCTGAATTAATTTTATACATTTTTAAACTTCAGACCTCTAAAGCTGAATCATTACAAAAATTAGAAGCTGAAATAGCTAATTTGAAATCCAGTCAGTCTTCCTCTTTACAAGTAAGTATGACTTAACATTAATTAAAAAATACCAGACAATAATATACTTTAAAAAGCCACATTATGTATTTTCTATGATGTTGGCATTGATCAGTTTTTAACAATCATAGTAGCACTAGTGAATCACACATTGGTCAGTTTTTGACAACCTTGGTGGCTTTCAGTGGATATTTTTTGACAACCATTGTGGCATTTGGAGGTGCAGTTGCTGAGTGGTTAAGTGGGGAGAGGGTCCTGGGTTTAAATCCTGGTGAAAAATGGGATTTTACATTTCGGGATGTTTAGGGCACCGCTGAGTCCACCCAGCTCTAATGTGTACCTGACATTAGTTGGGTTAAAGTAAAGGCGGTTGGTCATTGTGATTGCCCCAGAAACAGATGACCTTTACTATCATCTGCCCTATAGATCGCAAGGTCTGAAAAGGAAACTTTAGTACTCTTTTTTTTTTTCTTATGATCTCCTTCAGTGGATAAAGTATTGATCAGTTACATGAGGCATTCAGCGGATCAGCATGAACAGATTAAAACAATTTTGTCAATTTCATTTGGAAGTTTAAAAAAAAGAAGCTTGAGAAAAGCACATTTAGTAGCAGTATTATTGTATTTATTACTGGTTGTAATTATTTTCATAAGTGAATACCTCTCTTCTTTTTACACAGGCTGATTCAGAAAAGTATCTTCAATTAGAAAATGAAAACTTGCGGTTAAAGTCAGAAGTTGAAAATTATCGAAGTATAGTTTCAGAAACTGTGAGTCCCTAACATGTGTTGTCAAGTTTTAGTATGTACTATTTACTTATGTTGTAAATGTGCCTGATTGATATTTTAATTCTGTTTTTAGGAGAACAAACTTCATCAGTTAGAAAAGACGATAGACGCTGAGCAGAAAAAATGGCAAGAAGAGCTGACCCAAGCCAAATCAGCCGCCAAACAAGTAATTTGAAATAATACATACACACCACTTTTATTGGACTAGTTTTCACTTAATTACAATGAAATTCCTTTGACAGCATGCAATTGGTTTTCATTCTTAGAGCATTAGATGGAAACATTGTATTTTTAATTAAATATTTGTTTTTATCTTTTATTTTGAAGGACACTAGATCATTAGAACAAGTCAAAGTACTTGACGCTGTCGTATCTCAACAAGCTGGCCAAATAGAGGAATATAGAAAAGTTTTAGCTGCTTCTGTAAGTGTTGCCAGCTCATTTTTGCCAATTACTTTATTTAGATGCAATGACAACTTTTTGACTTCTGTAAGTGAACCCTTTTGTTTTTAAAATGGAAACGCAAACTATTTTTTCAAATACATTTACCATCACTTTTGTAGAGCAGTATGTACTATTAATAGTAATGATAGGAGTTGGCACCAATAACGGGAAATTGTAATTTTGTTTTGTTGTGTCAAAATAATGTTTTATTTATATCTTATCTCTATCTACTTGTGTTTTCTGGTGCACTAGCTACTACTGGTGTATTGAAATGTTGGTTAAAAAAAAAAAAAAAAAAGAACACATACAAGTTAATAGGCACTAGTCGGTGTTATTTGTTAACAGAACACATGTACCCATACTTTCTCGAAAATAGTCGAGTCTTAATCCCTTAAGACCCCTAACCAAAGGGCAAGATGTCTTCCATAGGTCTTGAATGGGACATTGGCTCTTTACAGGCACTTCTTTCTAGAGGTCTACCTTCAACTAGATCACTATTGAATCACATCCATTGAGTGGGTGCATGACCTATTGAGTCCTACAATATACCACAGCTAACAACTAGTAGGCTGCTACCACAGTGGGAACTGTGATGGATCCGATGTGTGCATTGTACTTAGCACCTTGAAAGTGGAGGGAAGGGTTGGTGTGGTTCCTTTTTCCTGTTTGACTATTGGTTTCCTCTTGGAAATGTTTCCACTAGGTGGCCTTAATGTGGACAGGAAAAGATTTCACGCACCAGATATGGACAAAAATTTGTCTATTTTCTCTTTGCTGTATGTTGATAATGTATAGCCTGGCCGTATCAAGCAGGTCCTCATGCTATTGGTGTGAGTGATGGCATGTTATCATGTACATTTAAATGTACGTTTTGTATGGTTGGTGATAGCACTATGTTTGATACTTCACATTTGATAATTTCAAATATTTTATGCTGAAAAACTCAAAATCTGCTTATAAGTTGATGTAATTGTTTTTTATTTTTGTTTTGGTTTAATTGGATATAGTTTTTAAAAACTGATTTGGTAATAAAATGCTGTTTTAGGCAATAAAAAAGTCACACACATTTATTTCGAACAGATTCAAATGTTCTTGTACAAAATCTTTCTAATTACATAACTGGCCTAAATTATCAAAATTGACATGTATTTTTAAAAAGTCTGAATTCTAAAAAGGGACCCATCCCTTTTTTTTTTTAAATTAATATTTTGATTTTTATAGCAAAACATTACTTACAACAAATCATACTTAAAAAATGATTTGAACCTCTTTAGTTGGACTTTAAGTTTTAAATATAAATTAAAAAAAAATGTTTTTAGAATCTGTTATTCAGTTTTATAAATTCTAATATTATAACAGTCTGAAAATTATATATATTAAATAGTCTTAGTTTTATTTTTCGATTGAACACGTAAATATTAAATAAAAGATTTTATTCCATAAAACACATATCTAATTACTATTTGTCTACGCTTTTAATCATCAAAATGGAGTCCTTTTTATTTTGCATGCTTTTTGGGCATTGACTTTATTTGTCCCCCACCTTACTTCCAGGCCAGTAGATTAGTCGAGTTGGAAGAGAAAGTCTCAAGTGAGGAGAAGTCATGGCAAGATAAATATTCATCATTACAGTCCCAACTCCATCAGGTACTTAGAAGAGGAGGACTATTTGTTGTTGTATACTTTACATTCTTGTAGACCTTGGCTTTATCTTGATAACATTTTGGTGTTAGGGCATAATGTACCAGATTGTTTTTCAACTTTATTATTTTTTAATTCATCTACAAATCCAAATCTGTCAGTTCCTATTTTCATCCATCTTATTTAATTAGTACAATTAAATTTCAAATGTAAAGTTATACTTCAAATATTTATATACTTTGAATAATAACATCATCGTTTTATAACTTTCAATCATTGTGTTATGATGTCTAGTTGTACATTTCTTTTTTTTTTTTTTACAAAATCTTATATCAGGTCAGTCTTGTCTGGTAAAAAGTGTGTACACATTTTTTCTCCCACACCCAATCTTGGATCAAGCTGAAATTGTGCACAATTATTTCTTTTACATGCCAACACAAGAATAAAAAAAAACAACCAATTAGTTAATTAAGTAATGGTAATTAATTATTTTGTTTGGTATCTCAAACAAAAGAAAGAAATTTTAATTGACTGATAAGGTGGTATAATTTGAATTAGTCCCCTCTATTGTTTGTAGAAAGAAAGTTTGTAAAGAACTCTGAAACCTATGTTCATAAGCATCTCCCTGGTACAGTGGTTACCCTATTGGCTTGTTGAGGCCTTAGCCCTTGAGTTCAACTTCAGGTCCCTCGCTTTTTAAAAATAAATACATTTAAAAAAGTAATCACCCAAATACCCCCCTTCTTTCTACACAAAAACTATTGGTAAAAATATTTCTAATCGCACAGATTTATTATTGTTAGTCTAGATCTATTATAAATATAATTACATGGCTGATCCAAACAAATTGATACAACTACACTTAATATAAGGTTTTTTATTTTTTTTTAAATAGTATTTTACTTGTTTGAATTGTAGTTTTAAGAACATTAAAAAAAGTGTAATTTTTTAAAAATACAATTTTAGATTTTATTTTTCAAAACTTGTCCGCTTAATTTTTTTTTTGCTTATCTTTGCAAGATTTCATTTTCAGCTTGTATGACTAAATGTTAAAATGATTATTTCCAGACAAAAGATCAGCTATCACGTTTGAAGCCACAGACAGAGGAACAGGGCAGTCAAGAGGTAAATGTTGAACTTTGTGTCTTATGGATTCTTAACGTGACTACTTTGATGCTTGCTGTGCGTTATTGTATAAATACTTGATTTCTGTTGTCAAAGTATTCAATAGAAGTAGGAGATCAAAGCATTTCATTAAAGCACTTTCACAAAGTACTAATTGCTGTCTTCTTCATGAGCCCATGAAGGTTTAGGTTTCTCAAATAGACTTAATATAATTGTACTTGGCACTCATATATATTTGCATATGCCAGTATTTCTCAGCATTTTCATTTCTAAAAAAAAAATATGTTTGCTTTTGAAGCTTTGTCCACTCATCAAAATGTTTCTTGAGCAGTCTAACTAGTTTGCCAAGTACCCCTATTGATTGAGAAATGCTGGCAGGTTTCACAACACGGTAGTAATGATGTAAATTTTCCTTATGTACAGTCAAACCATATATGCAGCTTGTTTGTATCAAACTAGATTTTGTATGTTTTAATTTTGGTTTCTATTAGAATCAAATAAGATTGGCTTTAAATAATAACATTAAAATGATATAACCTAGGTTGGATATATTAAAGGTTTGATTGTATATATCTTATTTATCTGGTTTATATAGTGTATATAACAAAAACATTCTTCTTTATAACTCACATAAGTAAGGGAAAGTGATTACCTTCATCTTCATGTTTAGTTTAGTTTGTGTAGTTGTAGTATGTCCTGTATTTAGATCTCATTAGATTTTAGCTTCCAGTAGATGTCTTGTAGTCACACAAACATACAATAAGTTATCAACTCATTCTACCTATGTTATGTAAGCTATCAACAAGTTTTGGTTTGTTATTAAATATTTTTTGTCTTTAATACAAGCACTCTACAGTGTTGCACTGAATGTTTGTTTTTTTCATATTTTCCTTAAGCACTTATCTTCAGAATACAGAACAGAATGTCAAAATATGTCATTTTGTTTCATGCATGACTTCCATAAACAGCAAGAATCCTCATTGTCATATGTTTACTTTGTTTGATTTTTTAATCTTTAGATGTCTTTTTTATTGCTGAATCATTTTGAAATGAACCCTCATCCTGTTCTGCATTCTGAATTTGTTATATTTACTTTATTTTTTCTGTTAACTACATAACATCATGTGATAGGAGACATTGCTTCTGATTCCTTGGACTGAAACTCTTGTAATGTAAATATTTTGTTGTGGCGGGTCATTCAGCATAGGCTGCAATTGTCAGCAGCTTTTTCTTAAAAGTTTTTCTTCTCAATCCATCAATTAGCTCTAAATATCTGAAATGGCTTCTTCACTTGTGATTGAAACCAATTTTGTTTACTTAGTCAAAGAAATCGTGACTAGTTAAACCATAAAAGTAAGATTCATTGCAGGCATTATGAAACAGTTTTGTAAGTAGGCAACAGTTGGGAATGGGTTTGTTTTCCTCACTCATCTCAATAGTAAAATATTTCTTTAAGTTTTGGACATATTAGTCAACTATTTTGTGTAAAATATAAAGAGAATGTCTTCATCTTGTTTCAGTTTTCAATGGAATAAACAACTTGAAGTTATAGATTTTAGTACAATTGTGTTTTTTGTTTTATAGGCTTTTATGTCTATAGGCGGAATGAACCATAATCTATTCAACAACTGAAGGAGCAAATATAAGAATAGCATGATTGTTCTTGGTTCATTCTTAGCTTCCAGTGTGCCAATTGAATCTTAGGTTTTTACATTGACATTGGCATTTAAAATCATTAAGTTTTTAAACTAGTTTTTCTTTTATTCCTAATGTTTTGATTAGTGTTGGAGTCTTTAATTTCATCTGACAAGTGTTCTGGCTTATTTAGGATCTTTCAGATTTGTGCTTTGCTTATCACTGTGTAGAGAAAAGTCTGACCAATATAGTAGATGAGGTAATGATAGATGAGTTTAGTCTACCTCTTTCCATTCCTTTCAGTTTTGTTGCATGTCTGTTCTGACAATTACTTAATTCCTCATTGACTATTGGAACTAAGGATGTGACAACTTAATAGGTACAGGGCTCCACTTGTAACAACCAGTCACACTAGTAGGTGAAGAGGCGATTAATTTGCCAGGCATTTATACTTAAAATTCAATTGTTATTACTTGTAGCTTTTTTTTTTTTATTAATCTAAATCTTTGCTTTCCTTAACTATTCAATAACAACTATTGACTCTCTCAATGTTTCAAAATGGTAAGCATTAGAGTCCACCCAGACTTACACTCACTAATATTGAAGCCAGGGTTCTTGTTTAAAATGGAAATGAATCAATCTAACCTGTTGAATAAGGTTCATGTACTGTTTAACAAAGTAGGTTAGGGTCAGTGGCTACTTAGTCTTCAAGTAATTGTCAGACATGAACTTTCCCCTTCCTCAGCATGAACATTTATTGTTTAGAAAGGACAAACATGAGACATCCCTTTTTGAAACATTCCAAGGTTTTATTCTACTTTTTTTTAGATTTTCAGTCATGGTGAAGGGATTTTGTGTGTATGTGTTGTTCTTGTTGTGGTGGAGGGATTTCCAATTCTTTTCTTGTGCTGTTTTATTTGACCTTAACAAATAGCTTTCTAATACAATTAGAAGCATTCTAAAACATGAGATTAAATAAGTATGCTTAAACATTATTGGATTAGTTACTATTTGGTTTTAGTAAGATTTTACCTGTATGGTATCCACCATGTTACAGCATAGAACCAGTAGATTGGTTTTTGTACTTTTGGACCTAGTTGTGTGCATGTCTAGATTTCAAATTCATAAGTGGTATACATTGCTTTGAGATTGGTCCATGTAAAGAGTTCTACTAACTGAAGCCTTTTCTTCTTTAACAGTTGCAATTGAGGATAGTCAGCTTGGAATCAGAGTTGCAAGAAGCAAAAGAGAAATTGGTTGTTATCACAAAGGAAAAAGAAACAGTAAGACCTTGTCATTGTTTTTGTTGTTTTCCCATTAATGAAACAGTAAGATTTGTCATTGTTTTTGTTGTTTTCCCATTAATGAAACAGTAAGATTTGTCATTGTTGTTTTGTCATTAAACCTTTTTTTCTTTTTTAAGGGAAAGCTGTTACAGAATTAGTTCACTAATGACATTTGTTCTTTATACAGGTCATTACACGTGTAAGTGAAAGTCATACGTCAAGCTCAGAAGTTGAACTATTGCAAAAGGTAAAATATTAAACATTAAGTTTGGCTGCATATTTTTTCCTATTGAAATCGCTTTTTGTTTTTAATGTATTGCTTAAATTTCATCACTCTCAGCAAATCAATGAACTGCAAAGTCATTTGGATTCTGAGCGTAAAAAAACGAAAGAACTTTCATTGAATGTAGTCAAGCTAAATGGCATTATCAAGACAGGTCAGGATGCTCTGGCTCAAGAACAGGGCATCGTAAAGAAATTACAGGAGTCCCTAGATTCTAAATCTGTGGTGAGCTAACAAAAAGCTGTAGGAATCATCTGTGTATTTATGTTCTTGTTGTGTGTTGTGAACTGATCTGCTCTTATGTGTCAAAATGTCTTTGTGTCCAGGTCAGCTTGTGTGTGTGTGTACTGTGTTATTGTGAACTGTTTTGTCATTCTTGTTCTATAAAGCCTAGGATCAAGACATGTCTTCTTGTAGTGTTTCATTAGGTTACTACACATATCATGAAGGAAATTTATTAAAATGCTATTTATATAATGTACATATAATTAGTGCATACATGCTACCTTTTTTTTTCTATTTACAGAGTTCGGGTTTATCAGAAGCTGAAGAAATTGAGCAGGTATTGTGATAAGCTAAATGTTTTAGTTAACCTTGTTGCTTTTTTTTTTAAGTTTGACTTTTCTCTTTGTTTGGTATAATCTTTTCTGTTGGACACTAGTATTGTTGCTTTCTACAATGCTTACATATTTATTAAGCTTGCTACATGAATATACTTTCTCAACTCACTTAACATTTGATGCATTGTGCTAACAGATTTTATTCCAACTAGTAGCATTACAAAACCAACTTGAAGTAGTTCTCATCTGCACAGTTTCTTCTAGTAGTCAAATCACCATTTTGGCCATTGCTCTATCCATAAGTTTCTAATACAATGATTAATGTGAATAATCAACCGCTGTTTTCAATCACTCCATTGCTAGTGTTAATTTTGTTTTCAACGATTGCAAAAATGACAAATACATTTTGAGGAAATGCTGCACTGGAACAGTTCATTAAATATCCCTGTAGCTGTGGTTTTTTTTTGTTTGTTTTTTTGTTGCCTTTGCTTTATGGGAAAGAATGGTACAAATACAACAAAGATTGTATAATATATTCATACATATTTCCTTCAAATATAAAATTTCATTAATGTGTATCATTCTGCATGATGTAATCAAGATTTCATTCAGTATTTGATATCATTAGAAAAAACTGCTCCGGTTGTTTAGAAAATAGGATTTTTTTTTTTTATAAACCTGGCATTGACATTTGAATGTGCATCAACATCTTGTTACTATTGTGGTGTATGTCAGCACATTTACTGATACCTCCAGTGGATACTAACATATTTGATGAAGTTGCCTTTGAAAATTTGATTTTAATACATCTCCATTGTTTCAAATAACTTCATATTAGTTTTTAACTTGGAAAATTTAAAAAAAAATCTTAACCATCTGTTATAAAAACAAACCAACAACAAAACCAGTTACTTGGGAAGTAGGGGAAATATTTTGTTCTCTCAATGTGACAAACTGTAGCATTTTACTCGGATAAGAATTGTTAGCTAACAAAAAATACTGGTATAAATAGATAGTAGACTTCAAGTCTCCATGTTCATTTCAAAATAAAACTTGATAATCCCTTAAGTATCAGTTTTCCTAACTAAGGCTTGGTAAAACAAAACTTTGGTGTTCTCAGCTTCACTCTTCTGTTTTGTTCATACTAACTTTTCAACTAAAGCTTTTTGTTTGCTATGATGTTTAATGTTGTTGCCCTTGATAGCTCCGGACAAAACTCTCAGAAAAACAAAAACTTCTAGAGCGTGAAATGGCTACCAACAAACAGCTTAGCGAAAGATTGGTGAGTCTTAGTAACACAGTTTAGAAGATAATACTAAAACATTATTGGTATTAAACTCTCGATTATAGATCTCATTTAAAATAAACGCAAAGTCTTTCATTTAACTAAACTTGTTTCTATAAAGTTTTCAATGGCTCCTAAGAATTTATCTTCTAGAGCTATACATTTTTTTATAAATCCATTAAGTGATATGAAAAACATATAGCCTTAATTCTATTATGAGCTTTTAACTTAAGTTATTGCATATCTGCTTCAGTTTTAAGCCCTGAAAACATATTAACACTATTGATTTCCATACATTGTGATTCCTTAGCAATTCTGTTTATTTCTAGTACTAATTTGTATTGCTAGCATGAAGTACTTGACTAATGAACTGATTGCCTGAACTCTCCTATTTTGTTGTTTAGGCTCAGTTAGGCATGCTGGTAAGTCACTGTTTTCTTGGGCAATGGAGCAGTTTTATTCTTTAAGCCACCTCTTTTTTTTTTTTTTTTTTTTAATGAATGTCACCCTATGTCTTCATAACAAAATACCCTTGGTGTTCTTTATAAGCATTGAGTGTTAATGTTGCTCAGTCATTTTCTTTTGAAACCTTGTGGCAGTTTGATAAAATGCTTCTAAAAGACTTCTTCTATAGACTAAACTATAATCTTCAAATAAAAAAAACAAAAACCTAATAAAATACCAAGAAAGAGAAAGTTAAAGGCACATTCCTTGTTCCATATGCTAGGACAAATCTGTACAAATACTCCTTCCCTAGTGCTTTAAGAGCATGGAATGGGTTGCCTGAGTCAGCCAGGAAAAACAAAGACTTGTTAGAGTTTAAGTCAGTGAATAACATGCATGACTAGATTGACCAAGGGATACGCATAGGATGTAATCTTCTTTTTTTTTAAGTAATTTCTGTATTTTATAAGACTGTAGATAGAAGTGGAAAACTTTTGCATCAAATGTTTGCCTTTGTGACAAAATATATTTGTTAGCATACATATTTTCTCAATAATCATGCACATATAAGGAATGTGGGAAAATATTTCAAAGAAAACTTTTTCTATAAATTGTAGATTTTTGTTTTATGTAAATAAAATCAACTAAATAACATACTATGAAATAACAGTGGCTAGTCCGAGTTCGACGTGATCCTGACTAGCACCTCTGCTGATTGGACAGCACTAGTTTCATGGTCCAATGCGTTTAAGGTATCTGTGTTCACTGCTTTGGCAATAACCATTTGAAAAAGACATTTTTATTCTCCTCTTCTACATTTTCAGCCATGCACTTACTAACATGGGCTATTCCAATTTTCTTGTGATTAAATAATAGATGGGCTTTACAAAGGTAGAGCATGAGATTTTTATACAAAATATTATGAATAAACAAAAAGAACTATTCTTTTATGACTTCTTTAAAAACTAAATTTAATATTTAAAAAAAAACAATAAGAGTTCATTTAGAGTATTAACGCATCTTTGGTCAGCTTTGACATTGTTAGGTTTTTTATATATTACTATCATGTAAGATTTGTAAAATCAGTCTGCTTTGGCAATACTTGTTTTAATTTGGCTGTTTTTATATTTACATTAGACCTTGCTTGTTTAACCTGGCAACACTAACTATTCATGGCTGGTCAAACTTTTTTTTTTTTAAATCACATAATCCCAGATTACACTTAATTTTACAGAATACTTAACTAGAAAGGTAATTAACATTTAGGATGTCTTTCCTCCCATCTGATTTGTTCCTAATAGAGCAGTCGTGTTAAATAAAATGAAACAATTTATACAGAGCTAGAATGTCAACAAACAAAAGGATTATTTAGAAGCTCCTTCAATTGACTTGTTTTTCTGTACACTAGGGTACTCGGAAATGAGAGATCAGGTCAGCATGACATTTACACATTACACTTGGGTTCAATTGACTTTTTTCTCTTTTTTTGTTTTCTGTGTCCTCTTCTGACCTCCTTAATCTGGATATCAAAAGTTTTTATTACTTCAATTCCTTTTTGGGGAATAATCACAGTATAGTTTTAAAAAATCTTTATAGAAGTAATTGTTTTAAATTTGGTTTCAACTTAACTGTAGGCTCTTTTTATATAAAAACTTTTTTTTTAATCTCAAAATTTTGAAATTCTATATGCTATGACAGGTGAAGGATTTAAATTAAGTGTTTTTTTTTTTTTAAACAATTAAAGTTTGAACATAATAAAAGCAAAGGGGTTAAAGATATGGTATCTATTTATAGCTTTTGACTACAAATGTTAAAGTACCCAGGTACTACAACATATAACAACAGCTTTTTGACTTCAAGTCCTGCCAACATTTAACTTTTATTTTCTTATACTGATTTTTTTATATTTTTAAATTATTTTTTTTTGCTATCATATTGAATTGGTAAAAAAATATATCATCCTTTTAATAGTAATGAATATAGTGTTGGTCAAAACATGAATTGTTTAATAATTGCTAAAGCCAACAATTTAGATACAATTGCTGACTGACATTAATAGATTTTCAACCAAGAAAATCTTTTTGAAACTCAGTACATGGTGGTCATTGTGTAAACCAGCATGTACTGGTAATTAGAACATTATCTAATGCAAAATGTCCTTTTAACAATATTTTTATTAGGTGATCTAATGTAATACTATACAATGTTTTTTTAAAATTGTTGTTACGTAACTTATTATTTGAAGTCAGCTCCAAAAAATGTTTCGTATTCTTTTCCTTTTTTTAATGTCTGACTTCATTGATCCTTTAAATAATAGGGCCTAGATGGAATATTCAAGACATTTAATTTGACATCTCTTTTAAAAACATTTCTTTCTAGCAACTTTATATTGGAAGAAAGCAACTATCATCAAGTATTTTGTAATTTTACTGATATTGATTTTTCATTTTGTTTTTTTAGGCTGCAAACACAGAGAGCGGTACCTCAGTATGAACAGATAACTCATCCGAACCACCATTAGAAGAGAAGCACAAGAGTTATTCCAGAACCAATTGATTACAAACAAATATTTACTGCTCATATTCATAAAATTGTTGTGCTGTCTTGCTATTTATTCTTTGTCTATATATTGATTTAAAATATAAATCACAAGAATAATTCATTAAAAAATAAATTAAAAAAAAAAAAACAGGACATAGCCATGTTTTACAAGTTTGTTTTGCAATGTCTGAAGAACCTGTCTAGTGAACTACAGTTTGATAGTACCAATTAGTGATCCATAGTTCTCATTATATCTTTTGATGGTTAGTAGTAGCTTTTTCTGTTTTTAAAAAAAAAATAGGTTTAATCAATTTTTTTTTTTAAATGTGTGAACATTTAGTCAATAAATCACTGTAATGAATTAAATCATATTTTATAAATATATTTTTATTACCAACCCTTATACACACACACACACAAATTGTGATGGTGATGGGTTTGTCTATGTTTAGTTCATGCCAGTTTTATTGCCTCTTAGTTATATATTTATATATATATGTTATATATACATATATCTCAAGTTATAATATCAGGGTAGGCGCTCTAAGTTCGGATACCTTTTCTGCAGTGTACTTTTCTGTTGGCTTCAGTTTGTGAACTGCTTGACACTAGTACCTGCACTATATATGTATGTATATCTCCAGTTCTTGTTTATTTCCATTGTATGCTGATGCCTTTGATGTGACTCTTCCTGTTCTTTCAGAAAGTTTATTGTATGGTGACAGACAAATCATGTTTGTTGTTTAGATCACATTTTTGTGAACAGTGTTGTGCATGGGAATATGTTTGATTAGCTTATTATTTTTTTTACTTTTATTATTTTTCCATTCAATTTCTTGGCTTCAGAATGGATAATGTAATAGGCCTACCAACAATGAAAAACTCCAGATTATTGAAAATCGTTAAAATGCTGCAGTAATAGGTGCTGTAATCTGCTTTGCGCTTGCAGCTTAGAATGTTCGAAATTAATAGATCACTTAAAAACAATCTAATGGTATAAAATTTCATTTTTTTTTAAGATTATTCTTTATTTTTAACTTTATTTCTAGAAATGTCTGGTGCCTTACTTGCCCACCCTCTCTGTTCCTTTCTTATACAATTTTTGTTTTCGTTTTGAGCTATTTTGGTTAGTCTCCTGTTATTGATCATTTTTAAAACTTTGTTCCTAGACCAATAACAGTTAAAGAGCAGAGAGTAGCCTAAGTGTTTGTAAGGCCATTTTTTTTTTAACCTTTTTTTTTTTTAAAGTAAAACTCCCTCACTGGTAAATGTGTGGAGATTGTTATGATTCTGTTTCTATAAGAACATGCTTTCAATATACATAGATTTTGTTACTGCTGAATGCTCCAATTGTTGTTTTGTTTCTCCCTATCATGACAGTCAATTATGATCTTACAAACAATAATAATTCAACAGTTAATGAAAAAAAAAGTTACACTTTGACATTTTTTCAGATATTTTAATAATGGAAATAAGATTTGATGATCATTTTCCTATCTTATACTTAAGCTGTGAGCCTGCTAATAACTTGTTTGCATGTTTTAAATTTTTTTTTATCTGTTAATTTGTAAAAAAAAAAAAAATTCAATGTAATTTAGTGTTTTCATTTTGTCTTGTTAATTTTGATCAACAGAACAAATGCAGGTTTTCAATCTCTCGTACTATAGAAAGAGGTGTTCAAATTGCACTCCACTAATTCACCTCTTTATATTGCATGCAACTCTATAAACCTTTGTAATCATCTTTGAGACGATAAATTTGAAAACCACTGCAATTCTAAAGAGTATACAATATTAATTGTACGCTCTAGTTCTCCCCAGCATTTTCTCCAGACACTAAGGTACTTAAACTGCCCCTAACCTATGTGATCCATTTGCAGAAATGACTTTTTGTTACTAGTCACTTTGATGGTATTCTGTGATTATTTTTTTTTTCTCTCTGTATTTATTAATCTTCCCTGCATGTGTTAACCCCCCCCCCCTCTTTCCTTTTAATTATCACAGATGTTTCTTGAAATGACAAAATGTATCATGGTCAATAGATTTATTGTCTTTTTATTAATGGATATCTTCAAAAAACTACTTAGCCATAGAACATTTGTGAAGATAGGCAGTGAGAAACTGAAAAGTGATCTTGGCATTTGTTTTATTAGTCATTCATTATCTACCTGCTCTGTCAGAACTTTCTTGTTACTGGGGCCAAATAAAGTTCTACATCCTGTCTTTTGGCTTTGTTTTATTTAAACTAGCTTTGGAAAGTCAAAGTAACAAAACAAATACCTGCCATATTTATATACGGTAGAACAAGAAAAAAAAAAAAGTATAATTTAACTTGATTGATACGCAATAACAAATTGGCAGCAAGTTTATAGCTTTATTGTTTAACAAAAGAACAGTGTCTATGGTAACATTTGTACAAGCCAAAAAAAAAAAAAAAGGATCGTATACATTAGCTGACTGGAACCAGGCTTACTCTGTCCACCGGTGCATGCACTGTGCATTGGTACAAACATAATACAATCTCATGCCCTCCTGTGAAAATAAATCAAGTCAAGAAAAGGTTTCCAATTTTATACAGGGATTAATCTGGTGATAGTGGTCTAGTTAGATCAATTAATATGATGGTAGTGTTTCTAGGTTCTAGTTAGATCAAATTTATTCCTACTTCTGCCTTTGTGCTGTGAGACTGGAAAAATACTGCCTCTCTGTGGTCACATTTAGGACAGTGATGGTCTTCAGTTCGTGGTAGAGTTGGATCAGCAATAACATCCCCAACTATCTGAGTTAATTCACTAAGGAAGAACAAAAAATAAATACAATTAAATAACAAAACAAGAAAAAAGAGATTTGTGTTCCAAGCTCATAGTACCCTTGTGTGTCCGTCATAATTAGGCGAAAACTTACTAGTTTATAGATATATGAAAACTTTGGATTAACACAAACTGCTTACTAACTTGTTTTTAAAATGTGCACACTAATGGGGATTTTCACGCTTCAAAGTTATTCGTGGTACTGGTAATCTTCTCTTTGTTTACACTGTGATTTTAAATGGTCGGTTAATGTGCCTCTTTACAGTTGGAGAGAAACAAGTTGAAAAAAAAGGAAGAAACGTGGTGGTGATAAACTGGAACTTAAAGAAGGATGTCATATTGGAATATCACTGTTGCCAACTAAATAAATTAAAATGACATCGTGAGACAAGCAAAAGAGCTTGTTAATTTTACGGAGCATAAAAATTATTATTTGGTTTATTACAATACTTCACTTATCAAAATTTTTGTACATAGTAATCAGATGATACAGCAAAAAGCTTGCTATCTAAATACTGAAAAGAAATCTTACTCGACTTCATGCATAATTTTGTTGACATAAATACATCTGTTGTCAGCCTCTTGTTGGTAATCACAATTCCTGCACTGAAAAACATAAACAACTTCGAGAGTTAAAGGTCTATAACAAAGTGGGGACAATGCTTTCTATCCAATAGATTCTAAACAATGGGCGATGCCATAAAATAGAAGTGAAATAGAACCAAGTATTAGTAAAGTCTCTACAGATAAGCACTTACTGCATACAGCAGAATTCTGTTTTCTTTGTCCTCTTTTGGATATAACATGTTGTTGCTAGAAATGATGAAATCTGATTAGTTTTAAGAATAAATCATTTATTTGGCATGCAATCACATGATTAAAAAAAAACAGATGATAACTTATACTATGTCCCTTTAGATATTCATTGTGCTTCTTAAATTCATTGAACAAAGCAATAAGTTTCAAAGACCTATTAATTTACTTGTATCCATTTTGTGAAGGCTTGCATGGTGACTCAATGTGAAAACAAAGTATGACATGCTATCACTCTGGTTTTTATAATGGGGTAGCTATTTTTTTTTGTATTTCATAATTTGACTTATTTTCTCAGTCAGACATGGCTCCATCAGGAAATGGGATGAGATAAGATAGTACCACAGCTATTGATAAGATATATGATAAGTCAAGTTTCAGTCAGTTATATCTATAGATAATGTGACTTTTATGGCTGAAAAGCAACTAACATTACAACTTGGAGCTAAGCCTTTATGTAAGCAACCTTTAATCTTAAAGCAAGCAATGTACATTTTTAGACACCAGTTTCAGGCCTAGAGAAACAAAATGCATTTTCTCCTTTTCAACATTTATTTTGGTATTTTGCTTTCTATATTTAAAAAAATGACTTTGGTTTTATTTATTGTAATAGCTTATTGCAACCCTTTTGAATAGATCTGGATTTTTATGCTATTAGAATATGTTTTTTTTAAGTGTTACAAAGTACCATTCCTTGCTTTCTTTTTCTCTATCAAAAAAAAAAAAAAAGAAAGACTCTAGATTATTTTATTAATGCTATTAGGATTGGTTTTGTTTTTATTTAGACCTAGTCTAAAAGGAAGTGGGAATGATGAAAAGCATATTAAAAATAAGTAGAATTAGGAAAAAAGAAAAAAAATTGCTTTATAAATACGAAATTTGTGATATTGTTGAGATATTGCAGCAAATAATAGCCTATATATTTAGGTATAATGCAAGTATAGCATACATTTTATTTTCTTATAAAAAAAACTTATTTAAAAAACGTTTACCAGTAGTGTTACAGGTGACAGCATCCTATTTTTTAAATTGAGTGCAAACTTAACGTAAGTGCTCAAAAACTTCAATTTCTCTATCTAGCTGCTTAATACAATTGAAACATTCAAATTACTAAATGCTAAAAAAGCAAACAAATTAACAGTTAGTTGTACTTTAATCATCAATGGTGTCCCAGTGATGCACCTGAAATGCAATAGTGGGTACCCCTTTTGCCAGCACTGCTGAAGAAATGTATGTATTCCAATTCATTTTTTATTGATAAGTTCTTGAAGTACAATGGGTGAAGAAGTGAATACACATAAAATGAAACCAAAAACTTCCACTTTAATTTTTGGCCTAATGTGACACTTTTTGATACCAGTACTGGAGAAACACTCTTATTATAATTTGAACTATACTGTATTTAGTACTGTAGTCAGTGTAGTGACAAGTGACTACACTACTACACTGAATATGATTGAATGACAGAGACTACACTTGACTACAGTACTGTGAGTACACTAGTGACTAGTATTACAGTATGAGTATGACTAGTATGAGTAACTTCATAGTCATAGCTTATGACTTATGTTATAACTTATTTTATATATTAGATAAAGTCTATATAAATAATATATTTTTATATTATTGATAGATAAATTAGATAGTTATCATAGTCATAGATCTATATTATTCTATATCAAGTCAAATAGATCTATATATGATTACTAGACTCTCTATAAAAGTATATTAGATAAAGTCTAGATCTATATTCTATTTCTAGATTTATATCAATCAATCAATCATATATAACTTAATAATAATAACTTACATTATAAACAATTTAAACATACACTTAACTTTAACATACTACATAGATCTAGAATTCTAGATCTAGATCTAGATCTAGTCATTCTAGTTATTAATCTAGTAAGTTGTAAGTAATAATCTAATTATACTAGACTACTAGAGTAGATCTAATTATTCTAATTAGTCTAAGTCTTATGAGGACTCTAATGGTAGTAATGCTAGAGTGCAGCTAGAGTATAAAACTGAATACTCATTCATTACTATTAATACTGTAAGTTAGTACCTGTACTTTGTACTACATTAAATATATAAATAATGATTAATAAAAAATTAATGATTATATACATAGTAACATACGTAACATAGTACGTAACAGACGTAACATTATCGATTATCATCATTTATTATAATTTATATTATTTATAAATTTAATAAACATTAAAATATTTAAAACATAGTTACATAGTAACATACCATTCCTTACAAAAACGTATACCAACAAATCCTGGGCCTTCATTATGAGTTTCGAAAATGTCCATTATAAATAAGATAAATCTAGCTTGCTAGATATAGAATCTAGTCTTGATTCCGAGATTTATATTCTAGATCTAGATGTAGATCTAATTTTTAAAGATTTTTTGATAAACATAAGTTCGCATTGAAACCAATCATTTATCGTAGTAGCTCTTTTCTTTTTAGTGTTTAGAAATAGATTTAAATCACAGACATATATATATATTTCTAGATTCATTACCGACATATATAATGTGTCGACATGTAAATTAATTTAGACTTTTATTGAAATACGTTTTCTAGCTCTGCGCCAACAACAACAACAACACACACACACACAATCACGTTAATAGACATATAATTCGTTAAGCAAGTGAAAAACAAATAGATGCACTATTAGTAGTTAAACCACATGCTAGGACAAAGTCGTAAAATGTTCTTTCTCGATCACTAGTGCCATATATACGACTTACAAGAGCATGGAACGAGTTGCCCGAATCAGCTAGAAAAACCAATTATAACTTAGCAGAGTTTGTCTCTACTTAACATGTATGACTAGATTTACTCATAGATATGCATATAGGAGCGTATTTATCTTCTCATTTGAAGGAACGTCTGTAATTTATAAGATAGATTTTAAAAAAAAACATTTCGGACTTTCTTATATAAATAATCAGGGCCGGATTTAGTCTACCTATTGGCATGCCCCATAGGCAACATATGCTATAGCTTAGGGCCCCAAGAAATATTTAACACTGTCATATAATATCTGGACTTAAGGGCTCCAAAAAGGGAACCATATCTAAAATAGCTTAGGGCCTTTTGAGATCTAAACACGGCACTGAAAATGAAGATTATTACTTTCTAACACAGACATTATGCAGAACGGCAGGGAACCGATCACCACTTTTTATCTTATCTTATAAAATACAGACGTTACTTTAAAAGAAGAAGATGATTATGTCCTACGTTCCTATGGTCAATCTAGTCATGTATGTTAACCAATGACTTCAATTCTGCCAAGTCATTGGTTTTCCTGGCTGGTTCAGGCAACCCATTCCATGCTATAATAGCACTAGGGAAGGAGCATTTGTAGAAATTTGTCCTAGCGTATGGAGCGAGGAATGTGCCTTTATTAGGCTTTGTTTTTTGTATTTGAGTGTTTCATGCATAATTACTACTTTAATTTTATAATTAGTCTTCTATCCTGGGTGAAAACGGTCGTTCGAGTGAGTCGATTAGCCCACTAGGGAAGCAAAACATGACTTCAGTTGGGTGGAACACCTAAGAAATGTGTTCATTGCACTGGCGATTTCAGGCTATTTCCAGCTGTCTCTTTCATGCAGATGCCATGTGCTTTCCTCAGTGATAGCGAGAGCAAAAGTCTATGCTGACTAGGACAACTAGGCTAGTTCACAGACAATTGGCTCACTCGTTAATTGGCTTACAATATGTTTCTTAAACCAAAATGTCAGTGAACCAGAAGTCTGTGAACCAGTTGTTGTGTAAAACAGTGGAACTAACTGTCGTGAACCGGTTGTCTCTGCACCAAATGCCAGTTGTGTGAATCAGTTATCAGTGAACCAATTGTCGGGTGAACTATTTGTCGTTGTCAGTATGGACTTTTGCTCTCGTATAAAGAAAAGCACGTAGAATCTGAAAGAGAAGGCTGGAAATCGTTGAAATTAGTGAACGAATTGTCTGTGAACCATTTGTTGTGGGCACTTTTTTAGTGGGCAGGGTATGAACCCGCATCATCGTCATCGAGAAGTCCGAACGACAGTCCTGCGCGCATATCGTACAAGGCTTATAGATAAGCTCAGAGGGTTGTTTGAAAGCCAATTTTTTAAAAGATATTTTTTTAATGTAGGCTACTTGATCTAGATTTCTAGATCTTTATTTTGTTTAATTAATTACTTTAAAAATTAGCTTGGCATAAAAATTTTACGAAAATTCATTCATGCATGATTCATTTATAATAAACACCTAGACATTATCTTTTGTTCTGTTACTTTTCGATGAAGTATTTCCGGTTTAAAGTTTTTGCTATTCACCAATGTTTACTGGGCTAAACCAGTCAAGGAACCCGTGGTTATGCCATAAATGTGATGTACTAATGTAAACTTCATTGTAATTTTAGTCTCTTATGGATACGGACTAACACATCATCATTACCATGCGCCGAGTTGGATATTGGATTAGCGAGAAAAAGAGGAAAAAACTTGACTTCGAAGAACACCGAGAAAGATTTCGGTAAGTTTAAATTGATTACAATTACTGAATTAGATCTAGATCTAGAATTACTTGAAATACTTGAGTTGAAATACAGAACCACAAAATTGAAAAATACAAAATTTAAATTACATATGTATTATGTATGAGTCAATATGACATATTAAGATATTTAGTCTATATTTAATATTAGATCTACAAATATTAAAATTAGAGTCATTAGAGTATGCTTGAAATATACTAGACTAGTAGTAGAGTCTAGTTACCTAGTAGTACTACTTAGAGACTACTACTACTTGAATCTACATAAGTGTCGTACGTCGTAAGTAACTGGAATAATTGACTCCAAACTCTAGACTCTAGGTCTAGCTAGATTGACTCTACTCTCTGTCTCTAGACTCTAGATTCTAATTAAAAAGACCAACACTTGGCAACAGTGAAAAACTGAATAACAAGAGTAAGAGTAGAGAAGACTAGATCTATATTCTATAAAGTAGTATATAGACATTCATAGATCTAGATCAAGAATAGTGAATAGAATTAATATATTATAGACTATAAATTATAGATCATCAGATCATAAATCTAGACTAGTCACTAGAGTAGAGTTGATGAGTAGATTACTCTAGACTATCTTGAATCTACTAGATTTAGATCCAGACTACACTGGACTAGACTGTCTAGACTATGATATATCTAGAACTAAAGTACAACTCCAGTCTACTATCTAGATTATTCTAGAATATTCTAGATCTATCTACTAATCTAGATCTACAGTCTGGAGTAAGTTATGCACTTCAAACACCTGTAGGCCAAAAATTCAAAGTTTGTCTTTGACAGCGCATTATTTTTTGATGGTTGGACATATTTGACATAGTCATAGTATGACATAGAAAAGAAAATGAATTATTAAAATGCTCTTTAGTTTTTGAAGGAGAATAAGGATGACTTCTTATATTTGTACCCCACACCCTCATTTGTTATTATATTTGAGGTAAAAGAGGCCATGTGTCTTCATTTAATCCAAACAAATTTTTCCAAGCACCAAAATTTATTCCAAACAGCCACTATATTTGGCGTCAATAAACTCATATTTTAATTCTAAATTAATATTAACTAAATAGTCTCTCAATCATAATTTATCACAAAGATGTTTTTAGATTATGCTTAAATACAAACACAAAAAAAAAATTAGGTTACTGGGATTGTGACTTCTACATTGACTTTTATCTTATCTTATATAATACAGACGTTACTTCAAAAAAAAAATGACAACGTCCTACGCGCCATGCATTTAGTCATGCATATTAACCAATGAACAAATTCTGGCTAGCTCAGGCAACCCATTCCATGCTCTAATAGCACTAGGGAAGAAGGAGCATTTGTATAAAATGTGTCCTAGCATATAGAACGAGGAATGTGCCTTTATTTTTGTGTCTTTATGAGTATTTTATTAGGTTTTGTTTTTGTATTTCAAGATTATGGTTCAGTAATTTCTGTATAATTGCTAGTTTACTTTTGAGTCTTCTGCCCTGAAGGCTTTCTAAATTTAGTGATTTTACTAAAGGTGTTACCCTAGTCAAATGTGAATATTCGTTTGTTATGAATCTCACTGCTCTATTTTGTGACTGTTCTAGTTTCTTAAAGTACTCTTGAGTTGAGGGGTCCAAAACAGAGGATGTATATTCCATTATTGGCCTAACCAACGTTAAATAACATTTTAGTTTTATGTTCTTATTTGATTTATAGAAATTTAATTTAACAAACCCTATTGCTTTGTTTGATTTTTTTATCGTTTCATCAATATGTGGATTCCATGACAGTTTTTCATTTATTATAACACCTAGGTGTTTTGCATTTTTAGTCTGTTACTGGTTTACCATGAATAAGATAAGTGGAATTAATTTGTTTCAGTTTTTTTGTTACTCTTAATAACTGACATTTTTCTGGGTGGAAAGACATGCTTCAATTTGATTCCCATTTCTGTAATTCATCTAATTCTCTTTGTAAAATTTCTGTATCCTGTGTTGTTTTTATCATAGATCTAGGCATTTAACTTCATTCAATGTATTAAACTCACTCTAAATATTTGCCCATTTATTCTCTTTAAAAAAAACAACAAACAAACACATTTATCAAAAGAAACATGTTTTTTCAATATAAAAGATCATTAACATCAAAGTCCAAAGCTGGTTGTTTTGAATACATTTTGGTAAGAAAATCGTAATTTAATACAAACACCCTATTCATTTTTTTTTGCAAACAACTTGGCTTGTGAATCAGCTTCAAAAATAAAATCAATTTTAGCGGGTTCATTAGCATAGACTTAGTCAATAAAAAAATATAGTCTTAACCCTAGGAAGAGGTAAAGTCATCCCGGTAGCAGGAAAAAAAACACTTGACCTACAAATTAAAATTTCTTTTTTCTTACATGAAAAAGATAGCAAAATGGAAGGAAATGGGTCAGAATCATTGGAAAATGGACACTCACAGTATACAGAGCGCATGTTTTGTATTAAATGTCAAAATAAAGATGTAATGACCACAAAAACGGCAAGTTGTTTGGATTCATGTATTGTCCGGAATAAATAAATTACTTTATAGTTTTAGTAGTGTCTAATCTAGTCTAGATTCTAGATTTTTTACTACTCCAGATTCTAGATCTCTAGTACAAGTCCTACTAGATCTACAAGTTGGTAACAAGTCTACTGTAACTGTCTAAATCTAGATCTAAGTTATAAGATAGGACAAAAAAAAATATCTTTTCTTCTTCTCTTTTAAAGGAATATCTTTAATTTCTAATATAAGATTAGATAGCCTAATTTGGCAAAGCCCAACAGCCAGATTTAAATCCAACATTGATTGTTAAATTTTGTATTTGTTGTCACTTGTGACTAGATTAAGTTGGAATTTCTGATTTTGAATAGCGAGTGAAATCAGTTGTAGTCTAGGTCACTTGTTAGAACTAAATTGTGAATGTGGCTGTTTCCAAGGAGGCTTATAAATTAATAAATTGGAATCTTATTCAATCAAGTTAAAATCTCTGGGATCAGGCTAGAGAAATCAAATATTTTGATCTTAGTTCAGGCTTCAGTCTAAATATCCTTGTCATCTTACTCTAGACTCTAGATTAAGCCTCAAAATCTAAATATTTTACTAGACACTATCATAACTAATTTAAAGACTTTTAATTTAATTTGAATAAATATACAGTCTTCTAATTATTATTTATGATTCGTTCATATCTACCTAGTTTGTCCTATTGGAGGGTGATAGTTGGCTTAAGTTTTATGATTGAAAACAGCATTAGTTTTTTTACATTGTACATAATATTCAGGCTAATTTTTGTTTATGCTTTAGGCTTAAGGTAGAAGAATGGTCATAGGTTTTTGAGAAGTCTGAGGTTGTAATCCATAAAAAGTTCCAGTCTAGGATGCATTGTGTATAGTTCTATATAAGGCTATTAAGAGAGCTCAGTTAAAAAAAAACCCACTAAAACTTTTATAACGATATGAACAAAATAAACCAAATGTCCCTTCTAGTGGTTCATGGGTTTTGACAAACAACTAAGAAACCAATAATGCCATGTGATCTAAGCTATTTCTAGAAGCTATAAATAATGGATTTAAAATATACATTTTTACTGCTTCAAAGATGTTTTATAAGTGTCAATGTCTTCATTTTTCTTTAAAAGTATTTGGGCTATTGTACACTGAAAACTTTGATTCCAGATCAAAGTCTAAGTGTACCATAACACTTTCTTTTCTTTTTTTAAACTCTAAAGTGGGTGGGAACATTCTCTGCATTTAATAGTGTATATATATATATATATATATATATATGTTACTTGAAGCCCAGCAACTTTCTTATAACCAGAAGATTAAGACAGCTGCATACATAATACTTTCTTACTGACTTAGACTTAGGTCCTCCCGCGCTGTTCTGCGCATTGGGTGGCAAGCTGTCTCCATAAAGATCTGTCATTGGCAATGTCTTACTAGCTACTCAAAAGTCAAACCAGAAAAATCTTGCATGTACAATTCCTTTTAAAGTGGAGATAGTAAAATATGCTATAATATGGAACCTAAAATGAAAACAGCAGCAAAGAGAGGTTGAGCCATGTCTATTATTTCAATTTTTTTTTTGCTGACAATGCTAATATGGGGAATACATTATTTTGTTTCACTTGAGCCTAAATGATTACACTTTTTAAAGGCTTTAAAAGTATCTTTGCTTCTTTTTCTTTACTTAATAAAAAAAAATCAAATCAGTCACATGTACCTTAATGAGTTTAAGACCTGCACATATGTCCAATTCTGGCTTGGGATTGTTGGAGTTTAAAGGATTGTTTCAACTAATTGATACCATGTTATACATTGTACATATTAAATGATGGCTTAATGTATTTTTATAACTTTTCATAAATTGTTAAGTGTAATGTTTTGTTTTATTTTCCAGGAATGCTGGGATTGAACTTGTACAGGTAAATTATGACCCTGAACCATATAATACTTGTCTTAATTTTATCTTTTTTTTTTGTGAGAGAATGAAAAAGAAGAAGATTCTTTTTGTGTTAATAGTTTTGAAAATAATAATGGTAAATCCTCATCATTTGAGGTTATCAGATGATTTCAAAAATTTAAATGAATTTTTACTTTTTGCTTAGAATATTAAGGAATAATTCTTATTCTTCATTCTCATTTTTTATATTGGGGGTTCAAATGAGTAGAGGTACATCTCAGTGGTTTCCAGATCAGGCAGCTCTCCATATAGTTATTGTTGTGGGTTTTAGGAGGACTGTGTCTTTTCAGGGCCATTCGATAATTGAGTATGCAACTTTGAGGGACATGGTCGGTCTTCTCTGGTGTTGCTTCACTAGGGCAAATTTTAGTACTCAATTTTTAGACTCCGAACATGTGTTGTCTCTTTCTGCTGTGTCCTGAACATGTGTTGTCTCTTTTTTCTGCTGTGTCCGGAACATGTGTTGTCTCTTTCTGCTGTGTCCGGAACATGTGTTGTCTCTTTCTGCTGTGTCCGGAACATGTGTTGTCTCTTTCTGCTGTGTCCGGAACATGTGTTGTCTCTTTCTGCTGTGTCCGGAACATGTGTTGTCTCTTTCTGCTGTGTCCGGAACATGTGTTGTCTCTTTCTGCTGTGTCCGGAACATGTGTTGTCTCTTTCTGCTGTGTCCGGAACATGTGTTGTCTCTTTCTGCTGTGTCCGGTTCTGAAGTGAAAATTATGTGTCGTTCCTGTCGGGACAGCTTGTAGATCTGTGTATTTGAATTATTTTTTTTATGTTCAAGCACTTAGCTATTGGGTGTTCTATTACTTAACTATTGGGTGTTCAAGTACTAAACTAAACTACTGGGTGTTCAAGTACTAAACTAAACTATTGGGTGTTCAAGTACTTAACTATTGGGTGTTCAAGTACTAAACTAAACTATTGGGTGTTCAAGTACTTAACTATTGGGTGTTCAATTACTTAACTATTGAGTGTTCAATTACTTAACTATTGTGTGTTCAAGAGTTTGGCTATTGGGTCTTCAGGTACTTAACTATTCAGTGTTCAAGTACCAAACTATTGGGATAAAATGTATTTTGTACTCGATACAAATGCATTAAAGATTGTAAATAACTTGTCATAAAGCAAATGGTGTTTGATCTAGACTCTGTTTACTGGATGAGGCTTTGACAAATCTAGCATGTTTACGGTAAATCAAAGACTGGCCTGAGGTGACCTACTTAATTTATTCTGACTATCACCATTCATATCAGCTCTTGGGGGTCATTTGAGTTCATTACATATTCTTCAATCGCTCTAGCTCTTGAGTTCAAGGTACTGACCTTGACTTATTAAAACTGTGCGTCATTAACATAGGAGAATGTTTATATGCTAGTGAAATAAATGTATAGCATTTGTGAAAGTAACTTTTAGTTCAAAATAAGACTCAACATTTTTTATTTACTTCTTTCTATTGGTAATACATAAATAAATGCGATAGACTTGGGTAGTCATTCTTTCATTTTATTATTTCAATACGAACAGCTAATTAACAATCACATGTTGGTTTTGTCTCAACTCAATGACTACAGATGTACGTTAGTAATTAATTTTTAAAAAATGTCTTTGTAGCTCTCAGAAATTTCATTTGTTTTTGGGGCACCGCTCATGGTCTGTAGAACTTCCACTGACAGGCCCGTCACTTCCTTCGACTTCCTGTATTTCTTTTCCATTTTACTTGTTCCCACAGAAAAGTCTTTGAATAGTTTTTGCTCGTGGTTGCGGAGTATAAAACACATTAAGAGAGACAAAGGAGTCGATACGATCAAATATGGTGGCGATATAATGGAACATTAACGTAAGAAAAATAAAGAAAGATTTGAAGAGATTTAGAAAGAATTGGACAAAAAAAAATGTCAAGGACGCCCTATTGATGCCAGCAATATTGTTTTGGCGCGGTGATACCAAATAAGTTCATGGTGTTATAGATGGGCGCCAAATGGTATAACTTCAATCAGGGGCATACTTCACGCCCGATGTCTGAAAAGATCACCCATTGAGCTTTGCCAGTTGCTTGGCTGAATTCAAAGACTAGCTTGCCAGTTAATACATACTTCTTGTGGCTTCTGATCGTGAACATAAAAAAAAATGGTTGCCACCGTCGTCACGACACAGCACTGACGCAATTGACCAAGGAGAGCTTGTAGTTTTGACGGTCGTGTTTTTAAACCCTTCGTGGGCAAACTAATTAGCGAGAAAATAGCTGACAAATCTGCCCGTTACTTCAGAATAAACTGATATACAGCTAGCGATAGAGTTGCGTTTTGACACCAACCTATAACTCCTCCCTTCCATCACCACCAATTGTTTGTTCCCCTGGTTCGCTGAGCTTGTTTGGACCAGTGGTTCGGAATAGAACCAGAAAAAAGGAATGCTCTTAACGTTTCCAGTATCGTGTCAACTGACGTCTAGGTGGTGGGTGTCTGCTTCAGGTGGAAGGTCTTTCTTGTCTTGGCCACTTGCTGAATACAATAGTGGGAATTTCTCCCTATCCTTGTCCTAAGGTGCTAATGATGTCGCGATGTCCACGTCTAGCAGAACTGTATTGAAAAACACGTGGTCTGACGAACCAATAGAACACGTTGATTGTTTTACCAAAACTCAAAATGGTGAAAAGTTTTTATGCCAACTTTAGGAAATAGTTGGATTTTCTCAACACATTTATTAGCGAAGACATTCTTTAGCGATGCAAATAGTTATCTTTGTGTATGTGTGTGTGTGTGCATCTGGTGTACTTAATATGGAGGCATTGACAAACTGTATTTACAAATTCATATATAATAAGTGTCTTTAACAGTATTTTATCGCTTGTAAGGTGTGTTTTTTTTTCAAATCATAATGTAAACAAAAAGTAGATTATTGTATTTTACTTAGGCTAATTATGGAAATCCCCTTTTAAAAATGCCAATTAAGAAACGTGATCAACTGCTGCAATCGCGTAGCAATGAAATACTGGGTTAAAAAAAAACTATTTCAAATGTTAATGTTTTGTTTTTCACTTGTCATGTCACTGTAGGCTGGACATGCTGTCGCGTAGACTTATTATTGATACTTGTTTTTTTGTATGTCAGTTTGAAGTATTGGTGTGGACGCTAAATATCGCTTGTTCAATAAAAAGATATTGGGGCATTTTAATTGGATATTGATTGGTTATATCGATTATCGATCAGGTGTCTATTTTGTGTGCGTACCAAGGGTACTCTGTATGACGTGCAGCAGTGGACCTACACCCGCCACTTCAAGTACTTAGTTTTCCCACTCTCATTGTGTTTAGCATCTAGCCCGTGTTCCAATGGGTGATAGGCCTTCTTGACGCTTTATAGATCTAGATCCTCCCAGCTCTCCTCCAAGGTTTTATTATTATTGACTAGTAAATAGTGCATATTGTACTTGCTCAATGCACTTTTTTTGTATGCTCCACTATCATTTTAGTGTCTTGTGGTTGCAGAGAGTGTTACTGTTGGTAAACATTGTTCAACTATCATATAGTAATGGGCATGTCTTCGATTCCGAAGATTTAGAATGAGTAAGACCACATGGTCGCATTTATGACAGGCAGCGCCCCTCCCCCCCCCCTTTTTAGTTGACCTCAAATTTATTTTAAAGTTTTCATAATTATATATATATAACACACATACACTACACAGGGGTTTACGTAGTTGTGCTGTGTTCACTTTGTTTGTTTGTGTACGTAATGTGTGTTGCCACGTAGTCTCTCCGCGTGTGTGTATGTGTTTATGGTGTGTGTACTCACGCTTCCTGTTGAGTGGGGCCGAGTAACTCTTGTGTGTGTGTGACAGCTGTTGAGAAGACACAGTCGAGTGTGTGTCACACGATGTAGACCTTTGATGTGTCCCGCCATGGTTCTAGTCTCTGTGTTATCTAGGTTACATAATAGACTGTTTATCTCTAGTTGAAGGCTATCGCTAACTTACGCTATCTTTGTCTAGTCCACTCTGTTTATTTTGGTGATATTTCAATACAGAAATGGGAAGCTTTTTGGTTTTTTTTTTTTTAGAAGAGCAAAGTAATGATGGAAATTTAGTGCTGTTACGCAAATTCTTGTAGCATTTTTTCCATTGAGCAGCCTACACAGTGACTTTCACTTTCTGTAATCCATCTTGTAACGAGTTTTCTTTCTGTCTGGAAAATTACACAAGGTTGGTGTTCCATCATACAGACGGGAACAGTACACCCTGGAAACATGAAGTGTACTGTGGCAGGCGACTCACTAACAAAAAGCAAGGGAAATAACAATGTCGCTGGTCCGGGAAAGGGAAGACCGCGAAAACACTGGACAGACGCCATAATAACATAATTAACAATGCCGTCATTAGCTCTGTATTTCATAGATACAGCTCAGAAGTAGTTTCTTTGGGCCTTGTAACTTCGAGTGAATATCAATAAACTCATTTCAGAATTTATTCAAGATGGCGCTTCTCGTCTGCTTTCCAGCGTTCTAGTTTGGTGGACCAACGGACCACTTTCTTGGTCGTTGGGTGGTTCGATTGCTATATTTAATATAGAATATTCATTAAGATTTGAATTAAATAAAATTAAATTCTTGACCTTTGTATACTGAGCTTGTGAACATAAAGTTAACCATTCAATGTATTATATAAATTTTAAGTAAAGATGTAGGTCTACATGTATTATGAAAGTTTGTAAAGAAAAAAAAGTGTGCAATACTGAGATCCTTGCGCGTTCAGTTATTCCCAGCATCTTTACATCCCTTATACAACGCCGTTTGCTCTGGCTTTGGAAAGTCAAAGTAACAAAACAAATACCTGCCATATTTATATACGGTAGAACAAGAAAAAAAAAAGTATAATTTAACTTGATTGATACGCAATAACAAATTGGCAGCAAGTTTATAGCTTTATTGTTTAACAAAAGAACAGTGTCTATGGTAACATTTGTACAAGCCAAAAAAAAAAAAAAGGATCGTATACATTAGCTGACTGGAACCAGGCTTACTCTGTCCACCGGTGCATGCACTGTGCATTGGTGCAAACATAATACAATCTCATGCCCTCCTGTGAAAATAAATCAAGTCAAGAAAAGGTTTCCAATTTTATACAGGGATTAATCTGGTGATAGTGGTCTAGTTAGATCAATTAATATGATGGTAGTGTTTCTAGGTTCTAGTTAGATCAAATTTATTCCTACTTCTGCCTTTGTGCTGTGAGACTGGAAAAAATACTGCCTCTCTGTGGTCACATTTAGGACAGTGATGGTCTTCAGTTCGTGGTAGAGTTGGATCAGCAATAACATCCCCAACTATCTGAGTTAATTCACTAAGGAAGAACAAAAAATAAATACAATTAAATTCGGAGGACTGTGTCTTTTCAGGGCCATTCGATAATTGAGTATGCAACTTTGAAGGACATGGTCGGTCTTCTCTGGTGATGCTTCACTAGGGCAAATTTTAGTACTCAATTTTTAGACTCCGAACATGTGTTGTCTCTTTCTGCTGTGTCCGGTTCTGAAGGGAAAATTATGTGTCGTTCCTGTCGGGACAGCTTGTAGATCTGTGTATTTGAATTTATTACTTAGCTATTGGGTGTTCAAGTGCTTGGCTATTGGGTGTTCAGGTACTTAACTATTCAGTGTTCAGGCACCAAACTATTGGGATAAAATGTATTTTGTACTCAATACAAATGCATTAAAAATTGTAAATAACTTGTCATGAAGTAAGTGGTGTTTGATCTAAACTCTGTTTACTCTGACAAATCTAGCATGTTTACGGTAAATCAAAGACTGGCCTGAGTTGACCTACTTAATTTATTCTGACTATCACCATTCATATCAGCTCTTGGGGGTCATTTGAGTTCATTACATATTGTTCAATCGCTCTAGCTCTGGAGTTCAAGGTACTGACCTTGACTTATTAAAACTGTGCGCCATTAACATAGGAGAATGTTTATATGTTAGTGAAATAAATGTATAGCATTTGTGAAAGTAACTTTTAGTTCAAAATAAGACGCAACATTTTTTATTTACTTCTTTCTATTGGTAATACATAAATGCGATAGACTTGGGTAGTCATTCTTTCATTTTATTATTTCAATACGAACAGCTAATTAACAATCACATGTTGGTTTTGTCTCAACTCAATGACTACAGATGTACGTTAGTAATTAATTTTTTTAAAATGTCTTTGTAGCTCTCAGAAATTTCATTTGTCTTTGGGGCACCGCTCATGATCTGTAGAACTTCCACTGACAGGCCAGTCACTTCCTTCGACTTCCTCTATTTCTTGTCCATTTGACTTGTTCCCACAGAAAAGTCTTTGCGTAGTTTTTGCTCGTGGTTGCGGAGTATAAAACACATTAAGAGAGACAAAGGAGTCGATACGATCAAATGTGGTGGCGATATAATGGAACATTAACGTAAGAAAAATAAAGAAAGATTTGAAGAGATTTAGAAAGAATTGGACAAAAAAAAAATGTCAAGGACGCCCTATTGATGCCAGCAATATTGTTTTGGCGCGGTGATACCAAATAAGTTCATGGTGTTATAGATGGGCGCAAAATGGTATAACTTCAATCAGGGGCATACTTCACGCCCGATGTCTGAAAAGATCACCCATTGAGCTTTGCCAGTTGCTTGGCTGAATTCAAAGACTAGCTTGCCAGTTAATACATACTTCTTGTGGCTTCTGATCGTGAACATAAAAAAAAATGGTTGCCACCGTCGTCACGACACAGCACTGACGCAATTGACCAAGGAGAGCTTGTAGTTTTGACGGTCGTGTTTTTAAACCCTTCGTGGGCAAACTAATTAGCGAGAAAATAGCTGACAAATCTGCCCGTTACTTCAGAATAAACTGATATACAGCTAGCGATAGAGTTGCGTTTTGACACCAACCTATAACTCCTCCCTTCCATCACCACCAATTTTTTGTCCCCCTGGTTCGCTGAGCTTGTTTTTTTTTTTTTATTTCGGACCAGTGGTTCGGAATAGAACCAGAAAAAAAGGAATGCTCTTAACGTTTCCAGTATCGTGTCAACTGACGTCAAGGTGGTGGGTGTCTGCTTCAGGTGGAAGGTCTTTCTTGTCTTGGCCACTTGCTGAATACAATGGTGGAATTTCTCCCTATCCTTGTCCTAAGGTGCTAATGATGTCGCGATGTCCACGTCTAGCAGAACTGTATTGAAAAACACGTGGTCTGACGATCCAATAAAACACGTTGATTGTTTTGCCAAAGTTCAAAATGGTGAAACGTTTTTATGCCAACTGTAGGAAATATTTGGATTTTCTCAACACATTTATTAGCGAAGACATTTATGGATGTAAATAGCTAGCTTTGTGTATGTGTGCATCTGGTGTACTTAATATGGAAGCATTGACAAACTGTATTTAAAATTCATATATAATAAGTGTCTTAAACAGTATTTTATCGCTTGTAAGGTGGTTTGTTTTTTTAAAATCATAATGTAAATAAAAAAGTAGATTATTGTAATTTACTTAATTATGAAAATCCCCTTTAAAAAATGCCAATTATCAAACGTTATAACTGCTGCAATCGCGTAGCAATGAAAGACTGGGTTAAAAAAAACTATTTCAAATGTTAATGTTTTGTTTTCACTTGTCATGTCACTGTAGGCTGGACATGCTGTCGCGTAGACTTATTATTGATACTTGTTTTTTTTTTGTGTCAGTTTGAAGTATTGGTGTGGACGCTAAATATCGCTTGTTCAATAAAAAGATATTGGGGCATTTTAATTGGATATTGATTGGTTATATCGATTATCGATCAGTTGTCTATTTTGTGTGCGTACCAAGGGTACTCTGTATGACGTGCAGCAGTGGACCTACACCCGCCACTTCAAGTACTTAGTTTTCCCACTCTCATTGTGTTTAGCATCTAGCCCGTGTTCCAATGGGTGATAGGCCTTCTTGACGCTTTATAGATCTAGATCCTCCCAGCTCTCCTCCAATGTTTTAGTATTATTGACTAGTAAATAGTGCATATTGTACTTGCTCAATGCACTTTGTTTTGTATGCTCCACTATTATTTTAGTGTCTTCTGATTGCAGAGAGCGTCACTGTTGGTAAACATTGTTCAACTATCTAATAATAATGGCAATGTCTTCGATTCCGAAGATTTAGGATGAGTAGAACCACATGATCGCATTTATGACAGGCAGCGCCCCCCCCCCTTTTAGTTGACCTGAAATTTATTTTAAAGTTTTCATAAGTATATATATATATATATAACACATACACACTACACAGGGGTTTACGTAGTTGTGCTGTGTTCACTTTCTTTGTGTGCGTGATGTGTGTTGCCACGTAGTCTCTCCGCGTGTGTGTATGTGTTTATGGTGTGTGTACTCACGCTTCCTGTTGAGTGGGGGGTCGAGTAACTCTTGTGTGTGTGTGTGACAGCTGTTGAGAAGACACAGTCGAGTGTGTCACACGATGTAGACCTTTGATGTGTCCCGCCATGGTTCTAGTCTCTGTGTTATCTAGGTTACATAATAGACTGTTTATCTCTAGTTGAAGGCTATCGCTAACTTACGCTATCTTTGTCTAGTCCACTCTGTTTGTTTGGTGATATTTCAATACAGAAATGGGAAGCTTTTTGGTTTTTTTTTTTAGAAGAGCAAAGTAATGATGGAAATTTAGTGCTGCTATACAAATTCTTGTAGCATTTTTTTCCATTGAGCAGCCTACACAGTGACTTTCACTTTCTGTAATCCATCTTGTAACGAGTTTTCTTTCTGTCTGGAAACTTACACAAGGTTGGTGTTCCATCGTACAGATGGGAACAGTACACCCTGGAAACATGAAGTGTACTGTGACTTCAACTCTGTATACAGCTCAGAAGTAGTTTCTTTGGGCCTTATAACTTCGAGTGAATATCAATAAACTATTTCATAATTTATTCAAGATGGCGCTTCTCGTCTGCTTTCCAGCGTTCTAGTTTGGTGGACCAACGGACCACTTTTTTTGGTCGTTGGGTGGTTCGATTGCTATATTTAATATAGAATATTCATTAAGATTTGAATTAAATAAAATTAAATTCTTGACCTTTGTATACTGTGCTTGTGAACATAAAGTTAACCATTCAATGTATTATGTAAATTTTAAGTAAAGATGTAGGTCTACATGTATTATGGAAGTTTGTAAAGAAAGAAAAAGTGCACAATACTGAGATCCTTGCGCGTTCAGTTATTCCCAGCATCTTTACATCCCTTATACAACGCCGTTTGCGCTGGCTTGGACATGTTCGCCGGATGGAGGACAAGCGCATCCCGAAAATCATCCTCTATGGACAACTCGCGACTGGCACAAGAAAAACTGGTCGCCCCCACATCCGTTACATAGATGTAATAAAACGTGACCTCAAATCAGTGAACATCATCATTACTGACTATTGGGAAGACATAGCTCTAGACCGCACCAGATGGAGAGAGACAGTGACCAAGAAAGCTATGGACAGTGAAAGTACATGGGTCTCAACTCAGAAAGAAAAACATACAATCCGAAAAACGGCCAGCTCCTCTACCACCGAAGTAAAAGCCACATTTACCTGCGCTATCTGTGGACGGGAGTGTCTCTCCAAAATAGGGCTCCACTGCCGCTCCACAGCTACATGAGGAAGTATGCTCTGAGATGAACCATAGTCGTACTACGACTAAAGGAGGCCAATGATTATGGAAGTTTGTTAATAAAGATGTAAGCCTACATGTATTTATCCATTCATCCCAGAGGAGCTACAGCACATGGAGGGCCCTAGCCTGCTTTAGCACATCTCTCCATTCTAATCTTATCATGTGCCCATCCATGCCCGTACTTTTAGCTGTTGTAGATCTGCCTCTACGTCATCAAGCCAACGTACTCGTGGTGGCCAAACCAAAATCGTGTAGATTTTAGGCATAGGTCGTTTCCCGCTATGATCAGTCCGGGTTTTCATCAGTGGTTTAGCTTTCGTAACACTTATGTTTTTAAAAGGACTGGGTTGTTAGCCCTGCGCATAACCATCTGGGGGGGGGTGCCCACTTTCAGCTCTCTGGATAGCTGCCTCTATTTTCGGGTAAGCTGCCCTAGCCTTTGTTGATCCCTCCACTTCCTTCAAAGCAGCTGGTTTGATTTTGGTCCAACCCGGGTATTTTATTTCCCCGGTACTCACCATATCTGGGGAGGGGGGGATTCCCCTATCCCCCACATGGGGAAGCGCTGTATGGGAGAGAACAAAAAACTGCACACGAGACATCTCACATACATACATCACAAACTATCGTCGTGTCCAGTGGAACCCAGCGGCATTAATAATGCACTGAGGGGAGAAGTCTGGAGGGGGCAGGAAAGTACCGCGGATATGGCCGGGGACCGTAGTTTGGTCAACACTACATTATGCAGTCCTAGGATTGTATCTTTGTCTTATATTTAAACTGGGCAAATCTTCCAGGTTTGAGTTTTAACGAATGGGTGTTTACAGGTAAGATACCTGTATTAAGTTTGAAGTTTCGTATCCAGAAATAAATATGTCAACAGTAACTTATGGCTTGTGTTTACTTGGGCTACTGATATAGAGTGTTGACTTTAAGGCCAGAGTGTAGTCGGCGGTTCTCGAAGGATGAACCATACGCTCAACATTTCCTGTTAACAATTCACTGACACGCACACACATACACTATATATGCTGGTAAACCATACTTTCGAACACATGCTTTTGAAAGAAAACAAAGTTACAAATAGTGTGGAAGAAGGTATTTATTTCCTTCAGCATTCAATTCTTTGCTTAAAGTGGTCCATTGGTAAAGGTTGAGATCTGTGTGTGATGTAGGTGGACAATACATACCTTCCTCCTTGTCGCTTCACATCCCTCGCTGTCTCTCCTGTTGCTAAGCGCAGCCCCTCCCAGAGTTTACCGTAAACAACCTTTTTTTTTTTTTGTTTCTTTCGGTCTACATCAGCGGTCCTCAACCTGTGGGTCGCGACCCCATTGGGGGTCGAATGGCGATTTGCCAGGGGTCGGCTAAGACCATCGAAAATATGGATTGCTTTTGTCTATTCTTCTATTGCTGTATGTGTGTGTGGGGAGGGGGGGGGTCGCGGCAGAGTGGGGGATTGTAAAAAGGGGTCGCCGGGCTTCAAAGGTTGAGAACCGCTGGTCTACATTATACTAAGAGAAAAAAATAATTGCGATTGTTAGTTTATGGTTGCATAAATTTTATGGTAATAAATTTAAAAAAACAACAACCCACATCTACTGAAGAAGTGAAACAATACAGAACTATAACAGTACACGAAGACGATACAGACGGACGGTACGTTAGTAAGGGATGCAATCAATGACGAAACCAGGTGAAATTACAGATTTCTGTAATAAATTCAGTCAACCAGGTGAAGTAGTCGATTAGCTGATGTGAATCAACTCGAGTGACAATCAATGCTCCAGACAATGCAACCTACTGGGCTTGTTTTGTGTTGGTAAAATGTCTGCTTAGCTACTTAACCATTTGGTTTGATGGGCATCCAAACAAAAAAAAAAAAAAACGTTTGATTTCACGGTTTCTGCATCACAAATATCTTACTTGATCACTGAAATTGATACATGTAACAAGCTAGTTCATTTTTTAGCGGCCCCCAAAATGGGAAAAGCTACTTATTTGGGTGGTCGGTCTGTCTAAAAGAATCCGATGACATGACATTGTTCAGCTTGCAAACTCTTATCTTGTATTCTGCGAGCTCGATTAACCACCCCTCCAACACGTACACACACACACTCACCTCTTTAAACATATTTATTTTTTTAAATATCCCTTTAGTAGCAAGACATTGCATCGTGTTAACAGATATTTTAAATAACGCGTCACAGAAAAGCTTGCAGTGGCGATGGTTGAAATTAGATCTATGTAAATTATGTGATAAAACACTTTTTTTTCAATGACTGCTGTGCTATTGGAAACAGAAGAGTGTGTCTCTGTGGCTACACTGTTATTGAAAACAGGACCTCGCCCCCCCCCCCTCCATCTCGTGTATACTGTGTTATGTAGAACAGGAAACTCTGTGATAGGTAGTTGGGAAATAATAAATTCATCCCCCCTTGTGTGCAATTAGACGTGACGTACTGTGACCAGTTTATGAGTAGACCAACCAGACGTTTAAAAGTCTCGGTTCATCATGAATGTATCATAGTGCTTTGTAAATACGCTCAGTAAGAAAACAATCTACTGCCCAGCAATTAGATTATTAGATGGTTTCTCAGTATACCACACCTTCTGAATTACTCTCTTTGAATTGATGTTAAGCTTTGATCCTTAATTATTTCTGTATAGATCTTCGGCATGGTCCATGAAAACTATCCCCCCTTTGATCAGTCAAAGAGTGTGCCACTGACTCAGTGGCTTGTGAAACAAATGACGCGTGTTCCTTGAGAACCGCCCAGACGATAAGCTTCGTACGGTGGTCCGCATAGTAAGAAACACTGGGAAATCAAGTGCTAAGTGATTCAATGACACTCGGCTGCCTGGTCGTGTGGTATGCATACAGGACTGTCGTCTCGTTGATCCCTGGTTCGAACCCTGCCCGTCTCCATCCCCCGCCGTCCTTTGGGAGGTTTGGACTCGGTTGTAACTCAATTTTAATGGAACACCCGAAACCAGTATAACGAACAAACAGTTGACCAATATACAGTGTCTGGAAACAAATAGTTGACCAATACAGTATCTGGAAACAAAAAGTTGACCAATATACAGTGTCTGGAAACAAATAGTTGACCAATATACAATGTCTGGAAGCAAATAGTTGACCAATAGTGTCTGGAAACAAATAGTTGACCAATACAGTGTCTGGAAACAAATAGTTGACCAATATACAGTGTCTGGAAACAAATAGTTGACCAATACAGTGTCTGGAAACAAATAGTTGACCAATAAACAGTGTCTGGAAACAAATAGTTGACCAATATACAGTGTCTGGAAACAAATGGTTGACCAATATACAGTGTCTGGAAACAAATGGTTGACCAATATACAGTGTATGGAAAAAAAAAGTTGACCAATATACAGTGTCTAGAAACAATAGTTCTCCATCACAGTGTCTGGAAACAAAATGTTGTCCACCACAGTGTCTGGAAAGTTACAAAATAAAATATTTTGAGGAAGGGAGATTAGTTTAAATTGTAAATATTTCGGATTAAAACAACAACTAGTTTTGTGAGAATGTAAAGATCTCAATGAGAAATCTACGTGCAAACGTTCGAAAAATAAACTTGTCTGTTGTATGTTCAACAGTGTACACTCTAATCTTTTTAGAGATTGGGGAGAGAAAAACAAATATAGCGCTTTGGGCTGAGCGGAGGCGTCAGAATCCCATTTTAACGCCCTTTTGGTTTGGAGAGATTTGATGTGTTTGATGAGTCATTCATTTACCAGTTGAGGGAGTTGCGGGCATTACTTGGACCTGTGCCATACATCACAATGACATTGACCTTCACACACCATTCAAAAGATTCCCCTCCGCTTTTCTTGAGGTGGGGATAACCTAAGGGCGTATCCAAGAAGATGTACTCCATTGTGTGTTCACGGGTGACGAGTGGGCGTCTGTGTACGTCTCGGCTCTGTCGTCAGATTAGCAGACTGCGATCCAGTGGTGTACACACAGGGAAAGTCTATCCAGTAGTGTACACACGGAGAAAGTCTATCCAGTAGTGTACACACGGAGAAAGTCTATCCAGTAGTAGTGTACACACGAAGAAAATCTATCCAGTAGTGTACACACGGAGAAAGTCTATCCAGTAGTGTACACACGGAGAAAGTCTATCCAGTAGTGTACACACAGAGAAAGTCTATCCAGTAGTGTACACACGGAGAAAGTCTATCCAGTAGTGTACACACGGAGAAAGTCTATCCAGTAGTGTACACACGGAGAAAGTCTATCCAGTAGTGTACACACGGAGAAAGTCTATCCAGTAGTGTACACACGGAGAAAGTCTATCCAGTAGTGTACACACGAAGAAAGTCTATCCAGTAGTGTACACACGGAGAAAGTCTATCCAGTAGTGTACACACGGAGAAAGTCTATCCAGTAGTGTACACACGAAGAAAGTCTATCCAGTAGTGTACACACGGAGAAAGTCTATCCAGTAGTGTACACACGGAGAAAGTCTATCCAGTAGTGTACACACGGAGAAAGTCTATCCAGTAGTGTACACACGAAGAAAGTCTATCCAGTAGTGTACACACGGAGAAAGTCTATCCAGTAGTGTACACACGGAGAAAGTCTATCCAGTAGTGTACACACGAAGAAAGTCTATCTAGTAGTGTACACACGGAGAAAGTCTATCCAGTAGTGTACACACGAAGAAAGTCTATCCAGTAGTGTACACACGGAGAAAGTCTATCCAGTAGTGTACACACGGAGAAAGTCTATCCAGTAGTGTACACACGAAGAAAGTCTATCTAGTAGTGTACACACGGAGAAAGTCTATCTAGTAGTGTACACACGGAGAAAGTCTGCTATTGCTTGTTTGAAACTAAGTCTTTACATTTATTTGTTTAATGGGAAAAGTAGGCTAAATCAGATGGTATTTTCAGGCACTGGTGTGAAAAAAACAAAACACATAAAGGGACCAACTTTTAATCATAGATATGGTCGAATGTTTCATCACATAGCCTTCACATTAATATTTAGAGTGAAAATAAACAATGTAAACATAGATTCTGCATTCTTTGTTGTTCACATGATGATGGGGCGTGGCGGCTGTCAACTCCAGTGACATTTATGTGTGTTGGGGGGGGGGGGGTATTAAAGGCGGTTTGCCATTGTATTGCTCACATAGATCAAACTAGATCCAACCGCTGGACACACAATGTTTTCACTCACCCTCTGGCCACATTTGTCAGCTAGTCTAGTAGTTTATTTTCATCCCCTTTGATCTTTCTGTCTCCACTTGTGACTTGTCTTTGTCATGCCAGTGTAATCTTCATGCACCTTGGATAACGAGTGTCATGTTTGCTTGTCGCGTGCATCGCCCATGACAACAAACACGTGACACAACTCTCTTGATTCCCTTTTTTTTTTAAAAACCCAAAACAAATTCAAAAGTAGAACCTAAGTGCTTGTGGGCCGCACAGTCTTGTAAGAGATGACCACAGACCTAGCAATGGACGTCAGAGAGGACCGCATACATAGCCTTGTACCTCAAAGACCGCACTGATCTCTTGTCAAATATCGAGCATTGAAAAATAGAACGTGCTTTTGGTCTGTTTTTCATTGCTTGTGGCACAGTCATATTCGTCAAGGATGACCAAAGACATGTTCGTCTAAGAGGTCCACACACACAGTAATGTACGTCTGAGAGCACCACATATACAGCCATGTTCGTCAGAGAGGGCCACATACAGTCATCTACGTCAGAGAGGATCACATACTGTCATCTACGTCAGAGAGGACCACATAGTCATCTACGTCATAGAGAACCACATACACAGTCATCTACGCCAGAGATGACTATAGACATGTCCGTCAGAGAGGACCACACTATCAACTTTGAAGGAGAATTTTTGTTTTAGGTTTTAGAAATACCGGTAATTATTTGCTTTCATTGTCTAGTGCCCCAAGCTAAACGTGGTCTCCCGTATGTCTAACAATGTAACCTTGATGACCTGCAATGCAATATCATGTAATATTCAAACGCTTTCTCAAGACATTTCTACTCTGTAGTCTGAGCTGTGCACGTCAGTCAAAGGTTCAACAACGTTAACTCAATGCTTAACTATGTCTACTAGATGGTTTCCCCTTCCTAGAGAAAACTACAATTCCTATATACGTTTTCAAAGTTGTCTGACAGCACTTACAATGTGAAGCTTTAGATGGCCTGTGATCTGTTATCCTAGTGGTAATGAATGTTACGAATTCGATCACTGAGTCTAGACGTGAGGTCAATACAAAAAGAAGTTGTAGTTTTTTTTCAAACGCATGGGTTCCTATCTGCTGCGTTGAAATGAAGGCTTTGTGTATATTGTTACACTTGTATATTTTTTGTTCAATAAAAAAAATAATAGATGTTCAAATATGAGGCTGTGTACATTCCTTTTCTACCCTCCACAGCGCATATGACGTCATTAGTTTGGAGTGAGCCAATGTAACTAGGAGTGGCGTCAGTTGGTTTCCGAGCTATTACTCAAGCTAATGAGTCACTAGCGCTTATTTGTCGAGTTGGGTATGAATTAGGTGTTAGGTTATTAACCTGTCTTGAAACACTTTACCAAACTTTGTCGTCTCCGCCGCTGAAACAGGTTCAGCTTTCTAATTGGGTCACCTGTTGAGCTTTGCGTTGAACGGCGAGAACAAATTGAAAAGGTGAGAGGAGGATGGGGGGGGGGGGGGGGCTTGATAGCGTGTTCAGGTGCAGCCAGATAGATCGAGTTATGTTCAATTCTCCGAGTCTCTCCCGAGGGTTTTGTAAAGTTCGCTTTGGTGAGCTCCTGAGTACATCCCCACTCGAGCACGCGCGTCTCATCATCAGCTGATTAACTACATCCTAAAAGTGCAGTAGCATTGACCCACTTATTGCAATCTGTTCCAATCTTAGAAATGTAAAGCAATTATTGAGAAGATGGTATACATTCACGCCTCCACTTTCATCTTGTTCGGCTGAACCGTTGGGGCACCACACATGATCTGTTGACAGCCTTTCTCCATTACTCTCTTAACACTTTGAAGAGCCCGTTTAGAAGCTAGTTCCTAGATATTTGCGTTACTTTGGAAAGAACAAAATCAAATTTAAATAGTGTATACATTATTTTATAAATGATGTTTTCTACATTTTTTTTCTAACAAATATTGTCTGTTACTTTCTGCTGTCTTTCACCCCCCGTGTAATTGATTTTATATGTGGATCTACATGTATTGAGCTTGTCCTGCTTTGTTTCAGATCGATCTCAAGCAACCCCTGGAGAAGCAGGGCCCCTTTGATCTGTTGGTGCACAAGGTCACTGACCTGCTGGCAAGAGCCTATGATGGGCACCAGTCTTCCGAAAGAGCTGTTCAAAACCTGGAGGTAAGGTCAACACAAGACAGACACGAATACTGGTACGCGTGTCCCACTCGCCACCCCCTAAGGCCGCCTCTGCAAACACATTGCTTTTAAACACATGCAGCCCTCAAACACATTGTTTTTAAACACTTACAGCCCGTGTTTTTAAACACTTACAGCCCGGTTCATTAGTCAACATTTGGTGCCACATGTATGTTTTACTCATCCAGTCTTACCTATTACTTACTTCAACCAAACACACTGTGAGCTAACTCTGATTGCGCATCTATTCATAGACATAACACTTTGTCTCAACTTCTTTTTAACTGCTTGGAGAATCGTATAGACTTCTGTCCAGGGTGTTTACAACTACTGGCTACTGCAATTGAGAACATCACATTGTAAGAGAAACACTGACTTGGACAACACGCGACACATCATGTGACTTGCTGACTTTCTTGTCTGGTTTAAAATACTTTCAGTAGGTCACAGATTATATTGAGTGGAATTGTATTGCAAACTACATTTTTTTTTCTAACTTTACGGTGTGGTGACATATACATGGTTTTCATAATGAGTTGCCATAAAAAATAAAATTTGCCTCACGCGCATTTGTCGGTATAGGAGTTTGTTCCCAACTTAGTGGTAGCGCTGTCAATATAGGAGTTTGTTCCCAGCCTAGTGGTAGCGCTGTCAATATAGGAGTTTGTTCCCAGCCTAGTGGTAGCGCTGTCAATATAGGAGTTTGTTCCCAGCCTAGTGGTAGTGCTGTCAATATAGGAGTTTGTTCCCAGCCTAGTGGTAGTGCTGTCAATATAGGAGTTTGTTCCCAGCCTAGTGGTAGTGCTGTCAATATCGGAGTTTGTTCCCAATCTTGTCAATATAGGAGTTTGTTCCCAGCCTAGTGGTAGTGCTGTCAATATAGGAGTTTGTTCCCAGCCTAGTGGTAGTGTTGTCAATATAGGAGTTTGTTCCCAGCCTAGTGGTAGTGCTGTCAATATAGGAGTTTGTTCCCAGCCTAGTGGTAGTGCTGTCAATATAGGAGTTTGTTCCCAGCCTAGTGGTAGTGCTGTCAATATAGGAGTTTGTTCCCAGCCTAGTGGTAGTGCTGTCAATATAGGAGTTTGTTCCCAGCCTAGTGGTAGTGCTGTCAATATAGGAGTTTGTTCCCAGCCTAGTGGTAGTGCTGTCAATATAGGAGTTTGTTCCCAGCCTAGTGGTAGTGCTGTCAATATAGGAGTGTTCCTAACCTTGTCAATATAGGAGTGTGTTCCCAACCTAGTGGTACAGCTGTCAATATAGGAGTTTGTACCCAACCTAGTGATAGAGCTGTCAATATAGGAGTTTGTTCCCAGCCTAGTGGTAGCGCTGTCAATATAGGAGTTTGTACCCAACCTAGTGATAGAGCTGTCAATATAGGAGTTTGTTCCCAGCCTAGTGGTAGTGCTGTCAATATAGGAGTTTGTTCCCAGCCTAGTGGTAGTGCTGTCAATATAGGAGTGTTCCTAACCTTGTCAATATAGGAGTGTGTTCCCAACCTAGTGGTACAGCTGTCAATATAGGAGTTTGTACCCAATCTAGTGATAGAGCTGTCAATATAGGAGTTTGTTCCCAGCCTAGTGGTAGCGCTGTCAATATAGGAGTTTGTACCCAACCTAGTGATAGAGCTGTCAATATAGGAGTTTGTTCCCAGCCTAGTGGTAGTGCTGTCAATATAGGAGTTTGTACCCAACCTAGTGATAGAGCTGTCAATATAGGAGTTTGTTCCCAGCCTAGTGGTAGCGCTGTCAATATAGGAGTTTGTTCCCAGCCTAGTGGTAGTGCTGTCAATATAGGAGTTTGTTCCCAGCCTAGTGGTAGTGCTGTCAATATAGGAGTTTGTTCCCAGCCTAGTGGTAGAGCTGTCAATATAGGAGTTTGTTCCCAGCCTAGTGGTAGTGCTGTCAATATAGGAGTTTGTTCCCAGCCTAGTGGTAGTGCTGTCAATATAGGAGTTTGTTCCCAGCCTAGTGGTAGTGCTGTCAATATAGGAGTGTTCCTAACCTTGTCAATATAGGAGTGTGTTCCCAACCTAGTGGTACAGCTGTCAATATAGGAGTTTGTTCCCAACCCAGTGCTAGTGGTACAGCTAGAGAGCACGCCCTTGATACATTGAAAGAGAATTCTCAATAGATAGTGATTTTGAAATAAATATACACAACTATTGTGTATTTAAAGTGATAGAAAAAAATAAAACATGTTTGTAAATTCAATGTATTTTAAACAAACAATAATTATACTGTTGATAAAATATTTATTAAATAACATAATCAGACGGACAGACATAGTGAGTTGATATAAGCTTTGATATAAGAATAAACAAACAAAAGTAGCATAAACAGCTAACTGTAGGGTAGAAACCTCTTGTGACTAGCACTTGTCTCTATGATGTGACTGGATACTTTTTGGCACCTAACTCCTTCATTGTTTATTTTTATTGTTTTCTTCTTTTTTTTCCCACTGGCCTTCTATCACATGTTATTGCTCTTTTTTGTCAGTGTAGTTAATTCTTGTATCATGATACCAAAGAAAGGTTTATAGCTATATACATCTAATAATTTATTTATTTTTTGTTTTGTGCAATCTAAACGAGTTACTGAGCGTTAATGTACAGAAATGCAGTGGAAATATTAACTAATGCAATGGTATGGGCATTATAGAAGTGTCATATCTGATCAGGCCAAGACGATTGAATTTTATGGCCATGTGCTAATTGGCAATGTTGGCCATTTTATTACGAATTAAGAAGCCCCATTAGTTTTACGGCCTTACGGTTGAAAAGTTTTGAGAGGATTTGTTAATGATTTCCTGTATTCGAAACTGCAGAAAGTTATTCTTGAAACAAAACAACACTGAGAAATAGCCACGGGAAATACTGCATTCCTCATTTATCATCGGACTCGAAGACAAGCCTTTTATATATATATATATATATATATATATATATATATATATATATATATATATATATATATATATATATATATATATATATATATATATATATATATATATATATATATATATATATATATATATATATGATGAATTTAAGATGAATTCAACACACGAACTCTTTTTTTAGGCATGCGTGTCAATTGTTTGGCATCTGCCTATTGGTCTCAGGGGTTAATGAATGCATACTGTGCTATGTAGAGGATGACTTGTAAAACAAGACCAGGTCTAACTGGTGTAGTGTGATTGCATCACTCTCTGTTGGTGTCATCTTAAAGTAACTCAGCACTTGAGTTCTCCGTCGGGTTCATGTCAGCCTATATCTCTCGAAGGCCCCTTTTATTTTGTGCGTCTGTGTGTGTGTGTGTACTTTGACAAAGCCTGATGACGACACACCACGTCAAACTGGTTTAGGTCGGCTGCTTTATCTGACAATAAATTGATCTATTTTAATCACGGTGACCAAAAAAAAAACAAGCTAACAGGTCCTGTTGACCTACTTTTGTAAAGCAGTTGAACCAGAAGTTTAAGAAATGCATGGCGGTGACGTGTGTGCGTGTGTCGGGTTGGGAGCGTTTGGTATGGAATCATGGCAACGTGTCTTGTGGTGGTGACGCTATTTACCTGCTACGTCTGCTGTGAATGGAAGGTGGAAATGGTGGGTTATTGTTCCTTTATATAGCTGCCATTACTGCGTGCACCAGAAGTAGAGGTGGACTAGATTTTATAGATCTGAAGGGTTTACCGAGATGTAGCTCAGGGGCGACAATTACCTTCACCTCAAAGTTACAAAAGCGATGGAAGGATAAGAGAAAGATTTCGCATTTCAAAAGCTGAGAACATTACACTATTACATCCCCTGATTTCTAACCCATTGATATTGAGTGAATGCATTTTTAAAGACAATTCTCAAATATTTTATTTGTTTCATTTTATATTATTTGTCCATGTCCCTGTGACACTTATATTTCACAAACTACAAACAAGGCAGTCTTTTCGAAATGTAAACATAGCTCAGTTTTACAATTATATCCACAATAGGTGCAGAAAGCCACCTCCTAAGAGGCATAGACTACTATGCACTTCCTATCAAAGCACTGCTCTTAGCTCGTAGCTATCACGTTTTGTTTTGAAACCTCATGATGTTAAACCATCTATTCGTGGGCCACTTCAGGTCTTTAGAAAGCAAACCTTTTCAGAAATGAGAGTGTCAGTTGTTCCCATATTAAATCTGTTCATTATGATCGTGGTTTCATTTTTTGTTTTTATTTCCTGGTCACTTTGTTGTGCATGTCAGTCAGGTGTTTGTATGAAACTATAAAACTTTTGTTTGTCAGTTAGTTTTTTTGTGTTGTTGTTTTTTTAATGTTGAAACTCCCCCCCCCCTCTCTCTCTCTCTTCTTCTCTCTCTGTATATATGGATCCTTCTGTTTCGTATAGACAATTGAAATACATGTATATTTTGCCTTGGCCTTGTCAGTCCAACGTTTGCAAGTACAACTCAGAAGTAAATGTCTAACAATTTACTGTCACGAGAATGACACCTCATTTCTAGACATCTAGCTACGAGTGTACAATCTTTCAGTTTTACCCACGTATACTCAGTAGTTACCCATCTACCATAGATTTTAAAAAAAATATATATGTTTGGTATGTCATGGCATCGCTTTCTTTACTCTGGCACGGCACTTGAAGAGTTCTTTGTGTTGGCGTGTTGAACTTGTCTGAACACAACCATCAATAGACCCTGACCCTGACTTTCTGGCTTACAACTAGATCTATTTGAAGCGTTTCAGGTTTGGTGGTTCTTTAAAAGTTCAGACACTTTTATTCTAGTAAAAGTTCAGACACTTTTATTCTAGTGACTTATGCAAGACATACTACACAAAATGATTCTCTTGGTGCATTTTTTTAAATATTTAAAACAAACAAACTTTGGTTTCCCTCCTTTTTAAATTTTTTTTTTAATTAGCCGGATATGACCCGTGCCCTGCTGGTCTTAGTTTGGATATTACTGATCTAGTCAATTGGATTTCGATCCATATCTAACATTGCAAATGTTCCCTTTACATTTTTTAGATTTTGTCATTAAAATAAAAGTAGAGTGTGAAAATGGATTTACCCGATCAGCCGACCTATTGATATCAAATATAAAACTGTAAAAATGGGTTTACCCGATTTGTTAAAAAAAAAAGTTTCCTTTTTTAAAAAAAAAATAGAGATAAATTTAGTGTTTATTTTTATTTTTAGTGCCTTCCAGTTGTTAGAGGGACATTAAACCTACAATTTGGTCTCCGCCAAGATCTTAGGAACATTTTTGCCAAGTTTTATCAAGATTGGTCAAACGGTTTTGATTTCTATGCGGGACATACATACATACGCCTTATTTTCTGCTTTATATATTAGATTTTATGACACATAAGTAATTATTCTGGTTGGAAAGTTCGTTGGAATAATGTCAATGTTTTTTTTATAATTGCTTGATTTCCCACATCTTCTTTTCCTATATACTATATAACTTCCGTCGGTTCGTTAGAATTCATAGTCGTTACAGGGAATGTTTTTAATTTTCTTCGACAGCTCTATTTAATAGTACTAAAATAGTGTAACCTGTAATCATGGTTTTGCTGGTCGTGTGCTAGGACCCACAGAAGTAAAGAGGCGTGACAATCTGCTATCCGAAGATGGTCATGTTAAACATTTTTCTTTGCCTGCGTCTCCCTATAATTCAATCCGATGGTGGTGGTGGTCCTGGTAGAGATGATGGTCTTCGGCATGTCGGCTCCCAGATGACTCTAGCTTTCACCGACATGGCGTCATAAACCTTCCAGCTGGAGGTCCATCCTCTCCCAGGTCCGTGACTTCTGTTGATTTGCTGTTTGGTGTTTCTGTAGCTAGTGGCTTTTCCCAACCCTCCTCCTTTCTCAGCCGGGCTTGGGACTGTCCGACGGCGGAGTTCTCCCTATAAGACTATATGGTTAAAGAGAGAGTACACTTTTCAAGTGGGTTTCCAATTGTTAGGCGCTTCCGCGCTGTGTCTTATGCAGATAAGTCAAACGGAGGTAACAGTGTCAATGAAATCAAATAAATATCACACTATAAGTTAGTCGACGCTGACAGCGAATGTCGAGCAAGAAGTTGAATAATAACGAAGGGAACCGTCGAATGTCCTCAAGCTAAATCTCTACGTTCATAAAAACCTGCTCCTGTCTAAAGTCGTCCAAAGTATCTTTTTCAATTTCGCTATTCTTCCTAAAATCCTAGCCTTGTTTTTACTAGTCGCGTCATTGTCTCTATTAAACTTTCCCTTTCTACGAAACAAATAACCAATTCCTACGTGGCCATAACACATTTCATTGCATATCATAATAATTTATTTGATCAGGCAATAGCATTGATATTTATGTGTGTGAAAATTAATAGAAATTGATGTTATCATCATTTGGTGTTCTTGTGGACATAGCCTCAATATTAGCCACTGCAAACACCTGGTTAGAAGTCCTTTTGGGCTTATTCCCATCTTGTTTATGTCAAGAAGTGCACAGACTTGCAGATAACACAGTGCTATCTTGAGCGGACTTGAGCCCCAATATATGCCCTATGTTTAAAGTTGGGCCTGGTTTGTCAAGGGCTCAGAGCGTTACACCTACTCGACAGTTGTGTCGACCAGATCCCACCAGTTGGAGACGGTTAGTTCAGGTAGCGTCCCACGAAATGTACTCGCCCCCCACACAACAGCGTGGTTTTTTGTTGTTTTTCCCCCTGCGGACTGACATCTTACTGAACGCCACTTGATAAACATAATCAACACTGACCTAGAACAATGTTTCGCGTATTGATATATACATTAGGCCTATCGTGTTTTCATGTTAGATTTATTTGACAGTAACGTACATTTAAATATTGACCTTTGCCCGGCCTAGATTTCACCTGTATTCAAATTTTTGATAAGGCCATCCCATGACCTCTTGTAGGTCCTATATATTTCTATCATGTAGCGGTTAGCTCTTTTTATCAATAGTCAATTGAGAACCATTGTTTACAAAGAACGTCACTCATGTCTACCTCTTCCATTTTCATCTGAATAAATGCACAGAAGCGTAGTGCGACTACACTTTTTTTTTTTTAACATCCTTTTTCAGTCTTTGTATAAATATTTTTTTAGCTGTTTACAATTACTGGGTGGGAGATCGAGCAACAGTAACTTGTGTTTGTTTGATTGGTTGGGAAGCAAGCTTTTATAAATTGATGAATGCAAGAACTAGAGAAGAAGTTTACGGTACTTATTTGAATGCGTATTACGTCAGTCGATCACTTTCTCTTCACCACCACTCGTCTGCCCGGCGAAGCTATATTTAGCCTTGTTATTGATTTACATCCTGTCATGCGCATTGATCTTGTTGACTAACGAGTCAACGAATGATTATTTGATTGTTAGACGTAGACCTAGTGTCTACACTTTTTTTTTTTTTAATGTTTTTTAAATGCATGCTTATCATTTAAAGCGGTGTTCCTTTAAATTGTCAATGTCACATTTTCAAGGGAGGGGGTAATTGCAGAGTGAAATTAAATTAACCTACGTCTACAGTTTATGTCAATGTATGATTAATGATTGGCTTCCTGGTCGTACGGTCGTCTTAATCATGGTCCCGGGTTCTTCCCCTGCCCGTTGCCCCCCCCCCCCTGAAAAAACATCCGAAACTTGAGTTTGAGATTAAAATTATTACAATCTAAAATTATCTAGACGCTATCATGTAACTTTAGTTTCCACTATTGCACTTAGTTACACAATCTCCAAGATTGGTATTTATAATCTACAGGAGCCGTCAACAAAAAAATAGAATCTATCTAAAACGACAATTTTTTTTTATTCATCTTAACACTTTATATTTAATGGTACCATAGCCCTTTTTTTTTTTTTGGTCAGAGCTCCTCCTCAATTATTGTTACTCAACTCCTATGATGGCAAATATCAGCTGATACTTGTGCTAAGCCACAATTAAATAGTTGTTAATTGTTGATAATTTGACAAAATCACTTGTATAACTTTGAACAAACAGCCCAACACAAACACACATCAGAGCAATTTTGTAGAAAACACATTTAATTTTGTTCTCTCATGTGGCTCACACACATACACACTTTTTCTTGTGCAATCCAGTAACCTTTAATTATAAGCCTTTCAACATTATAATAACCCTAACCCTTTCAACATTATGAACTCCTGTGTTCTCACCAAATTCTTTCTTACCCCTAAAGATATTTAGTTGACTCTAAAATCTTCCACCATCCTTTTAGTCCATGATTAAGCTTTGTATTGCTTAAAAAAAAAAAGATTGTTTTATGAGAACTTCATTTGTCCCTAGACTTTTGGATTGTTAGGGCACCACACATGATCTGTTGACCATCTCTTAGTCTTTTGCCAGGATTAGTCTTTTTCAATTTTCAAGGATCTTTGCTTAAAAAAATATGAGATTTTGTTTTTTTCTAAAATCTAGCTAATTTCATTATTTGTATCTAAAAAGTTAGAACCATGTTACTAAAATGACCTTTTTAATGGTCAATAGGGGTTAGAATTTTATTGTTTTAAAGGTTTTCAAACAATTATTTTATTTTGCTCTACAGACATACATCCAGCAACATCCTGAATGTATAGTTTTGGATCCATTTGACAGCATCCGTCGTCTGCTGGACCGTTACACTCAGTACCAAAGGGTCTCATCTGCTGATATGATGAAAGGTATTATTTATTAACATATCTTTTTTTTTTTTTAAAGTTTTTGAAAATAATTTCAATTTTATAGGAATACTGGTATGTGCTAAGCAATAAATTCAAAATTTGTTTCATTAAATAAATATTTTTTTTAGTTTTACTGTGCATTACCTGTTTTATTCTTAACTTAATCAATACAAAATAAGCTTTATTTAAGTTACATCTCTTTGAACATTCTTGTTCAGCTTAATGTGAACTGATAATTCATTCAGCTATACAGTATTCATTCATTCATAACTATGTTCTGCTGGAGGCTGGTGTGGACAGTATAGAAGCACTAATTACCAATTGACAGCTGCGATATGTCGGAAGAGGGCTGCGTAACAGAGATGCCCTCCGTAAGCATTTTAACTATCAACTCGGGCATCATTTCGCCCTCCCCGGCATAGAAGAAAGTAGCTGGCAGCAGATGGAGTCTGAAAGAGACAGCAGAAGAGCTCTTATGAAGGAACAGACATTTGAGACCCAAAGGAGAGCCATTATTGAAGACAGGCACAGAAGTCGGAAAGAAAACTTAAATAGACCACTGGTGGACAACGGCTTTGCGGAAGAATAAGCGGGTCGCAACTTCTCTCAACCTTAAAGTTAGGAAGCAAAGACATTGCCAATATTATTATTATTCCTTCTGGCAAAAATAACAAAGTCATATTTATTTGTAGGTCTTAGCTGAGTTTACACATAAAACACTGCATTCTTCCTTAATTTTCAGAGTTGAAATTAGCACCTTATAATTTGTGAGATAATACCTATATTAAATACTACTGAATGCTCTTTTTAAAATTTAGCATAATTTTATATAAATCTATAAATCATGTCTTTAAATCTCAAGAATTAAAGAGGAGTGCAGTAGTTCAGGTGATTATGCAGTTGTAACTGTGATCTACATATTTGTTCACATCCAGTTCAGACACAACCCTTGTTATAATACCTTTAAACTTTTTTTATATATAAATGTGTATTAATGTGTTTAAAAAAACAAACAAGGTTTATATGTAGACATCTAACTAGAAACTAATTCATTTTACTGCTTGTAAGTAACTTGTATATCATAGTAGATTTATATTTTTTAATATTAATTTGTAGATTTTTAAAAAGTAAAAAATGTTTTCAAGACCCTGTCTCTATATTTTAAGTTTTCTGTACCAGATGGATTTAGATGAAATGCACTGTAATAGAATATTGTCTAATATATTCATCAGATAATCGCTGCATGATTCCAACATTTGTTGAGTTGAACTCTGTTGATGTTGAAGTCAATAAGGAAAAACTTGCCAAGGCTAATGTTACATTCCCCTTGGGTGAGTGGACCAATTAGTTGCTGTAGCTAGTAATCAAAAAGAAATATTTTAAAGGACCTAAAAGAAGATTTGGATTATTTATCAATTTTTAAAGTAGCTTCTATAAAGTTAAATAATGCTCTTGTATACTACCTTTCAGCATTTAGAAACTGAATACTTGTACTTGTTTTAAATTATTTTAAAATCTAGTTAGACACTTAGAAATGGGAAATAATCAGGCATGTATAAAAATGCAAAAATATATCTAAATTGAATACAGAAAAGATTTTATATATTTCTATGGAACATAATCACTGAAGAATGATGTTTTTATTAATTCTACTAGGATTTTGGGGATAGACATTAAAATAAAAAAAGTTGGGGAAGATGTAAAAACCAATCTGTGTTACTACTTTTTTAACTCTATTATGAATTTGTATGTTGCTGTTGACTTCTTCCATCACACATCTACCACTGGACTCTTACACACAGCACACACTCACACCCTACTGACATACAGAAACACTTTTACTAAAACCATTCTTATTGCAGTATGCAAGCCTATTCTGGCCCATGGATCAACGTATGCTCACCAGGTATCATTAAGCCGCTAAAAAAACAAAAAAAGTATTACCTTGTCTTTTTTTTTTTCCCTGTCTTTTTTTTTTTAACATATAAAACTAATTCTCTTTTTAAGTTTTTAACACTCACTTCAATATTATGTTCTTTTTTTTTTTTTTTTACTCCTCACGTGTAAATGTTTTTTGCTACTATTTTAAAACTTAAATGATCATAAACATTTTATGTGTGTATATTTCACCAAATCAATACTAATCTAATTCTAATTCATCTGTAAAAATGTTAAAAACAAAAAGATATATATTTTTTATAAAAAGTTAAAGATGAACATAGTTAAGCTAAGTTAACTTTTTTTTTTTTTTTGTACATGTCTGTGAATCAGATTTGAACATTCTATAATAAATCAGGCATGTATATTCCATAGATGTCAATTATCTTCAATGAAGACTCCTTGAAGGACATAACTCCACCTTGTGTGGCCCAGTCTTTCATAAACCACAATGCTATCTTGTACAAGATTCTAGTTGTTGGCTGTAAGCAATTCATCATTCAAAGACCTTCTTTGAAAAATTTATATCCTGGACGTAAGTCATCTTCCTAATAATCAGAGCAATATACTTTTATCTACTTGTACAAAGCTTATATTAGCTCACTTTGTCTGTCTGTCTGGTTAAAGGTTTGTACACCTTATTTCTGTCACCCAAACTTGGATCAAGCTGAAGTTTTGCAAAAAGATTTACCTGACAACACAAGAATCAATTAAAAAAAACAAAAACAATTAGTTAATTAACCATTGGTAATTAATTATTTTGTATGGTATCTCGAACAAGGGGAAGAAATTGTACTTGGCTGAAGTGGTGGTATAAGCTGAATTAGTCCCCTTTATAGGTCACTGCGTTAAAGTAAAATTGAAATAAACAATACATAACTATAAAATCTTCTCTAGTCATAGGCACCTCACCATCAGAGGGGTTAGTACGTCGATTTGAGGAGGCGTGAACCCTGAGTCTCAATTCAGGTTCCCCCCCCCCCTTTTTTTTTTTTAAATGCTTTTAAAAACCGATTACAGTAAAATTCGCCCAGATATAACTATAATAACTATATAACTATACAATCTTCTCTAGTCATAAAACACCTCAGCATCAGAGAGGTTAGTACGTCGATTTGAGGAGGCGTGAACCCTGAGTCTCAATTCAGGTCCCCTCCCCCCCCCCCCCCTTTTTTTTTTTAAATGCTTTTAAAAACCGATTACAGTAAAATTCGCCCAGATATCCTCCTCCTCCCCCCCCCCCCTCCCCATCCAAAATTAATTAAAAACTTTCCAACTAGTCCAAATAAGTGATAGGATCATAGCGTATTGAGAAAGCTATAAGCATGAAATAGCACTAAACAAAAATGTTAAAAATATTTCTAATCACACAGATTTATTATTGTTGGTCTAGGTCTATTAGACCTACATATTTCATTACATGACTGATCCAAACTAATTGATACAATTACACTTCGCATAAGCTTTTTTTTTTTTTTAAGTACTTTTAAATGGTTTTTTTTTTTTTTTTTTTGGTTATTGGATTTTGTCAATGGATTTTAAGTTAAGTGTACCCTAAGTTGTGTATAAATTTTATTTACTTATTATGTTTTGATAAGTAATAATATTCAGTTGTTTTTTCAATGACATTACAATGTTGAAGTTCTGAAATGCAACATTGTGATAAATAATTTATGAAATAACAATAGATCAGTCTTACTATAAATTAGATTGTACAATGAAAGGGAAATAACTTTTTTTTAAAGATAAAATTAGATATCCTGTACTGTATGAATAGAAACTTGAAAAGTCTTATTATTATCACTTAGAAATTTTAAATAATTGTAATGTAAATTTTTTCTAATTTACTTTTTTGTTTAATCTAAACACTGGCATATTTAACTATCTAAATTCAACTTGAAACAGAAAAAAAAAAAATTAACAAAAAATATAAGCATATTATAAAATGTAGGTTAACTTGCATTTACGGTAGGCATCCATACCCAATCTAGCGGTCGTGAGGTCTTCTTCTTGATCGTTGAAAGTGCTAAAATATGTTGCAGGTGCTCTTGCTGAAGATAGTGCTGAAATGTGCTAAAGTTTTACAAGAAGATACTGTGACATGCCGGGGATTCTGTAGATGTATATCTCTAGATCTAAATGCTATCTTAGAGATTCAATAAATGAAGATCCTTTTAATTCAAATACAGAACTTTAATTCATCAACTAAGAATCACTGTATATGAATATATGTACAGAAATAAAACTGTATCAGATGAATAACTTTCTTTCAAAGTTTTTTTTTGAAGTAACGTCTGTATTATATAAGATAAGAAAGATAAAAGTTCAATAATAAAATATTCAAATTTACTACTAGAGCTAATAAAATACAAGACTTGTCTCTACAAATTCTAACTCAAAACTAAAATATGTCGTATCTCTACAAAATTTACATCACGACAGACCTTCCCTTCGTGCATTTTTCTAACCTCCAATTTTGACACTTTGCTTAACCAATGAAATTATTTTCTTCAACCAATCAAATTATTTCCTGTCAAGTGTCATACACGAGATAGACAGGTGTCTGCTTAATTCATAGGAAATTCCTTGCGTTACAGGCATGCATATGTAAATTAATTAACCTAGACTTGGGTTTATTTTAAATTGATACATGACACTAGTAATAGAATCAACATTCTCATATTAACTTGCAATTTTCATTTACTCTGTTTTAATCAAATTCAAATTATAGCATTAGGAATTAGACTAAATCAATCTTTCATAAAATTAACTGATCTCAGTTTTAATAGTTGCAAATTCTTTTCATTGTCAGCTCATCCTACAATCTTCTTTGACACACAGGAAGTGTCTAAAGCAGACTCAGACCATCCACTCAATGCTGTAAGTAGTACACAATTATATTTGAATTAGCACATTCATGCTTTTAAGATGAGAGTTTAAGCCCTTCAGAATTCATTTTATTTCAAGGTGGATTATGCTACTCTAGAAAATCAGCCCACCAAACCTGACTGGGTTTACCTTGACCGTCTGGGTCAAAGTATGAGAGAAGCTATGGAGCTAGACTTGTTTGGTTTTGATGTCATTATGGACAGTGAGACTAATCAATATGGTATTATTGATATCAACTTTTTTCCAGGTAGGACTTAATGCTTTTATTGCTAGAACCTTAAAAACCATAAACATAGGTACTTGTTTATTTATTTTTTATTTTTTTTTGTTGAAAATCTGAGTTATGCAAGAATGACAAAGAAATACATTGTTTTATAAATATGTGTTTATATGGTCTTATTTGATTAGAAGGAACAACATGTCCCCCTTAAAAATAAGTTTGTATTCATGAATTTAAGTCTCGGTTTTAGTTCAGAACATGATTGAAATATGGATAGTTTTGGAGTAAATGAAATTATTGCTGCTTCTGTTATGTTTTAATAGTTAATGAGATTATTTCTGCTTCTGTTATGTTTTAATAGAAAATGAAATTATTGCTGCTTCTGTTATGTTTTAATAGTTAAGGAAATTATTGCTGCTTCTGTTATGTTTTAATAGATAATGAAATTATTGCTGCTTCTGTTATGTTTTAATAGTTAATGAGATTATTTCTGCTTCTGTTATGTTTTAATAGAGAATGAAATTATTGCTGCTTCTGTTATGTTTTAATAGTTAATGAGATTATTTCTGCTTCTGTTATGTTTTAATAGAGAATGAAATTATTGCTGCTTCTGTTATGTTTTAATAGTTAAGGAAATTATTGCTGCTTCTGTTATGTTTTAATAGATAATGAAATTATTGTTGTTTCTGATATGTTTTAATATGGTGTCATTATTTTGGTTATCTTGATGAATACTAGTTGTCAGTGTGTGATACACTAAAAGATGTTTTCATTTATCCTTGATGAATACTAGTTGTCAGTGTGTGATACACTAAAAGATGTTTTCATTTATCCTTGATGAATACTAGTTGTCAGTGTGTGATACACTAAAAGATGTTTTCATTTATCCTTGATGAATACTAGTTGTCAGTGTGTGATACACTAAAAGATGTTTTCATTTATCCTTGATGAATACTAGTTGTCAGTGTGTGATACACTAAAAGATGTTTTCATTTATCCTTGATGAATACTAGTTGTCAGTGTGTATACACTAAAAGATGTTTTCATTTATCCTTGATGAATACTAGTTGTCAGTGTGTATACACTAAAAAATGTTTTCATTTATCCTTGATGAATACTAGTTGTCAGTGTGTGATACACTAAAAGATGTTTTCATTTATCCTTGATGAATACTAGTTGTCAGTGTGTGATACACTAAAAGATGTTTTCATTTATCCTTGATGAATACTAGTTGTCAGTGTGTGATACACTAAAAGATGTTTTCATTTATCCTTGATGAATACTAGTTGTCAGTGTGTGATACACTAAAAGATGTTTTCATTTATCCTTGATAAACTTGAAGCTCTCTCTTGTTAGGTGTATTTTATATTATTGTGTCTATCACATTCTCATATTTGTATCAAGGCTCAGGGTCATTATTTCAATAGATCCAAACTGTTGATGTGAAGAACTGCAGAAAATATTGCAAGACAGGCTCTACACTGGAACCCACAGGAGAAGAGAATGGCTGGGAGACTTGGAGGAGATTGGTAGGTCAAGAAGCAAAGAAGGCAGGATGGACTTGGACCAAATGAGGGGAATCTACCATGATGCATCTGAAGACCATAGATTTAAAAACATTTAGATGAAGACTTTTAAAATATAAGTACAGACATATATTTCACTGGTTACTTTGGAACAGATGAGGACAATGAATTTTCATAGAAACACCCAATGTACTTCTAGAGTACTTGTATTAACACTCAAGACAACCAGAAGTATGCAAGCTAACAGCACAGTTTTGGAAGAGTACTCAGAGCATCAATAAGTTAGATTTTTTTTTTAATTGGTAGTTTAAGGGGAACTAATTAGTTTCTTGACATCTAGTTTCTAAAAAGACCTGCATGATGGAGAATGTTTTTGAAATTTCAGTTTCCAGGAAGTTACCAATGTAAAGAAGTTTGAGCTTATTTTGTTAGAATGACTATGCAAGTAAACAGGAGTGAGAAGTGAGTGAAAAGCCAGCAGTCAGAAGGAAAATGTCTACTTGCTCATCATTAAGATATCATAGGTCTGCAGATTATGAGATAGAAGTGAATTTAATGATACATCTTTCTGCTTACTTGTATAAATTTGTGTTTCAGTACCTGACAGAACCATTTTTTGCACTTATTTAGAAGAAATATCACAAATGAGTGTCTTATCAATTCCCCATTTTGAAGTAATGCAGATTTGAAAAAGAAGACACTAGAAGTTGTACTTAACTTTAATTACCGAAGTTGAAACCAAATGTACAGTATATACAATCTCACAGCATCCTCTGCAGAACTCAAGTGTATTTGTTGAAAGAACTATATACTGAGTTGACTGTCATTTTAGTTTCTTTTACGCTTTATATTTCTTTAGTAAAAAGCTAGAACTCTCTACAATATTCTTTTATAGCAAATGGATTTAAAGTTTAGTGTATCTTAGATTGTGTATTAATGTAACCTTTTTATGTTTAGGCAAGTGTCTAGTAATAATTCATAAAGTATTTTTTCACTAAGGTTGGAGTTGTGAAATGCATTGTCTAGTCCTTCTGGATATTTTTTTTTTCAACTTTAGTAACTTCTAGTTGAGTCAAGGCCAACTCCATTTCTTCTCTTGCTACATGTAGCTCTGAGTATTTTCTTAATGGAGTCTAGAATGTTATTTGTGATACTTAGTGGAAGAGATTACAATTTTAGTTGACATGTTTTCTAACATAGCTTGAAGGATATTAATTCAAGCCATTCAATTTACTAACTTATATGTTATGGAGTGTATGTGCGTTTCCAAGGTATTGACAAGGAAAGGGAGTGGGGTTTTTTTTTTTTGGTGTGGTAGGCTGATGAAACCATGAGCTGGTCTGTCATAAGAGATGTAAATATGTCACATGGAGGTTAGTTAAAGGAAGTTTTTTTTTATAAGATGTGAGACAGAAAGGATGTGTTTTTGTATTTAGTATAATAATAATAATTTTATTTATAAAGCGCTGTTAACAAACAAAATGTAGGCTCAAGGCACTGTAATAACATTACAAACACAAACACGACAATAGAAATCAAAAACTAATCTAAAAAAGTTTATCTTAGTTGTATGTCCATCTATTTTCAAGTTGAATCTATGTATATTTATAAATAAAAGTTATATTCAAGTTATATTGTTTAAAAAGAATTTTATATTATGTTCAATGTTATTTCAAGTTAAACATTAAGAATTTAATTTGACTACATTGTTTTAGTTCTACTTGCTGTCTGGAGCTACAAACCTACAACCAAGCAACAAGACTAAAATTTTTTATGGGCTAGGGGTGGTAATTAGAGCATTTCTTGTTATTCCTTTTTAAAATTCATTAGATGACATTTCAGACATTTCTCACAATGATTAAGTTGAATGTGATAAATCACATTTTTTTAATGCTCATCTCATAATTAAAATAATAATTTAGTAATAATTTATTTATTTCATTTTACTTACCAGGTTTTGAAGCCATTGACAATTTTTTCGGTATCCTGCTTGAGCACATTGTCAAAGTTTTGGATGCAAAGGACAGGGGAGAATTGGTGAATGGCCGTCTGAAGCCTCCACCACATGACCCAGCATGTGTGAACATTTTAAATCAGCTGAATCTTGAGGCACGCAGGGCATCTGAAAACCAATTAAACTGCATGGCTAAATCCCCGGTGACCACTTCCTCGCCTGTCATAGATCTCAGCCCAAGAAGCCAGGAAAAGAATTTACTGGAAGAGAAACCCTGCAGTTTTTACTTAAGCGGGAATAATAATTTGATTGAGGCTAGTGATGCTGGCCCTGGTGATTCTCAGTAAGTTGCAGAGATCAGACTCATCATAGGCAAGCTGGTGATCTTGCGTCTGTATTTTGAAATATCTGTGTCCTTGTTACTGCTGTAGTCAGTCATGTACAGACTTAACTGTAAATATTTCACAATACTATTTCCAGCTTGTTTATTTAGAATTTAAAATTACAGGTTTCTACATTTTTTTTCCATTCATTGTAATCTTATATATTGTGTCATTTTTATAGCCAATAATGAAACTGTATATTGAATTGTATTATAGACTAGATTATTGAAAAACATTATTTAATTTTTTTTTATATTTTGTAATGAATTACACAATTAATCTGCTTTGTTTTGGTTACTGTTTTTTTTTTTTTTTTTTTTTTTGAGAAATTACTTTTGCACTAAGCCAAATGAATGCTGATTCATTTTCTTCAATTCAAGCTTGAAAGTGCTAAATTTCTTGATGTGGATATTTTAACTCTATAGCAATATCATTTTAGTAGTGCAGCTAAATGTTATGTTTACACAGGCTGTTGAAGTATGGTACCCCCCCTCCCCCCCCCCCCCTTCCTTTTTTTTTTATTTGCTAAATATTATTTACCAATGATTTTATGCTGTAGGAGATATTTTTAGTCCCAATATTTTCTAGACACCCCCTTTCCCCCTGCCCAAGGAATTCTACTAGACCTAGTAGGTGTATCTATTTTGATGAATGTGAAGTCTAGTGTGATTAATGTGCCACCTGGTTTACACAACTAATGGCATCCTCATGAATATGCTGACTTCTTAAGTTTATATCTGCAGGGTTTTTTGTTTGTTTTTGGTTTAATTAATCATGGATAATCAATAAAGCTTTTTTTTTTTTCTTCCAAACCTATGCAATTCGCTCACTGATGCAGTCAGATTTGAAAAGTACTAGTGTTTGACTAACTTTGTAGTACTTCTTGTTATTACCATCTTCATAGTGTGTGACATCATTCCTCTTACTAGAAGAGCTAGTGGAGAGACAATTTTTAGTTGAAAATATTTCTATGTGATATTTATACCTATTTAAAAACAATTTTTTATGTTTAGGTTTGAAATGGTATCAGTTTGTATTTCCTGCTAAAGACATTGAGTTGAGCCATATGTTGCTCACTTCCTTTTGTATGTTGCAATGATCTTGTTGACACTGTCCAGCAATTTTAGCAACACATTGTCTCGACTGGATCCTTCTTTTATGCTGTGGACGTTTTTAATTTCAACTTTTTATGATATTGTTGTTGATTTACTATTGTCAATTGTTTCTTGTTGATGACTTGAATCGCATCAAAAGGTGGAAAGTGGAGGCTGGGTGTTTGGGATTGGTTCTTAAAATGATATAGTTCTCTGGCAACACGACATTAATGTTTGGAATTCATCACAGAAATTGTATTTTTTGGGCAGATAAGTTTCTTTGTGCTACTGACCTCTCATTGAACTGCTCCATGACAAGTCATCAACCATCTTTACTTTGATGTGATCTCATCACCTTTTTCTTTTTGTTCACTTGATGGACCAACTTAGTTTTAAGTAACAACTAGGAAAAGAAACACATTTTGAGACCAAATTATCCAAATTGTTTTGTTTTTTTTCATATGAGAACCATTTTTTGTATTAAAATGAGGTTGGGTTGTACCTTGTTATATTTTACCAGCACATATGATCTATGTACAAAGTAGTGTTTATTAATGAAAATGATACAAGTGTTTTTAAATCAACTGAGAGCTGATCATGCATTGTCACATTTATTCTCCTTTAGTTACACATAGTTGGATTTCATTCAAGGATTTCAAATTTGTAGCTTTATTTGTAAAAAGTATTGGACATTTCAAAAACAAAATTCTGACTAAAAAAAATAATGTGTGAATAATAAATACAAGGTATGAAATGAACTATTCATTGTTTGAAACATGAAAAAAAAAAGTTATGCAAGTTGGATATTAGCAGTAGTTAATGGAGTTCAACTAAATGTTTAAATTTAAACATATCATAATTACATCATATTTCTTTATCACATAATTTTGATTATAGGAAAAGATAGAAATTATTGCTGCTGACTTTAAAAAGTTCATGTTTTGGCAGTCTCCTTTAATGCTAAAATAAACAGTAATATTTGTGAAATGTGTTTCTAGTTGACTTGTTTTGTTATGAATGTGTTTAAATGGTATTTAAAGTCTTAAATGGTAACTATGCTATAGAGCACTGATTATAATAGTCTGTTTTATTTATGTGAATGTTTCTGTTGTGTTGTTGTTGTTTTTATATGAGAAAAGAATCCTTGTAATCACAAGTATCAATAAAGCAGTCTTAGTCTCCAGAACCACACACAAAATAAAAGAATTATCAGTACACACCTATATTTACACTGGAATGGTAGTAGTTTTCATTATTGTAATGGACAATAGACAAAGCAATTGCATTAGTCTCTTTTCCATTGTTCTTTGAAACAGATAACTTCTTTTTCAAAATGTTATAGTGCCACATTTTCAAAAATAATTAGTAATGAGATAACCCAGTTTTTATTGGGATCATATTAGCTCACTGTCTGGGTGGAATCTTTTACATTCTATTTTTCCCCTCATACTATTTCTCCCACTTCTCATTCTAGGATCAAGTTGAAACTGTGGACAATTATTCATTGTCGATGACAACCCCATGAATCAATTTTAAAAAGTTAACTAATCAATTAGTCATAATTAATTTTGTTGATATAGAAAATTTACTAAGCTTAGGGGAGCCTTGTTTAGAGAACTAGGTCACTCAATACAAATTTATAACAAACAATAGTCTATAAAACCTATTTTTATAAATACTTGATATAGCTCGAAGGCTAGCATGTCAGCCTTCCATGATTATAGAAGCTTGAGACCTAGAGTTCAAACCCAGACTCAAGTTACTGTTTTTTAAATTGCCTTTGAAAAAGCAGCACAGAAGAAACTCTCCCAGAAACCCATTCAGCCCCTCTAGTCTACAAAAGTGAGAGGACCATATTTGCTCTAAACAAAAACATTATTTCCAATCGCACACATCTATTAATGTTAGTCTAGTAGTCTACATCTATTAAAAAGTTGAGTCTGTATTCTTTGCCAGTGGTCTCTCTAAGTCTCTAAGGTTGTGAAAGATGGACACAGAATGCTGACACTGAAAGACTTTTCTGAATATTTGCTACAGAAAATTGTTAGGTATCAGATACCAGGAAATCAAAACTTGCAAAAACTGAGCTGATTTAGTCAAAATTGTAAGACACGATTCACTGTCAAAATTGATCCTTCAAGGTACAGTGGAGAGAGCATGAAAAAAATGGTCATCTTGAGATTAATTAAAAATTAACTACATGATTGGTTCAGGATGGCTGCCTGGTCATGCGGTTTGTGCGCTGGACTGTCGTTCGGATTTATCGACGGTCGAGGGTTCAAACCCTGCCCGCTCCCATCCCCCGTCGTCCAGCGGGAGGTTTGGACTAGGAAGTAAACTATCTTCAACTCTGAAGGAACATCCGAAACATGTAAAACAAACAAAATAATTGATGCAATTTCACTCAATGTAAGCTTTTTTTTTTTATTTTACAGGTACTTGTTAAATTTTGTTTTTTATCATATATGAAATTAGTACTTAATAGTTTGAGGCCACACAAAATATAACAATTGAATTAATATTTGAATGTGTAAAGGATGTAATTTTCTTGTTTGAGGGAACCTTTTGGTAAATTATATGGTATACATTCTCTGCAAATACCTGTATCTAAATATTTCATGTTATGTTGATGGCTGCTAAATTATTCTGGGTTGCAGTTACAACTTTACATTAGCACTGTTAATGTGCATTACTAGATAATTCATCCAACACATAAATATAAGAATAAAATAAGAAAGTCTTTACACCAAGATTTATTTCCATTAAAAAAACAATTTGAAAACATGACTATGGACAATCCATTCACCAGGAAGTAAATTGAAATAACAGTTCAAAGTAGCAATTAAATCTTTATATTAATGAATTTGGTTAGGGTATCATTATTGTGTTCTATTTTTGAGCCTCATTCAGTATAGTACTAGTAGTAGTTCACATCTTTCTTAAAGATAAAACATAATGCCAAATATTAGCTGATTATTAGTTTCAAAAGCTTAGAATAATTTTATCATTCTAAGTTTATGGTGACACTGAAAAACTTATTATAGCTTATTATTATAAATATATGTGTCACATCTCTCCATATTAATGTAGCATGTTCAGTGTGCTCTGGGCTATTCTATATTGTGGAGGTATCTAGGGAATCTTTTCTGTGCTGCTCAGCAGGATGGCTGCCTGGTCACTTGGTATGCACCCTGGACTTTCATTCTGCCATCTCGTCCTGGGTTCATACCAGGGAGCTTTGAACTAGGAAGGTGATTATCTTCAACTCTGAAGGAACATGAGAAACCATGTAAAACATTTTACAAACTAACATTTTTACAAACACATCTCAGCTTGAGTGTAATCTCAAAATTCCCTGTCTGCATCTGGATTCTACCTCACTAGGGCAGTTTAATGGATCTGATTATGGTAATCTGCTACCAGACCTATTGATGATGAACATCAAAATGAACTTCCATACATTGCTACATTAAACAATAAGCAACACAGAAATCAAAAGAAAGCTTTAAAAAAGTACAAATACAAATATATACATATAAGCATCTTAAGTATACAGAGTGGATTATCTGTGTGGTGATCTATCTCTGTTTTCGCTGTGCCTGTAATCTCTATTTTCTCTGTGCCTGTAATCTCTGTTTTCTCTGTGGTAATCACCATGTCCACCATGCCTCTCATAACCTCTGTTCCAGCCGTCATTTCTTCCTCCTCGATAGTTATAGTTTCTTCTGTCTCCACCATCATATCTCCCTTGCCAATTACGATTATCCTCTCTCGGCTTCCTGACATAAAAGTCTATCACACAGGGTGGATGAGCTGCTGAATTATCCTCCAGTACTTTGACATAGTCTGGGTCTGCATCTGTATAACGATTGGAAGAGATGGTTTCCAAATCCAATACTTGTGACTGCAAAGACATGTCAGTCTCTAGAGGTTTACATGACTTGTCATTATCATCTCTACTTCTTTCTGCATCCCCATTTCCAGAGTTGTCTTCCACAATAGCTATGCCAGCAGCAGCAGCTATTTCGTCTAAGTCAGACATTTTACTGAACTCAACTATCCTTTCTAAACAATGCAACAGACTTTGGATTTCTAGTAACCAAATGAACTGTGAATAAAAATAAATATATATATTATAAAATTAAAAACAAATATATAAAAAATATGAAAAACAATTAAACCAAAAATACTCCTTTTGTGTTAATATTTTTGTACTAGAATTGTAGATGGGGAGTGGTAAAATGCTTGGCCTCCAAACCGAGGTTCTGGGTTTGAATCCTGGTGAAGACTGGAATTTTTTATTTCGCACTTCTGAGTCGACCCCAGCTCTAATGGGTACCTAACATCTGCGATTGTAAAGTAAAGGCAGTTGGTTGTTGTGCTGGCCACATGACACCCTCATTAACCATATGCCACAGAAACAGATGACCTTTACATCATCTGCGGCTGCCCCATAGATCGCAAGGTTTGAAAGGGGTACTTTACTTTTTACTTTTAAGTTTCATAAGGAAACTGATAACTATAATTTACAACTTATTAAACTTATTACAATTACCATTAGTAATGTATACTAAATACTGGCAGGGTCAGGAAAGACTGAATGGCAGAGACTTACTAGCTAACTATGTCCTAGGTCTATTGGAAAGCAATCTGGCTTACAATTATGAAGGTCATGAATTTAAACTGGACTTTTGAAAATTGGGGTTACATACGAAACAATAGACAGCATCTAAACAAAGTCTACAGGTGTTCTCCTATCTCTTTGAACATTCACAGAAATATCCATTACAACTTGCTTTTTTTTTCTCACTACGACTTTCACAGAATGTTTCAACTCTTTGAGGGGCTGAGTGTGACAGCATCAGATAGAATAATATTTGAAACTGCGTTAAAATACCTAGAGTTAGAAACTTTGGCGGATGTTCCCAGGAAGCTGCCTAACAAAGATTTCAAAATGTACTAGATCTAAGAACATTTTATTTTTTCATAAAACTGGCCTAATTACTTCATTTCGTTTATTTGTTGATTTACTATGCATTATTCCTAGATCCTTACATCTAAATTAGATCTAAATCTATGTAAATTACAAACCTATTCCATTTACACCCCATGGCATCTGCCATAATCTAAATCTATCTGAAATTATCAGGGGTGTAGAGGCAATAAAGGGAATCTTTTGTTGTTTTTTTACCCCATTTTAGTTAACATACTTATATATAATATATATATTTATATTCATAGAGCTGATATTGCCCAAAGCCCTGCGCACTGCTAAGGCCACTTCAGATATCTATATTTATATTATATCTATTAATAAAATTTATATAGAGGTCTACTCTAGTAGATTCTATAGTTTAGATCCAGATGAGATTGTAAATCTTGATTAAATACAATGCAAATGTGTGATTCTATTGTGGCATTGTGAGCATGATAATTTGATTGACTAGATAGATAGCTAGAATATCGATCTATCTAGAATCTAGAGTCTATGAAATACTAAATTGGTCTAAATTTTAATGTTTAGTAACTGAAGTGTAACAAACTAAGTTAATCTAACAATAATGATTAATAGTCTAGAATGACAATGGGTCATGACTGAGCAATGACTAAAGATACTGATAAATCTAGAATTAGAATTCTAGTGTTCAAGTCGTACTGACTATACATATAATTATACCCATTATACTGTGACTATACTGACTATTGACTATAGACTAAATAGATCTAAGTCATTCTAGTGATAATAGTGCCTTATTTAGTGGTCTATTATATATTATAATATATTTATTACACATTACAGTGAGTAGTGACGGTATTGTTACACTAGTTTAGTTTAGCCCGCAGGATTTATTGCAGGGGGGTGCAAGTCACCACTCATGGTAAGTCGTAACTGCAACTTTTTTTATGACAAAGAATATTAAAGAAAAGAAGTGTACCACGTCACCCATACCTATGCGATATTAAGTTCACAGTAAATATTTGTTTCATGAAATTAAAAAAAAAATAACAAGTGAACAAACTATTTACTGTAGACGTTGGTATTAAGTTTATCTATGCTGTCCGTGCATCCCGACGGTTGATCAAACAAAATAGCAAGCGCTGCAAAAACTGTCAATAACTTTACTACTGAATTGCTTCTCGTCGCGATGGACACGCCAGCGATGAATGCTTATCTGCAGTGCTTCATAATATTGCAGCTCTTGCATCATTTTAGGATGTAGACAAAACAAGTTGAACTGAGCTTTATTATTGCTTGAAAAGCAAAACGTTAACGAAGAAACTAACGAACAAAGTTACGTAATGTAAAGTAGTATTCTGTAATAACTCCCGAAATCCAAACATATGTTGTTTTTTTTCTTGGTGTGTCTGTCAACTACAAATTCTCAATAGCACCAGCTCAATACACCGTTTGCCTTCCAGCAGTCTCACCTTCCTCAAGATGCCATCCTTGAAGTGTTCCTCAACATGGCCAAGTTGGTATTTATGTCATTAATATGACTGCTGATGTGCTGTTAAGCAGCCACTTATGCTAAGATGGACAGACTGCAACATCACGGAAATTGACTGATTCATGAAAAGATAAATAACTGACAATTAAAAGACAAATCAGAAATACATGAGACGCAGGCGCAGATTACAAATATGCAGTTTGTCAGGTTTCACTAACAACAGTTATTTTAAAATACGCCAAACAGTCAAAGATCTCAAAGTTGTGACTTAAAGCGCGAAGGAATTAGTATTTTTCAGTCTATTGTCTCACACAAAAGAGGAAAATTTAGCATCAACGCTCTCTTTTGGGACGGTTATGGAAGAAATAGATAATCTTCTGGATGACACTAACAGCATTACGTATAACTGAAATAGTATTCAGGTCAATATTAACAAATTTAAGTCTGTGGGACTCGCAACGGACAAGGTCTGCTTTTGGATATTTTTCACGAATCCTTGGCTGAACACAGTTTTTAAATGCTACCCATCACTGGGCAGCCATCGTAGCCTTGGCCAAGTAGTTTATCCATGTGAAAAATGTACATAATGTATTCGCTGACAATGAAACTGGACACAGCCAGTGGGGTCTCTCTAAACAACAATGGCAAAACCAATGAATTGTAATCGAGTACAATCCCCATCAACACGTCTGTTAAGTGCTAAGATACCTGCATTTTATTAACCAAATACCAAGAAAACGAAGTTAATTCACTCTACTGCTGCTTGTATATTTTGATTTCTTGCTGCTGCCAGTGCTCCGTCGATACAAATCAACGTTTTGACTCTAATGGTATGTGAAGAACTTTTTTATATAGCTCTTCTATCACAAACTGGTGGATGTGTTTAACCTGCTATTATATTTTATTGAGCACTAACACTGACCGTAACTCCACAAAATCTAAATACATTTATCAAGATGACTGCACTCTTCAATATTGTTCAAACAAACTTTCACATAATATATCAAATTAAAAGACAGCTGGCAAGGTTTTTTGTTCCAAGACAAAAAAAAAACACTTTTTTATATTCTAGGTCATTACTAAATATAATGATATAACTATTAATTATATATGCAAAAGAAAACAAATCGTTACGACTAACGTGCTATAGAATATTGAATTGCAAGCGTACATGGTTGGACATTAACAACACAGATTAGCTTGTTACAGTTTATTACAATGTAACAATAGCTTATTTATATCCTTATAAACTTTATTATAATGAAAGCACAACATGTTAAGTTGCTTCCAAGCAGAGGTTAATTGATTTGAAGGTGTAAAAAAAATGGCTATTTTAAAAAGTAAAATTTTACTACATAGATCTAGAATTACTAATTCAGATGGGTGTATGTGAATGAATGCCTGATAAGCCTAGGCCAGGCTAGGCTTGTGACGGCTTGTCTACTTCAAATGTACTTCAGTCACCAGTGGAAATACTACTTGTTCAGTTGCTACTTAGATTTTAATTGATCTGATGGTGCAAAAAAGTGGCTAGAATTTGGCTACTCAGAATCCAGGGTGCACCCCCCCCCCATGCTCGCGCCATGGTTAGGCTACACTTACACTTTAGTATCACTTACACGTGACAGTTATTTTAAATATTTAGTCAATTTAGAATCTAGATAATCTAGATCTAGATGTAGTAAATTCTAGTATATGTAGAGTCAGTAGTAGTGAGTAGTGTATTATATTAAATTATTAAAAAAGTAGATGAAATCTAGACTCAAGTCGATCTGTAGAAAAAGTAAATCTCTAGAATCTAGATCTTAGAATAGATCTCTATATTAGTATATAATTAGTGATTAGTCTTACCAGTAATCATGGACTGAACTGAACTTGGATGGACCAACTAGACTAGAATTTATAGATCTAACTTTAAAATCAGTGTTGACTTTTTTTTTTCTTTTCGAAACTTCCGGTTATTTGTAGATATTATATATATCTGTGATCGAGCCTATGTGAACGGCACTTTCGACATTGAAGGGGTCACGATGTGAATAATACCGTATACTATCACGGTATACCCCCTTTTTTTTCCAAACACGCACACGGACACTTTTGATATAGATGTCACGAACACACACACACACCTAAACCTAAAAAAAAAAAAAAAAAAGTCTAATAACATTTGAGTTAAAATCATTTGCGTTGGGAAATAGCCTACACTTTGACAGACCATTTTCAGATTTCAGAATAGACACTTTTGTTGTATAAGTTTCTTTCATTAATGAAGATTCACCATCACCAATCCTTTATTATAGTCTGTTGAACCGTTGGGGCACCACACAAGATCTGTTAATAGTCCATTCCTCTCTAGATAAGATAAATGACAGCACAAAGACCCATATCCATTCTTACATGTTGTCTATTTTCATAGCTTGCTCTGTCTGCCTCGAGATCTTCTTCTTTTTCCTGGTAGGCCTGTATATAATATACTAGAACTGTTCCCATGAGGAAGGTATTTGTAAGGGCCTTAAAATTGTGATATGGTTGTAGAATTTTAGTTTGCGTTTTTTACTGTACTTAGCAGTTCATCGTGGGATCCAATCGCAGTATTAGTCATATGGTATATGCCATTTTGACTGTCGTTCGATGGTCTCTCGATCTCGATGGTGCTGGGTTTAACCCTCATCAGCCGTCATGGTAAAAAGTTTGAACACGTTATTTTCCCCCCACATCCATTCTTGGTTGAAATTTAGCACAATTTTTTATTGGCGTCGAAAATACACAAATCGATTTTTAAAAGTAATTAACCAATTATCGATTAATTACTGGTACCAACAAGAGGAATAAATCCTTCAGTATTCACAGACATGGTTAAATATGTCGATTTTTTTTTTAAATATTTTTATTCAAATTTAATTATATGTGCATCCTAATTTAAGTTGGCCTATTGATCAAATAAAATTTAGACTTGAATACACATTTCTATGCTAATGCAATTCTATCCGTCTTTCCTTGTCAGAAAGTTAAAATTGTTCCAGCGCGTACCAAATATCGTTCTGTTGACGTCTTTTGTGTACAGAACAGACTAACTACAAGGCGCTTTTGGATTATCACGAAAATGGCTTAACGAGGATAAAGCCCATTACAAAACACAGCTACAAGTGCTTTGAATGTTCTTCCCATATCAGTATCAGCACTTTTTTTTTTTGTTGTTGTCAGGGCATCAAAAGGACCTATACCGCAATAAATTAAGGCATCAAATACCCATAAGTACGTCACTATTATTAAGTGAGCTAATAAAAGGGATCTTAAAAACCTTTTTAGTCCAACAAGTTAAATCCCCTTTCAGACCTTGCGATCCATATGACAGATAATGTAAAGGTTATGTGTTTCTGTGGCCCAAGGCGAGTGTTTCATGTGGTCAGCACAACGACCAATTAACCGCCTTTACTTTTCACCAACTAATGTCAGGTACCCATTTGAGCTGGGTGGACTCAGAAGCGCAAAATGATCCCGGAATTAAAAATTCCAGTCTTCACCAGGATTCGAACCCGGGACCCTTCCCTCCACCCCACCCCCCAGCTCGGAAGCCAAAGCGCTTCACCGCGACTCCAGTTCTTATAAAAATCTAGGTCATAGAGAAAAAAAAACCTCGATCACTATCATTCGGAAAAGCAGGCAAGTTGGGGGGGGGGGGGGGTCGCGCGCTCCTTTGTATTCAAATATAATTTGTCTGTTGTCTTAGTGCGCCAATTATTACAGGAGGCACTGTTGATATTGAGAGAATTAAGTGACACTTTTAGCGTCTTCATTCGGAGATATCCATGAGATCCCTTTTTTTTCAGCGTTGTTTGATTGGCCAAAAGAACTAGAAACCTCTTATAAATAGTGGTGTGGGAGCCAGATTTTATATTAAATGTGCCTAGTCGGTCTAAGTTGGTCATCGAAGTTGAGACTAGATTTGGTTGGTGTACACATTGCATTTTGTGGACCAAAGTTTTGGAATACCCCTGGGCCTACTTTGCGTCGATTATTATTTTTTAAATCTTCACCTATAGGCCTACCCTCAGACTGTTAAACCGTTGGGGCACCGTACATGAACTGTCGACCGTCTTTCTCCATTCCTCTCTCTCTTGACTAAAATCTCTTTTCATTCTATGATGTTGTCTTATCCCTTCGATTTCTTTGTCTGCTTCTTTTTCTGCCTGGTTCTGTTCTCACCAGTAACGTCTTTACGAGCTCTTAAATTAGCACCTTGTGGTATGGTCCAACAGTTTTGATTTGCGTTTTTAACGCCATTTAATGTTTGATAACCATCTGGCAAGGGCCAGTAGCACTTTTGGACGCCTTCAGGGCAGAGTTTGGCGGAATAAATCGCACCGTCTGCCTACCTTTCTATATGGATCTGAGACATGCGGGTACTATACAGAAAGCAACTAAGACTACTTAAATTGAGCGCTTTCACCAAATATGCTTGCGCTCCATCATGGACATACGGTGGCAAGACCGCACTACAATCAGCGGTGTCCTTGCGAACGTCGGTATGGACAGTATACAGGGACTTTTTATGGCCCGACAGTTACACTGGGCAGGGCACGTATCTCGTATGGGAGACGAACATATGCCAAAGGCGGTCTTTTTTGGTGAGCTAAAAGGTGGTCGACGTAACAGAACTAGGCGCCCCACGGAAACGCTTCAAAGACCAGCTTAGGCGCCAACTTGCCTTAGCTGACATAGAAGAGAGCACCTGGTTACACGCGGCCTCAGAACGAGACAGCTGGAGCTCATTCACAAAGGCCGCGGGATACACATTTGAGACCAAAAGAAAATCCGCTTGCGAGGACAGACGCAGACGGCGAAAAGAAACTCTAAATCGACCACCTGCAGACAATGGTTATGCTTGCCCTGGATGTGGCAAAATATGTAGGTCACTGTATACATCCTTCGATCACTAATCTTCGTACTCGAAGACAAGCCTTATTATTAATGTTTAATATTTCACGATGCACAGTTAATGCAGATTAAATCACGTTAATTTATCCGCATTTTTTTCTACGCTTAAATTGGCTTTTTTTTTATTACCATCTGGTTGTCCTGTTTATATATAATATATTCTCTCTCAGCTGTTATTGAAGTTTATCAATGTAAAAAAAATAAATCAAATGTATAGGGGCATCAGCTTTCGTTTCCCTTGACGCACTTTTTAGAAATCCAGTTGCTTGAGTGCTTATGAATCTGACCAGAGGTGTGATATATTATATAGCTCTAGGGCTCACAGTGATCGAAACCGAGGGAAAGTGAGGGATCGAAAGAGAGCTAGCCTATTAAGAGATAATTTATAATTAGTGTATGCCTATCAACATAATAAGCATCATTTAGTAAGTGGGAAATGCGTATTCCAATGTTAATGAATTCATAAGTTTACAAAGATCAATCTGATCATATTTAGGCCTATAGATTTTATTACTATTGTAAGTATTGTTAAATATTTTTTGTTTGCAAAAGTGCTCTTCAGTTCCTCAGCATCAACATAATTCAGTCTCGCTCTTTATCTATTTGTCTTTTTGCCTCTTGATTGCATGCATAAAAAAGCACCATTGATTTAAATTGCTTTCGAAAAATAGAAATTCGCAAATCCGAAAAAGATGTGTATTGTGGGTACACAACAAGCGCAAGACGTCACTTTTCGAGTTTATTACGTCATGTCACAACGCAACAAATCCGCCTTCTTTTTTTGCTTAGTGGCAGACATGATTTGATACCAACTTTATTATGTCAATGTTAATAACATCCAGGTAAAAAAATAGGTTATAAAATAAAAGATTAGTTTGACCCCTAAAGCCGGTCTTTAGCCGGCAGGCTACCGCTAGAATTTAAGTCTATTTAGACTGAAATCGGGAAAATAGCTTCACAAGCAGGCACTAGTCAACAGGAAAATAGCAACGTCTCTGTGACCGGATTTGATCTTGTAGGTACAGAGAAGTCAACACACCAAAATGCCTGCGCCGGTTTTAAATATGACAGAGGGTCTGCCCATATCGGAAATAACGTTACACCGAGGAGAAACAGGTAAGATTTTAATTTCGTTAATCTATTTGTAAAGATCTAGTCTCCAGTCCAGATATAAAAGTTTAGTTAGACTGTCACTAGATAGATCAATTGTCAATAGATATCTAGATTCTAGACTCAACTCTGTGACTCCACTCTACTAAGACTCTAACTCTTACTAACTTACTTAGTCTTCACTTATCACTCTACGTCTCTACTAAGGGCAAAGGCTACTAGATCTAGAATAATCTAGATATAGTAGTAGATCTATTCTAGATCTAGTAAGTACTAGTCTACCTACTAATCTAGATATTCTAATCTAAGATATATATATAGATCTAGTTACTAGTAGAATTCTAGACTAGTTCTAGTCACTAGTCTCTGAACTCTGCCTCTGCTCTGGTTATTCTAAATTAGTCTATAGGTCTAGTCATATTTATGATATTATATTAAATTATAATTATATATATAATTATAGTCTATTCTCTAATCATAAATTTTTAAATTATACTCATAGCCTAATCCTAACTAATCATTACTAATTATCATTATGTTATGTTAATTGTAAAATTAGGTCCTTTTATCTTATAGACATATAAATACAGTGTATTTGTCATTGGAAACAGTACTTACTGGGCATTATTTTATTTATTAGATCTAGACTATTATATCTCTAAATGACAAAACTAGATAGACTATGTATGAAAAAAAAAAGGCTGCACATTCAAGGAAATTTATAAACATAAATAAATCTATAAATCAGTTTTCTAAGTTTTATTCAATTATCATTCAATTATGTTATTATTATTATTACTAATTTTTACTAATTTAATTAGTCTCGTTATCAAAACTAAAAATTGTTTTGAAGATCATTATCATATTTGTGGTTGTTATTTTTTTTTAAATTAGTTCTACATTTGTACTATTGTCTATAGCAGAAGTTTTCAACCTTTGGTCACTCTGGACCACCAACATAGGAGAATGTGGTGTTGTTTTTTTTTTTACTTGAAAGAATACAAAAAAGTTGTTGTTTACATTGGACTTGGATAACAGGGTTAACATTTCATTTATAAAAAGTCAACAGAATCCTTTGAGGGAGGTTAGTTGAAGACACTGTGAATGTTCTAAGCTGAAAACAGAAAACTGTGTTCCACATTAAAGTTTATTAGGGTTTCATTGATGTTGTCCATCTAGTCATGGACTTGGTTTATTTCTCTCTGTTGCCATGTGATGTTCTGCCTATTTCACATATTTGGAATATATCCATTTTATTATTTGTTATGGTACATCTATATTTGAGTAGGTTATTTATACTTGCATTACTTATGATATATTTTGAGCAACACAGTAGAGTCCTAAAATAAATACTTTGTTAGATAGAAAATATAAGGAAATAGGAACACAGCCTTTTAAATAATTTCCAATATATTCTGGTATGACATGTTGGATAACTAATAATAATCCTACACTGAACACTCCAGGAAGCATAACATTTAAGAATATATCATGTCAACCACATCCATATTAATGCAGTCCACCATTTTCATAAACAACAACAGTCCAACAAAAAAAAATTGGCCACCAATTATAACCTTCCTTCCAAAAAAATAACAGTCCTGACTTCCATCCAATCTGGATTATAAATTATTAAACTACACCCTGAAATCAATGTTAAACAGCAATCACAAAGAAGAGTGGCTCAACCAATGGGTATTAGGAAGCACAGGCAGAGTTATGTGCAAAGAAATGACTACGCCTAACAAATTGTACAGTATCAATTTCCTCCCTGCAAAAAGCTATCTTTAAACTAAGAAAAGGATTATAGATTTTGCCAATTTCTATCCTTGCTAGTCTATCCAATCAGAGCATGCAAGAAGACTATTCTCAATTAAAAAACAAAATTCAGGCCCATTGCCTAATGAAAGAAAATAATTGTAAAGTATAGCTTGTGTTGTTATAAAGAAGGCAAGTACAAATCAAGAAAGTGTTTAAAAATATTTGTAAAAGTGTGAAATTTATTTTTGTTTAAATGTACTTTCTAGGCTTAGGTTTTAACATCAGAGGAGGCACAGACATCCCACATTTCAAAGAGGACACGGGTATATTTGTAACTAAGCTCAAAGAAGCTGGTGCTGCCTACAGGGATGGTCGTTTGAAAGAAGGAGACAAAATTTTGGAGGTAAGGAGCTTCCAGTTAAATATTATTCCATTATATCTAGCAAGTTTTGTGTAAATGTTTAGTTTCTATAAATTAGATCTGCAAATAAAATACATTTCAATTTCCAATGACTCATATCCCCTTCACCTGAAAAAAAAAAGTGATTTATTCATGTCAGCCTTAATTATTTCAGTCAATTTGTTAAGTAAATGATGTGATGAATTATATGAGGCAAGTGATATAGTAAAGGCATTGGTTTTGCCAGCAATACAAAAATAGATTTTAGGGAAAATCAAATGTGTGTGGGTTGGTGTTGTAGACTAGTTATTAACTCAGATGTTTTAGCTTGATCATGTTCTAAAATAATTAACATAATAATAATACTCTGTTGTAAATAATGTTCCATTTTAATGATTTTTATTACTCTTAAAATAGTACTACAGAATTCAATATGCATTAAAGAAAAACCTAACTGATCATGTTGGAAATGGTACATTAACCCTGTAATTCTAGTTCTTTTATTTTCAATATAACATAGAAATGGTGCATTAACCCTGTAATTCTAGTTCTTTTATTTTCAATTTAACATAGAAATGGTGCATTAACCCTGTAATTCTAGTTCTTTTATTTTCAATTTAACATAGAAATGGTGCATTAACCCTGTAATTCTAGTTCTTTTATTTTCAATTTAACATCTCATACCTCTCCAATATCAGTTTAAAAAAAAATGTGTTATTATTTATTGTTTATTAACAAAATCTTGTATGTATAGACATAGATTTCCTAATTGTATTGACCATTCTCCCTTGTTTTTATCATTTAGGATACTTAGGAAGAAAATTATGCCTTAATATAATTATATATATAATGTTATTGTGCATTTTGCTTTTAGGTGAATGGACACAAAATTCAGTCAGTAACCCACAATGAAGCTGTCCAGATATTCATCACTGCTGGTGAGACAGTGCATTTGAAGGTTCAACATGGTGCTGAGGAATACATCTTGGTAAGTTCTTTGAAATCAATCATAGACTTTTATTGGACATCTACAACAAGTGGTTATGTCTCTAGTGTCTTTGGCATGTAACTGAAATGTAATGGATACAAGTCTAAGTTTTGTTGAAATGGTGTCATAAAGAATAGTCCTCCCTTAGTGGTGTTTCATATTTTTTATGATTTGTGAAGGTTGTGAGGTATATCCACTTCCTTGTTAACAGATATCTTTAATAGAAAGAAAATATTTGGATTTTATTTAATCTGTAGTAGACACAAGATTTATTTATCTGTAAAATCTCATAACCTTAAGCTCTTATTTAAACCCTAGCAAAGATGATTGTAAATTGAATAGAAAAACTATAACTGTTTTTGTCTGAATGTTTACAGAAACAACTAGAAGCAAGAAAAGGTGGAGGTGGTGGCCTTATCATTTTGGTTCTTCTTGGTTTGGCTGTTGCGGCAGGAGTTGGCTTCTTCATTCTCAATAAAAAATGAGCTTGGTATAACTTAAGCTGTGTAGAAATCAACAAAAACTTGAATGCATTCTATTTAGAAACTATTTTTTACTGCATATTTGATTTGAATTATAAGAAATATTTTGTAATTAGTAGAAAATGTAAACAATTTGATCTAATTTCATTGATGAATTGGATGTGTTATAATAACCTATATGCAGTTCAATCCTAGCAGAACAAATTAAAAGAGGCTGATTCCACAAATAGAGAAAAAAAATGTCCAGCTTTGATATCTCTTGTAACATTATTGAATGAGAGAAAAAAAAACATCTTAATATTAAATGATTACATTAAGAAATCATCTAAAAACAAAAAAAATGTATATAGTTTTTAGTGAATGAACAGTTTTTTATTTTTTATTTGAGGAAAGTTATTCCTTGTAATGATTGAGAATATCATTAGGTCTGAACACAACTGTATGTCCCTCCAGTCCAAAGGTCTCAATTGTAAGTCCCTTCACCCCACACGTTTTTGCTTATCATTCAATTTAAAATGAAAAAATATTTGTCGACGTCTTTCAGTGTGTATTTTAGCCATTTCTCCAAAATTGCAGACAATTAATTTTAAGTACCAGTATTTTAAGTTATGTTTTAAGCAAGTTCTTTTAAACATAGATATTTTGTAGATGATTAATTTATTGTCACAAGAAATTAGTCTACCCATTAGTTACTCTATATTTTAAGGTAGATTCTAGGTAATCTACTGATCTTCTAGAAGTTTGTAATATACCTTTTTTTTTATTATTATTTATTTGAACAGATGTGCATAGACGTTTATAAATCTGTTACATTGAGCATAACTATTCAACCATTGATGAATGATGTTTTTTTGTTTTTTTTTAACTGGCACTCATCTCCATTAACTTCCTTGTGTGATTGTGAGAACTATATCCTGTCCTATTGCCTGTTATTGTTAACCAGCCAGATCTTATATTGGTGATAAACCACCAACAATTTGTATATCTTAATTTGCTGCATTAGCAATACATAAGAAAAACCAAAACCCCATAAGAAGGTATTACTAATGTATTTGTTCATGTTGTGAATGAAATATTGTGCCACTTGAAGTTTCCATCATAAAACAAAAGATACTGAGAAAACTAGACAAGGAATCATCAATAAAAAGCACACAATAATTAACTCTTGTAAATTGTTGCCTCATTATATGTGATTCTTATTTTTTTCTCTTAGGTTTACATTACTACAATTCAGCTCGTTTTAATTTTTCATTCTTTTTTTTTTTTCCTTTGAAAGTTTGAATTTAAAAAAAAAGTCTTTTGAAGGGTATTGAATTATTTAAATAATTATTAGTTATTGAATTGTCTTAGTCCTAAGAATTTGTTGTTGTTTTTTTGGCTTAAAAGGTTATTCTAGCAATAGCAAACTAACCTAAATTTAAAATTGAGAAACTAATCAAGCTTTCAACTTTAGCTTACACACTTTGTGATTGCATTGCTGCTATTCAAATTTAATGTCACTAAAAGCTTTGAAGGTCTAAATAGCAGTGTTTGCGGCTCTGAGGCCGTTTGTTAATAAGGCAGCTGTCTCAATTTTCAAGATGCAGATGAATAAAAAATTTTTAGTGCCTAAATGGGATTTTAGTGAAAGCATCTATTTGATTTTCAAAACAGTGAAACATACTAATTTCCTCCTGCCTTTCTAGCTTAGTATCAAATAAAGATATGGATGAGTAAACGAAACTAAGAATACTACACAGCATCCCAGAAATAAAGTAGGACATTTCAATCTACTAGGAGACTGATACTTTTAAACTACTAAGTCTTCTTGGATATACTGATTAGAAATATGGTAATACATTACATACACTACCTGATACAACTGCTTTGGTACTGTATTGCTTTAATTTAAGTTGCATTTTTAACAATATAGAAATTGATGTCAAATGACAATTTTTTAAACTTGCTAACACTTTTGATTCAACACATAAATAACATGAAAGTAGCCCTTCCAGTTGACATTGTGATTCTTCGCTTCAAGTTTCATTTTTTGTATTTTCATTTCATTGTATTAATTTTGTAATATAATTTTTACTTAAATTATTCATTATTATATATATGTTGGTATGAAAATATCTTCTTTTAAACCTTAGGCTGTAGACAATGTATTAGAAGTTTATCACAGCAGTGGTGAGCAGATTTTATGGACCAAAGGCTTCTTCATTGATGTTCCTTGGGCTATTGCTAGGCCATTGAAGATTTCAAAATCCTTCCCTGTGTACCTTATCATCAATTGCAAATAGTTGATGCTAACACTCATAACTTTATGACACAGCTAGTATTCTTAAGTTTAATGAGTATGCAAGTCTACACTTTATTCTTGACATGAATTTGTAGTCCCTGGAAACAACTTCCTCTGCAATCTTTTAGCTTAGCAATTTCATTCCAGTGAAGTTCTGGTGTCTAAGTTCTATGTCACTTCTCTAAATACTTACACAAAGCAAGGTTTTTATAGTTCAATTATACTCAATTTGATAGTTTTTTTTTTTTTTTAAACTGAATTTTAAGAGTTTACTTTTGTAAGTGATGTATTATGTACTTTTCACCTTGTATTCTAGGTTGTAAAATTTATTTTGCATATTAGCAAACCAACAAGTTAAAACATTCATCTTAATCAGTTCATTGGACTTGTGCTGATTGTGAGAGTGCAACTAGTGATGGAAGCTGTTTAATGATTGACCTTTCAACTCTCAACACTAATAAAAGATGCTTAATAATTGCATGGTTGTACCAATTAATTTTTTTTCAATTACTACCTCTATTTGCACATAAGACCTGTCAGAAAGATTAATAAGGAATGCAGTATTTCCCAGCTGTGAATTACATACTTTTGCCACATCCTGCAGCCAGGGACTGTTTAGATGTTCTTTTGGTCTCAATATAGTGAAGACTAGCCATAGAAAATAAACAATAGCTTCAGTAGGTTTAAGAAATTAAATATCAATATTCCATGTAAAATAAGTTCTGAGTTCAGTAACACAATACTGGTACTCAAATTGTAGGCCAAACTGAAATCTCTGAACAAACAGAAGTTATACCACAAACAAAACATAAGATTTGTAGTTTCATAAAAATATAACTTAATACCACTCAATAAAATAAATATCTTGAAAATAAATTTTATTCTAACATTATACCACATAATAAACATCTTGAAAACAAAGATTGTTCTAACATTTAGTCTCATGGTCCAATAGATACAAAGAAAAAAAAAAGGGGGTGGGGGCGAGTAGCAACATTTTCTTTATTTATGACATGAATGAACATGTTTCAATAAATTACAATAAGTTACCACACTTTTTAACAAGCTTTTTTATTATTATCTCAAGATAAATGTTTCTAATGCAAAATTTTTATATTTGATACTGAAATTAAGTAATTAGAATGTTGCATAAATGAATAATGCAGGGCAGATTGCAAATTAAGGCTATTAAGTTGGCCATATTGGAGCATGTCAAATTTGGTAACCGCTTCCATAATCTATGACCAGAACTATTGAATTAGCTCAAATCAATCTGCACAAAGTATAGTGTTTTTTTTTAAAATAGATTTTAACAAAGTCCCATTCTGTTTATGTGTAAACTTTATCATCCCATTTAGTTAGAGTACAGTTTAAACTACCATCCTGTGCATTTTCTTGTCTTTTCATGAATTCATGTGAGTAGGCTACCAAAGTTTATTGATATACTAAGGTCAAGTTGAAGCAGTTAGTGGCTTAACATGGCCATATCTTGTCCTCAAAGTAAGATATTGTCTTTAGTTTTGCTAAGCAAAGTATAATCCAACACAACTGTTTGTGAATCACGTTTGTGACTTTTTACCAAGGCGACTGAAAACGCCACTGGACTTGACAGTTAAGACAGAAGGAGTTGCTTGTGTTGCTGCTTTGAGTTTCTTTACTTTAGTTGGGACATTCTGTGTGGACGAGACAACTGGAGAAGACTGCAGCTCTTCTCTTTTGACACCTAACCGATCTTGGACAGTTACTAGATTAGATAAGAAACAAAAAAAAACAAAAGTTAATAAAAGTTTGCTTCTAACACTTAGTGAAACTTAAGACAGATTTATTACATCATATTAACTAGCTAGAAATTTCTAGTTTTATAGGTACTTAAAAAGTAACCATATTAAATTCCAATTAATAGACTATTCTTACTACTACACTAGCTTCTATCATACAACTTTGTACTGATATTGCAGTGGGTGATAGTAGCTAACCAGTCAGTGAACTATAAACAACTTAAGGCTGAACTGTTAACTTATAACTTATTTAGATTAGATGCTCACATTTGTGTTTCTTGGCAGGGGATGCTAAACGTGAGCTGCTAGTCACTGTAGAGGAGTCAGCTTTGGAGCCAAGTCTTTCCTTTAGGGATGGAGCTTCTTTTTTGGCAAAATCTGATAGCACTCCTTCTGTAGTTGTGGAAACCTCTGGTCTTTGAATATCTAAATTTTGTATTAAAAATAAAATTTTAGCATAGCAAGGGATTTTAGTTGTTCTTGTGCAGGGGCATAGCTAGGAATTTGTTATTATTTGGGGGCTCAACCTCTTTGGGGCCCCTGCATTTTGCGTAATATTTAACATTTAGTGTAAAAGAAAAAAACTTTCTCTGGGGGCCCCCCTCAAGTGGTGGCACAGGGGGGGATTTCCTAAGTGAACAATGTTGCTTACTTTTGTGCATCAATTTAGCCTCATATAATGATAAAAAGTATAATTTTACAAAAATAAATGTCCATGATCTCAGGCAATGGTAACCCTGTCATCATTAAAGTGCTCTTTTAGTAGAATTATAATAAGAGATAACTGTAAACATTTTCTCAGATATAGGCAAGGCTAGCGTTTCAAAAAACAACAACAAAAAAACACCACAGTTATCACTTTACTTACAGGCAGTTTTTCTATCTTCTGTTGTCTTAATAGTTTTCTTAATTTTCAATGGTTCTCTAAGACTGGATCTGTTCAGAGAAACTTTAACATTGGGTTTCTTTACAGAAGATGCTCCAGGATTCTTCAACACGCCTGCATATGGCAAGCTCTCCTCACGGGCATCTGAAGGCTGAGCCAAGTCTTCCAAGGATGCAGCAGATGCTGTTCTCTTTAAGCCCGACTTTCCACCCAGACGACTAAATACTGATCCTGGCTAAAAAAAAAAGTTAGCATTTTCTCTATGGTATAAGCTGTATACATTGTAATATTAAATTATAAAGAGATTAGTGAATGAACTGTTTAATAGACATACTGATAGACTTTGTGTAGCAGCTAGTTTCTTTCCTGAAGTTATTGTCACTGTTTCATCATTGTTATCTGTCCCAAGTCTTTCAAAAACAGAAACTTTTCTTTTCGTCTTTGAGGGTTCTAAGAAAAATAAGGACATATATATACATATATATTATATAAATATAATGCATGTAATATTTTTGCCACAAGCCAAACCAGCAAGCTAGATGATATGACTCATAATATACAGTTTACAACAAAGTTTTAAAAAAAATTAATATTACATGAAAATTCATCATTCTACAAATACACTAAAATAACTTAGAACTCTTTTTAGCATTGAAGTGGGGCAGCCGAGAATGTTCCTGATTAAAGAACAAGCAGGGATGGGTCACTGGATAAATTTAGTTTTTATGAAAAGATTATTCTGTTATTTGAATATTTTACATTTTAATGTACTGAATTTTTTTTATTCAGAGAAGCTACTTTGTTCAATATCAATTGTGTTTCTGATTATTAAAAGTTTACTTTATCAACAATGAATTCTTATTATGAACCTCCATCCCAGTCAAGTGAAAATGCATGTCACAAATATTGTGACCATACAGGGGACACATGTTTCTTAGCAATGCAATTATTACTTCTATTGATATATGTTGATTAATTACTTACACCCGACACCTATGGGTTAGCTAAAAAAATCAAATGTTTTTTTTTGGTTTCTGGTTTATTATAAACACAAGGCTAAACGTCTGCACAAATAACACTATTACATTGTTATATTAATAATAAACTTCACTTTTGTTTAAATTTTAGTTTTCATTACTGTCTACATATAATGCATCAAAGTACCTGGTGGTGGAGGCTTTGGTGACGGTGATTGGCTCATTGGTGCTGCTTCTGGATGTTTACTTGTAAAATGATTCACCATACGACTTGCAGCTATGTACAGAAGAAGTAACCACATTACATTGTACTTACTATCTTATGTATAATTTCAATATGCATAAAGTTTCAGTCAATGCCATCTTTAAACTACAATACAGTGTATTCATATTCATCTGTCTAAATACACATTCAATAAATGTAGATTCAAAAATGTGTCTACCTGTTGACCTTCGTGACATTGGGGTAAGTGATAAGGAACTTGGGGATGAAAGGGAAGTAAAGGATGGCATCAATAATTTATCTTTGGCTTCCTACAAAGAAAATTTGAGATAAATATTTTACTTACAAAAAATGATTTATTTATATTGTAATTATTAGGAAATAAAATATTTAAAAAAAATTCTTATATATAATATACATGAAATTATACTTATATTATTGAAATGTAGAAAAAAGAAATTGTTATAAAAACAACTAAAAAAGTTATTTTCATGCAGATATTCATTATAGAAAACCTGAAGCAGGTTTGCCCAACATTGTTGTCATGGTCAAAACACTTAGTCTGGCACACACATAAGTTTATCTTGCAGGAAGAATCCTCCCTAATCTCTTTCTAAAATTCCAATGACAGAGAAATATAGTATTTCCGCAAAGACTTTGTCAAAAAAAAACAACAAACAAACTTGAATTCAACCTTAAAGTTAAAGTTGACCACTTTCTAATCAAGAAAGTCATTAAATTGTTTCTCTTGTTTAAGTCTTCTTATCTTATCTATATAATACAGACGTTACTTCAAAAAAGAAGATGATTACGTCCTACGCGTCATGCATTTAGTCATGCATATTAACCAATGACTTAAATTCTGCCAAGTCACTGGTTTTCCTGGCTAGCTCAGGCAACCCATTCCATGCTCTAATAGCACTAGGGAAGCAGGAGTATTTGTACAAATTTATCCTAGCATATGGGACAAGGAATGTGCCTTTATCTTTGTGTCTTTCAGATTATTTTATTAAATTTTGTTTTTTGTATTTGAAGATTATGGTTCAGTGTTTTATGTATAGTTGTTACTTTACTTTTGAGTCTTCTGTCCTGAAGGCTTTCTAAATTTAGTGATTTTACTAAAGGTGTTACTCTAGTCAAATGTGAATATTCGTTTGTTATGAATCTCACTGCTCTATTTTGTGTCTGTTCCAGTTTCTTAATGTTTTCTTGAGTTGAGGGGTCCCAAACGGAGGATGCATATTCTATTATTGGCCTAACCAAGGTTAAATAACATTTTAGTTTTATGTTCTTATTTGATTTATAGAAATTTCTTTTAATAAATTCTAATGCTTTGTTTGATTTTTTGATAGTTTCATCAATATGTAGATTCCATGACAGTTTTTCATTTATTATGACACCTAGGTATTTTGCATTTTTAGTCTGTGTTACTGGTTTGCCATGAATAAGATAAGTGGAATTAATTTGTTTTAGTTTTTTGGTTACTCTTAACAACTGACATTTTTTTGGGTGGAAAGACATACTCCAATTTGATTCCCATTTCTGTAATTCATCTAATTCTCTTTGTAAAATATCTGTGTCTTGTGTTGTTTTTATTCTTCTATATATTATGCAATCATCTGCAAATAATCTAACTTTTGTTCCTGAAGTAATGCAATTTGGTAAATCATTTATGTAAATAAAAAATAGTAGTGGACCCAAGACTGTTCCTTGAGGTACACCTGAGTTTACTGTTATCAGTGTTGATTTAGAGCCACATTACAGTTTGTTCCCTCCCTATCAGAAAATCTTTAATCCACTGATGCAGTGGACCATTAATGCCGAAATACTTTAATTTTTTTAAGCAAACTATGGTGGTGAACTTTGTCAAATACCTTAGAAAAATCTAGTAAGATAGCATCTATTTGTTCACTATTATCTAAACCTTTTGAAAAATCATCAATTAGTCCTATTAGTTGTGTTTCACATGATCTATATTTCCTAAAGCCATGTTGGTTTGGGGTGAGGACATTATGTTTGTCTAAGTGGTTTATGATGTTGCTACATATTTACATTAAGTGATCCAAACTTCAAATTAAGCAGATTCCACTGTACCTAATAAAATCTTCCTACCTGTTTATATACATCCTTGGCATGTTTTAGAATAGCAATAACATCTCCTAGCCTTGTTATTCCCATGTCTGTCAAATACTCTTTGCTTAGATCTAAAAGCATTTCTCGTGTGATGCGATTATCTGTAAACATCACTGCATAATGAGCAGAATCACCGGCAGGGATGCCAGCTTTGGTAAAAAAATTAAGCCAATAAGAAGTCTCTGGAAAAAAAAAGAGAAAAAGAAATTAGGATTATATTATAAGGTTTATTAATTGACTGCTTGGGGCGTGGTGGCTGAGTGGTAAAGTGCTTAGCTTCCTAACCAAGAGGTCCCAGGTTCAAATCTCAGTGAAGATTGGGGATTTTTTTTAATTTCAGAATTTTTAAGGGTGCCGCAGAGTCCACACAACTCTTAAACTCTAATGGGTACCTGAATTTAGTTGGGGAAAGTAAATGTGGTTAATCCCTGTGCTGGCAACATGGCACATACATGACACCATTGTTGATTATCTGCCATAGAAAAAGATTACCTTTACATCATCTGCCCTAAAGATCATGACACAATCATTAATCATCTCCCATAGAAACAGATGACCTTTATATCATCTGCCCTACAGATCGCAAGATTTAAAAGGGGTATTTTACTTTTTATTGATAGCTTACTAAGTGAAAAGTACTGGTTAATATCTGAAATGGACCAAATTTAAACTTTAAGATTTTTTTTCTTCTGTCATATATTTTAATGTAAGCTTATATATATATATATATTAAAATTATTATATGTGCATTGCACTAATACTAATATTACTAATATTGAAACATTTTAAAATGGGCAATGGGTTTAAGCTATTATCTATATAGGCGATAGACAACTAAAGTGTCTAAAGTCTACTATAGACTATACTCACTGCCTGACACTGCCTATAGAGATCTTTTTTTAATTTAATGCTAAAGAAGTTATAGATATAGTTATATAGATCTAGCTAGATTATTTTTAGAATATACTTTATTTAGTTGACATTCCAGATTAAAACACTGCTCCGCTAGTATTATTATAAATATAAAAAGTAGTGATTAGTAAATCATTAGATAAAGTTTAGTAAGTATTCTAATTCTAAGTCTATGTGACACTATCTTAGTATCTATTAGATTTAATGAGATCTAGATTAACTAGATAGATCTTGATATCATATAGAGGAGGTTCTTATATTTTGGACACTTCATAACATTCTCCTTCCTTGAACGCATCGCTTTTTTTGTTTGTAATTCATTTGTTTTTATGTTTGGAGCAAAAATCGACGTTTCGGGATTGCGCATGTCCAATTTTAGATAAGTTCCGGTAATTTTGATCTGTTTTTCCAAAGCAGATGGCAGTTTTTTAGATTCTCTGTAACCATGTATGTCAAGCTGTTGTTTTAACCTCCCCCGGCAATTCATACCCATATAAAAAGGGATGAAGGCTATATTATGAGCCTGTTTGATCGTAGGCTGATGGGCATATCAAAATAATCCTAATCCTTAGAAAGACATTCCAATCACATTTATACCGTTAGCTGTTAAATAAAATTTAAAAAGGTGATCACTCCAGATGAGCTAGCAGTGAGGAATGGTATACACTATAAGCGTTTAGTGTCACAAACTATCAAACAGGCAGTGGAGGGAAGGGGGGAGAGTCATGAAAAGAATTATAAGCATCTATGGGAGGGAGGGGGTGTTAATGTGTCACAAAACGAACATCCAAATTATGAAAACAAGAAAAGGGTCCTTGGATGGAAATTAAAAGAAAGACAGAGAGAAAATACATGTAGCCAATGTAGCCTAGTTGAAAATATCATGTTTATTAAATTATAATAATTAATTTTATAGATATATATAATCTATATAGATTTATTTCTGTCTGTTTCTACACATAGATTACATAGGTATATAGCTATAAACGATAATATATATATATATATATATATATATATAAATATATATATATATATTTATATATAGAGAGAGAATAAATATATAATATAAATAGAGTTAGAGAGAGAGACACAGAGAGAGTATATGAGGAAATAGACTATAAATACATATTGCAAAAGTGAATCTACTTCTTTTAATACAAATAAAAAAAAATTAAGTAACACAGTTACACAGATATAATTTATTAGCAATTACATAGTGATAGTGGTATACAACGACAGTGCTCACTGTCCAAGGGAGGAGAAAGCCCAAAAACTGCGTTCAATATAGGAGTGAGCATGAAGTGACCCGCTTTATTTTAAAATAAAATCTTGACTATGAGCGGTAATTCAAAGGAATACAGCTGTTTTTATAGTCCTTTAGTTGCAGAATAAGAATCTGCTTTCAGTTTTTTTGTAAGTTAAACTTTCACCAAATAAAAAAATAAAATAAAAATTTGACCTAGATCTAGTTCCCGTAAGTCGGTGTTCAGATATAAGAATCTACTATACTGACTATAGATCTAGATCTACACAATTTAACACATCCCTTCATCAGAGTCAGTCAGAGACTTTTTTTTTTTACATTTAGAATACATCTCTCTTAAAAATTTAATATTAATTCTCTTGACTTAAGTTGAGGGTCTCTTATGTACGTATTACGTGATAACCGTTATGTTTGATTCTAGTCTACTTCTAGCTCTGGGCCTGGGTCAGACAAAGATCTAGAATCTAGATTCATTCTAGATTCTAAATTCTATGACTATTTACACGTTGTAGACGTAGATAGAGCCTATACATTGAAATGCAGGTTGTGGCTCAATGCTAATAGACGGTTGGCTGCCTATTTTATTTTTAGTTAAAACTTTTTATTTTTAAACAAAAAGCATGGATAGTGAATCTAAAATCTATTCTAGATCTAAAAATTAAGAGCGATCAAAACAATGCATAATGATAATAATTAGATCTATTAACAACAAACAATCAAGTTGTATTAAAATATCTAGATCTACTCTATATTAAAAATTATTGAAAAAAAAAATTGCTATAATAATCTAGACTACCTGACATCGTTGCCATTTTCTTTTCGTGTAGATCTAGATCTATATCTAGGTCAGCGATGGAGATATTCCGTCACAATAAATTGACTATAAATCAACGCTGTGCTCAGTCGAACCAAAAAAAATCGAACTTATGGTTATCTATAGCCAGGCATAAGAAAAAATAAGAAACCAAAATCAAAAGTAGATATTCTAGATTAGAGAGCTCTATTCTAGATCTAGATCTAGATCTAGACACTAGGAAAAAAAAATCACTAAGCGAAACTACAAATTATTTCGAAAAAAAAGGATCATTATTAGATCTAGATCTAGGTCTCTATTCACTATATCATATTCATATCCGATATCGATTGTCTATTCAGATAGTCTCTGAGATAGACTTTGAGTCACTTTGACTTAGTCCTCTTAGTATCATACTAAGACATCTAGATCTAGATAGTTAGACTTGTTGACTTGTCACTTACTCAACTTACTGACTTAGTTATTACTTAGTCTAGATCGTAGTCTAGAGTACAGATTAATCATTACCAGAGCAGATCTAGTGAGATCCTTCCTACACGAGGTGACTAGGAGGTAGATCTACACTACATTATCTATCATCTAGTGACCTAGTCCCTAGTCACTCCACTGCAGTCTGTCTGACTCCAGTGTCACTGTCTCGCCTAAATGACCTAATGCCTAATCAATCATATTATATATTTCATTATATTCTTATTGTAGTCAACTGTAGACCACTGTAGTGTCAGTGACTCCTCACACTCATACTCATAACGAGTTCCGTCTATCTACTCTAGTCTAGACTCTACAGTATACTCAAGCCCAAGCCTACTGTCACTTAAGATCTAGTCTAGATCTTTTATACTTGGCCATCGAGTTATAATAATGAACACAGACATGATGGTTGACATGGAAAATAATGAAGAATCTAGATTATCTAGATCTTCTCAAGATCAAATTAACTCAAAATCTAATGCTTCTCTTGTACCTGATTTTGTGCCTGAGATGAATTCTGAACAGACAAATCATAATGATGTAGTAACACAAGAAGAAAAAGATAATTTATATGGAAATGGACCTGGAAGTGACAGTATAATGGTAGAGATGAACTTGAGGGACACAGCAAGTTGTGAAGTCAATAATAAAGCGACAAATGAATTTGCTCTTCCTACTCCTCTATCATCGGAATTGAAGAAAGTGAAAGATCTCAAAGACAAAGCAATGAAATCAAAAAGTGACATTCCCGAAAGGTCCAAAACCAAAAAAGTTCATGATGATAAAGAAATTATTACACCCGAAAGTAGTAGCATAAATATTTCTTCATTTTACAAGGAGCCAGAGTGGAGCGGTTTGTGTGAAGCTGATTACACTTTTGATGTGCTGAAAAATGGAAGCATTATTGACACTGTTTCATTAAGTAATAAACCATTTTATCTATTTGGTCGTCTTCCTAGTTGTGATGTGACACTTGAGCATCCATCACTGTCACGCTATCATGCTGTTGTACAATATGCTGCTAAATCTACTGCTTCATATGAAAAAGGATGGTATATTTATGATTTAGATAGTACTCACGGAACATGGGTTAACAAAAATAAAATTTCCCCTAAACTTTACTACAGACTCAAAGTTGGATACATTGTAAAATTTGGTGGCAGTTCAAGGCTTCACATACTTCAGGTTTGTTTATTTTTAGCTCAGAATATTATAAAATGTTTTATAAGTTTAGTGTTACGTAGTGTGTGTGTTTGTATTGGTCAATGAACTCTGATGTAGCCATAAGTAGGTTTGATGCAGATGAAAAGGGATAAAGTAGTACAGTTTACCCTTGATATTCCAAAACAATCATTAATCCAACACAACACCAACTCAGTGACAATGCATGATGACAATGCATGATTCTCCTGCATATGTGTTTTGACACACAAGTCTCATCTCTGCTTCTTGCTGTGTTAAAGATGGCTGCCTGGTTGTGCGGTATGCATGCTGGACTGTCGTTCAGACTTCTTGATGGTCCCGGGTTCATAACCTGCCTACTGCAACCCCCAATGTCCAGCAGGAGGTTTGGACTAGGAATTAAATTATCTTCAACTCTGAAAGAACATTCGAAACATGTAAAACAAAAACATTTTACAAACATAATTGGTGATGTATTCTTGATTGTCTTTTTGTCATTACTATTAGATAGTTTACTTACCATTTTTTTTTTTTAGCATTGGCAAGTGTGAGCTTAAAACATGTCTTCCTGAAAAATGTTAAATTGTATAATTAAGAGGTTTGACCAATGTAAAATTCCCACTGCCATTTCTTTAATGTATGACATCAGGCGATATATTTACTCTTTATGACATTATGAAAAATAGGGAGTAAATAGAACATTTTTTGAAACCCATTGGAGACCAGATCAAGAGAAAAACAGTTTTGAAATCATGCAAATATCTATAAGTTGAGGAAAGTTTTTGTATTTTTTTAGAACAATACATTTTTCTATTTTGTCTCTTATTTCTGATGTGCCCTGCTTATTAACTATTTGCCATTGTTGCATTATTGCCCTTTTAAAACAATTGAACTGTACATAATATTAAACTAGGGCCCAGCAGAAGATGAAGAAGAAGAGTCAGATTTAACTGTTACGGAAATGAAAGCACAGAAAGAAAAATTACAAAAACAGGCAGAAATTCTTCGACAGTTAGAAATGCAAGAAGAAATGAGAAGAATACAGGAGGAACAAAAAATATTAGAAGACAGAGGATGTAGTTGGGGAATGGGTGAGAGCTTTGATACATTATCAGTAATCTACTGTGAAATATTCATTTTTGTTTTCATAAATGTTTACAATTTATTTATTTATTAGTTTTTGAAATATCCGATTTTGTTTTCATATATGTTTAGAATGTATTTATTTATTAGTTTGCAAAAATTGAGAAAAATAATGTATGGAATATTAGAAATAGAGACAAATATTTGTACCAGGAGATGCTTTACAGCTTGGTAGCTTTGTTAATTGGGTCTTGGTTTGTTCATTTTTAAATTTCAAAAGTATTTTTGTTGGTCTGTATTTAATTATAAATTGTCTTTCTCTAGTGCACCAAAATTGCTTGCCATGATCAGTTATAGTTGTAATGCATCTCTCTTTCTTTCTTTCTCTCTCTCTCTCTCTTTCTTTCTCTTTTTTTCTCTCTCTATCTCTTTCTTTCTGACACGGACACTTAGAGAACAACACTCTCTTTAAACAAGAATATTTCCAATAAAATTTACAGTTAAAATTATTTGAAAACTACACTTAATGTTAAGGTGAAACTTATACTCGAACATGCCTTTAGGTTATTAGAATGAAGACAAAATACCAAGTTGTCACCTTACTCTGTACAATCTTTTATTTGTAGGGGAGGATGCAGAGGACACTGGCGAAGGAGAAAACAATTTTGCCTCTCTGGTTGCTGAAAATGAAAGTTTGTATATTGATGATCCTAAGAAAGCATTGAAAGGATTTTATGAAAGAGAAGGTGCTCACTTCATTTTTACATCATTCTTTAATTTTTGTTTCATTATAAATTTATGTTCAACTTTTACATTTCTAACTAAACACTGATCATGCTGTAAAACTAAACAAGGTCTGTGAATGATTATGTTTCTCTAGTATAAGTAAGGGGTTCAGTAACTTTGGATTAAAGTACATAATTTCAGAGGATCTGGTTTTTTAAATGTAATTGGGGATTTTAAAAATGTGTATTTTTACATGATCATGAGTCCAGCTAGCTTCATTTGTTGACATTTGTAGTCGACATTGTGATGACTTCTCGATAGAAACTGGTCAACTTGAAATTCCCTACCCCAGTGACTGCAAGAAACTTTACAAAATACAAATTTTGTTTTTGTTTTTACTAGGATGTGATCTTCCAGATTATCAGTTCACTGAAGTTGCACAGGGTAAACATAAATGTAGACTTGAGTAAGTAATTGTTTAGTAGATCAAAATAAATAGTTCTGGAATTAATAGTTAGGGTTCACAGTAGTTTTAGATACTAATGAAACATTTAGCTACTACCATTCTTTTTTCTTTATAGGACACGACTATCATGTCAGAAATCTTTCTGTCAAACATTTGTACACACACATTTTCTTTTATTTTTATGTGGGATGTGTGACTGAAAGGCCAAAATCACTGGCTACTTGCTACCTAACATGGGGTCTGAAGTTTGAATCCCGACTCAAGTAGCGTTGTGTTTTCTGAGCGCCTAAGGCTGCATGAAAACCTTCTCCCAGATACTCCCTCCCCTCACTGGGATTGCACTATAGCGCACTGAGCTTGCTGTAATATGCGCTTTATAAAAGCAATTAAAAATAAATTTAAAAATTATAAATATTATTATTTTTACTAAGAAAATATTTTCATTATCACAATGTATTGACATATGGAACACAGCTTGTTTTGACTTTATTCCATAGATTGCCAGTTGATGGACCAAATGGAGAAGAACTTATAGCAGAAGCTGTTGTATCGGGGAAAAGAAAAGATGCAGTAGTTGCATGTGCCTTAGAAGCATGTCGTATTCTGGATAGATTGGGATTATTACGATCCTCAACTCATGGTAATATCAAATGTTATCAAATATGCTACTACATGTACTATTTGTATTTACTGAAACATATCTTCTTATCTTATATATAAACATATAAACACTTAACTGTAATTACTCCTTAAAAAAATACACACATAGACAAAAAAAATTTTTTATTAGTACATATGCTAAGATCAGCATTACAAGAACTCTCTTTCCATATTTTATTTTGTCTGATTGGTCAAGAAAACCAATGATTTAGTTTAATTTAAAACTTAGATTTAACTTGAACAACTGAATAAACACATGCAAATTTATTGGCCATTGTGATCAAATAGTTGATACTTTTCTAGGTTTGTATAATGCCCTGAGAATGTCACTCTATTTTTCGTTCTAGCACAACAAAGCCTACTATTTCTAACTTGGTGATAGTCTTATCTATAAATTATAAGACTTGATAGCATGTGTAAGAGCATTGAAATCTTTTTTTTTAGTGACGGCTGTTGACTTAGTTCTTCTAATTATATTCTAAGCCCCCATACAATTTTAACATGTGAAATACATTTTTTTTATTTATTCATTTGTGTAAAATGTTCATTTTATTAATTATTATTAATGTGTATCCATTTTATAGAAAGCCGAAAACGCAAGCAGAAAAAGTGGGAAGATGATGATTACTATGACAGTGACGAAGACACATTTCTAGATAGAACTGGAACAATAGAGAAAAAACGAGTGATGAGAATGAAGAAAGCTGGTAAAGATGACCCAGAAACTTATGAAACTTTAGTAAGTTATTGATATAAAGAACAGATGTGTTCATTTATATATATATATATGTAACACTATGAATAAAACATACAAATAAATAGGGATTCATCTTAAAAATTAAATGTTTTAATTTTGTTAACAGATTTTTATTTGGTTATTTCATTCCTAAATAACTTTAGTTTATAAACATTTCCCTTTTCAGTTAGAAAAGTATAATGCAGTCACAGGTGAAATCAGAGACATTGAAAACAAACTACAAAAAGCCAAAGCAGGTAAATATAAGTGTGATTTTGTTTTCTTTACTGAATTATATTACATTGGTTAGGGTCACAAAGAAATTGTAATCTGTTATTTCCAGTAGGAATTCACAAAAACATTCCACGATTCAAGGAGTTCCTGATAACTAAATAAAGAGATTTGAGATGATAACCAAATAATGAGATTTGAGATGATAACCAAATAATGAGATTTGAGATGATAACCAAATAATGAGATTTGAGATGATAACTAAATAAAGAGATTTGAGATGATAACCAAATAATGAGATTTGAGATGATAACTAAATAAAGAGATTTGAGATGATAACCAAATAATGAGATTTGAGATGATAACCAAATAATGAGATTTGAGATGATAACTAAATAAAGAGATTTGAGATGATAACCTAATAAAGAGATTTGAGACTATAACTAAATAAAGAGATTTGAGATGATAACTAAATAAAGAGATTTGAGATGATAACTAAATAAAGAGATTTGAGACTATAACTAAAGAGATTTGAGAAGATAACTAAATAAAGAGATTTGAGATGATAACTAAATAAAGGGATTTGAGATGATAACTAAATAAAGGGATTGTAATGAATATCTTCCAGAAGATAAAATATTGGAAATGACGATAAGATAGAGGAAAGTAAAATCTTAACACTAGTTGTTCTTATTTAAATAAATCTAGTTCTATAACATTGAATTATTACATTGGGAAAATGTACTTTTATTGTTTACTTCCATGTATTGTGTTTCAATTTATTGAAGTTCAAATTATGGTTTCATTGCCTGTTTTCCTGTTATTCTTATGTTTTCTTTCATTATTGTTCCATATCACCCTCAAGTGGAAATAGATGTTTCACTAGATTTAGCATCTACTCATTGAAAGTTCTCATAATGTGACACTAGCAATCTTAGCATTTTATTGTGTTTTTTACTTACACTTTTATAGAGATCTGTCCTTTTTTTTAGAAAATGTTGTATTTGAAATTAACATTTTATTTCATAAAAAATTGGGCAAATCAGTTAAAAAAGAAGATTTAAAAGCATTTAAGTTTTTTTTTTCTAGATTCAGAAGCTCTGGCATCAGATGAACTTGATGAACTGGATGCCTACATGGTGTCCATTAAATCTGGAGTCATGGACACTAAAACAAGAATGCAGTTGAAGGGAAACTTACTGAAGTTAAAGGGAGAGGAACAAAAGCTGAGGAAACTGGTGAATGTTGTAAAACCACCAACATTGCCTCCCTTGAAGCCTTTGTAAGTATACACATGGACACACCTACTCAACACACATATACAACATGACCAGACTTGTATATAATATTAACCTGTTCAACTTTTTCTCTGTGGCTTTTTAATTTAGAAAGTGACAATTTATGTGTTCATAAATTATTTTCATTTTTTATAGCATTAATTCTTTTCTGTTCTGTGGCATTTTACGCCTCAAGAGACAATTTTTTCCCTTTGCAATGAGGCCAATCCTTGATACACAGCAATGGTCACAGGTTGGGCTCATGTTATCACCAGGAGCCGTTGTATAGCATTAATTATGCCCTTGTTTATTCAAGAGCTTTAACAGCAGTGATCAATGAAATAAAAAAAAAAACATTGCATAACCAAGACTATTTCATTTTTAAACCAAGTTTTTTTTAAAATTTATTTTAAGATCTGTCCCTTTCCCTTCAGCTCCTCTACAGAATGGAAATTCTAATTGGGAAAGGACCAACCAGCATGTGACAACAGACTTTTGTAACTCTATCAAATTTCAGCTTCAGAGCTGAAGCAGCACACCTTTATTAAGTCTAAGACAAAAACACATTTGGCATAATGTTAAAACACTTTACAAAATGTTTGCTTATTCTTTACAGAACTTAAAATGGGTGTTTGTTGTGTTGTTTTTATTTTAATTTGAGAGTCAATATAGACTATTGAAGTTTTAGCTGTCTCTCAATTTGCACACACATTTACAGGTTTGTAGTAACACATTGTAGAAATTAATTTGATTAGGGTTTAATATTTCAAACAAAATGAAATAAATATTCCAACAAAGAAAAATGTACATCAAACATAAATCACTTGTAAAAAGGAAATTACGACCCTTCCTTTTTGTTGTAATATTTTTGTCCTACTGACCCGGGGATTGTTACAAAAATATCTCATCAAGGACTTCCCGACATTTCTATTGACCAACTCCTATGCTACTAAACCTGGCCTAACACCCACAATAGCAGCAATATGCAAAATTGAGCTTGACAGTATGTCATTACAAAACAAACATTATCGAACATAAGTTATAGGATTACAATTGAAGCTTTCATTTTCTTGAAAGTTACCCCTAAAGTTAACCTGCTGTAGTCTGTCTTTTCTATTGGTATAAAATTGTAGCTGTCTCCAGACACATCTCAACATCAATATCAAGATATACCACATATATTTTTTTTTTTTGAAGATACCAAATTCATTAGAATAAATATATATTTGACAAGTTGCATTTGGAGGATTACACTTGATGTGAAAATAATGTATTATTAAACAGTCTGCTGTATCCATATCTGATCAATAAACCCACTAAAATTTCACAATAAAATGTATTATAAATATATTTTGACTCTTACAAAAATGATTCTTTTTCTTTTATTTTAATAGTTTCTGTCCTCTATAATAAAATATGAATCGTTGTTTCAGTATGAATTGTTCATCAAAAAGTTGAAAAAAAAAAATGTAAATGATTTTTTCCACTTCCACTAGAAGAAATGTTAGTCTTGTTATAACTGAAATGAAATGGCACATATGGGTGGCTTATTTGTTTCTTTTTTTGTTTATTGTTGTTATATACAAAATGTCCGCCCAGCATGAGGTTTGTAAGACTAAAATATATAGAGAGGATTTGGGTTAACACCATTGAGTTTGAGACCCAAATCTAAGGATCAAAGATAGAAAGTGTTTGTATGATATGATTCATTAGCAAAATGGATTATTTTGTTAAGCAATGCATTTGGTTGCTTCATGGTATAAAAGTTGTTTTTTTTTAATCTGAACTAGGGGAATCTCAACTACTACAACACCTGCAGCGGTCGACAACTTAACAAAGAAACTTCAGCTACAACAAAAACAAGTTAAAAAAGTGACTCCAGTCAGACAGGTGAGAACTTAATCAGAACTCTTCTTCTTGCATCGTATCCCAAACATTTAAAGATAACTTTATTGGTCCAAACAAATGTAAATTTGTTTTCGTTATACTAGTCCATTACAGCATTACTGTCATTTCCCAAACATTCTAGTCTATGCATCATTTCCTAAACATTCTAGTCTATGCATCATTTCCTAAACATTCTAGTCTATGCATCATTTCCTAAACATTCTAGTCTATGCATCATTTCCTAAACATTCTAGTCTACGCATCATTTCCTAAACATTCTAGTCTATGCATCATTTCCTAAACATTCTAGTCTACGCATCATTTCCTAAACATTCTAGTCTATGCATCATTTCCTAAACATTCTAGTCTATGCATCATTTCCTAAACATTCTAGTCTACGCATCATTTCCTAAACATTCTAGTCTATGCATCATTTCCTAAACATTCTAGTCTATGCATCATTTCCTAAACATTCTAGTCTATGCATCATTTCCTAAACATTCTAGTCTATGCATCATTTCCTAAACATTCTAGTCTATGCATCATTTCCTAAACATTCTAGTCTATGCATCATTTCCTAAACATTCTAGTCTATGCATCATTTCCTAAACATTCTAGTCTACGCATCATTTCCTAAACATTCTAGTCTATGCATCATTTCCTAAACATTCTAGTCTATGCATCATTTCCTAAACATTCTAGTCTACGCATCATTTCCTAAACATTCTAGTCTATGCATCATTTCCTAAACATTCTAGTCTATGCATCATTTCCTAAACATTCTAGTCTATGCATCATTTCCTAAACATTCTAGTCTATGCATCATTTCCTAAACATTCTAGTCTATGCATCATTTCCTAAACATTCTAGTCTATGCATCATTTCCTAAACATTCTAGTCTATGCATCATTTTCTAAACATTCTAGTCTATGCATCATTTCCTAAACATTCTAGTCTATGCATCATTTCCTAAACATTCTAGTCTATGCATCATTTTCTAAACATTCTAGTCTATGCATCATTTCCTAAACATTCTAGTCTATGCATCATTTTCTAAACATTCTAGTCTATGCATCATTTCCTAAACATTCTAGTCTATGCATCATTTCCTAAACATTCTAGTCTATGCATCATTTTCTAAACATTCTAGTCTATGCATCATTTCCTAAACATTCTAGTCTATGCATCATTTCCTAAACATTCTAGTCTATGCATCATTTTCTAAACATTCTAGTCTATGCATCATTTCCTAAACATTCTAGTCTATTTCACTAAAACCTTTGTTTTCTTTTTACAGCCACAAAACATGGAACTAAAACCAGATGATTTTGAAGAAGATGAAGAAGATGATGATCAACTTGAAGAAAAAAAAGATGAAAGTCGAGTCAGACAAGAAGAGAAGATAAACATTCCCACAGAGAAGTCTTCAGTAGATAAAACTCAGAATTCCAAAAAAGAAAGTTCTTCCCATTGTGCAAAATCATTGGGGCCAGCTCCAAATATGAAGACCCAAAAAGCAGTAAAGTCTATGCACTATCAATCAACAGCTTCAACTTTAGGTAGGAATAATACTGATATTTAATGCTTTAAGATACAAAAGTGTTGACATGTAAGGACTACTGGGTTGGTTCTTTAACTATGTAAATTTATAATAATTATTTCTTTAAAATTTCTTCCAAGTTGCTTAGCTGCTCTGACTTACTATTGCCTCTTACTTTCTCCGGCTGTTCTGTTGCCTCTGGCTGTCCCCTGACTTTTTCAAAATGAATACATATCTTTGAAATCCAATATTACTTCTGTTTTTAAGGGACATTAAAAGGAGAAAAGCAGAATACTTCTGTGGGATCAAACTTTGATCCAGACTATGCAATGTGGCTGCCACCAACAGGTGAGTTCATTGTTTACACTCTTAACTTCTATATTCAAGTCTAAAATAATTTTATATTATGTAAAAATCTTCTTTCATTGCCATTTTTTTCCAAACAATATATTCATTTACAAAAAATGTTTTACATGTTTTGGATGTTCCTTCAGAGTTGAAGATAATTTACTTCCTAGTCCAAACCTCCCGCAGGACTACGGGGGATGGGAGCGGGCAGGATTTGAACCCGGGACCATCGATAAATCCAAATGAAAGTCCAGCGCGCAAACCGCACGACCAGACTAAAGACTAAAATAATTTATATAAAATTTTCTTTGGTTGCCATTTTTTTCCTAACAACATTTTCATTGCTATTGCAGAGCAAGCTGGTGATGGACACACAAGTCTGAATGATAAACTTGGTTATTAAAATGATTGTAATATCATATTAATATGTAAATAAATTGATTTTAAAAACACTTTTTCATTGATTGCAATTTTCCAAGACTCTGAACACAGGGTATTTTCTAGAGAGTTTTCTTGAGCAGTAACAAATTGACGTTTGTTCTGTTTGATGACAAAGACATTGTCTTAGTTATCTTAGTTAAATATGTTTCATTATTGCCCTTTATTCTTCATCCTTTTTTTACAAAGCTTATACCAACTCACTCTGTCTGTCTTGTAAAATGTTTGTACACGTTATTTCTCTAACACCCAATCTTGGATCAAACTGAAATTTTGGACAATTATTTCTTTTACCTGACAACACAAGAATTAATTTAAAAAATTAACAAATTAGTTAATTAACTATTGGTAATTAATTATTTTGTTTAGTATCTTGAATAAAGGAAAGACTGAAGTGATGGTATAAGCTGAATTATTTCCCTGTGTAGGTTGCCACTTTAAAGTAAGTTTGAAACAAACAATAGATAGCTATACAATTTTCTGTTTTCATAACTATATCTCACTAGCAGAATGGTTAGTATGTTGGCTTGAGGAGGCATGAAATAGCTCTAAACAAAAACAATTGGTAATATTTCTAATCACACAGATTGATTGTTGTTGGTATAAATTTATTACAAATTTAATTTCATGAATGATCCAAACTAATTGTTTTTTTTTTTTAAGTATTTCTTGGTTTCTTTCCTTACTATGAAAAGATTTGTAGAATGGTGAAGAAGAAAGGCCAACTGTAATGATTACTTTGTCTTCATTCAACAAAACACATTTTACAAATGATTGATCAAACTTATTCAATTATTAATTAAGAGTAGACAGGTTTTTGTGTAGCAGCCCCTTGTTGGATAAAGCTGCTATTAGATCTTAAAATCTAAAATGCAATAGAAAATTTGATTTCACCATCAGCTTCATCATGCTTTAGATAGGTGCAATGGCTATTATTTTCCATTTTAAAGCTTACCTGTACCCATTTTTTTTTTAAATATTAAGTATGGATATATAAACTATAAACCATAAAAAAGGAAAAGATTTTTTTTTTATTAAAGTCAGTTTGTATTACACAGTGTCTTTATCTCTCATATTTATCTTAGATATTTGTCATTTTCATTTCACCTTCCTCTTCCAGAACATTTATATACACCTCTGAATTTGTGTATGTCATATGATTGTGGAGATAATACTATACAGCTCTCCAAAATAGCATCTTGACAATCCTGTATTAAAGTTCAAGGGTGATGTTTGATTTTCCAAAAACAAATAAAAAAATAACTGAGAATACATATTTTATACGCATACATATAAACCATTTTTAAAACGATTAGAAAGACAGTTCCTGTTGTTCTGTAGCTGAATGGGATCCTGTCTCTGCTGAAAGATGACATAAGAAAAAACAAAGATCTATATGCTCCAATTAAGTCTGTTAAAGATAATAATTTATTTTTATTGGTATGATTTGACTAAAAAAAAAAGGAAATTAAAATTGTATGTTAAATAAAAAATTGTAATATAGTGTAAATGATAAAAACAATATTTTTTATTAAATATAAAAGTAAAGTTTATGCTTGCTATAACAAAGGTTTTATTTAATGTTTGTTGCTGTTTAGCTACTAGGACATGTTTGTAATAGTATAAAAAAAAAAAAGTAATCTTTGTAGAAGGGACATAACTTGCACAACAAAACAACTAAGATAGTAAAATATTAAATGAGACCATTGAGTCTGTTGAATAGTTTTAAGTGCTAATAGTTAAGGCATATTCTTTACAGGCCTGAGAGAAGCGGGACATTAGTGACTGAAGTTCCGCGAATAGCATATCTCTTACGAGGGTGGTTCTGATTTTAGATTTGGCCTTCAGTCTGGCAATATTTAGAAGTTTGCCATCAAATCTGGAATGGAGATAGATGCCTTCGGTGGATTTGTCAAACGCGTTGTGGATTAGCAGTGAAAATAGTATTCCAGAGAGGGTTGGGGCCAGGACACATCCTTGTTTAACTCCGCTGTTTATACTGAAACTTTCAGAGCTGGCACCGTTGAATTGCACTACCCATCATATTTTGGTGGAAAGACGATTACATTTAGTAGCTTGGGTGGACAGCCTATTATCTGTACAATTTTAAAGAGGCCATCTCTGCTGACTAGATCGAAGGTCTTTGTAAGGTCAATGAACGCAATATACAAAGGCATCATTTGTTCTCTGCACTTTTCCTGAAGTTGGTGGATGGAGAAAATCATGTCAATCGTGGATCTCCCTGAGCGAAAGCCGTATTGTGATTCCGGATAGACCCGATCAGCGAATTTTTGTAGCCTGGGAAGTATCACTCGAGCAAAGACTTTGCCTACAATAGGGCCTACTTAGGAGGGATATTCCCCTGTAATTGTTGCAGTCGCTTCTGTCACCTTTGTTCTTATACAGTGTAACGAGTAGGCAAGCACTACAGTGGAACCTACTAAGTTAAACAAGAGGCATTTAGCCATCAAATGAAAGTTACGTTTAACTTTGAACAAGCTGGAAAGAATATAGGCCTACACTGCAAACTAACGGAGTGTACGAGTAGAGCAGTAGCAGAAACACGTACTTGTTTTTTCAAATAGGGGGCCTATATACAGCGTTGTTCTGAATTCACTGCAACTTCACGATTTTGTCAGCAGGTATACCTGATAGCACGGCATTGCAGTAGTCAAGGGATTGAATTTCACAACTACAGTGGCTTTTTTATTGACTGTTGTCAACTATTGTCGGCTCTAACCTAGTCTGTGCACTTGCAGAGCTGATTTATGTGTATGGGTCAAAGAAAAAGATGAGTCAAAGAAAGCTCATACAATTGCGAACTAAGTCGGCCGAAGGAAGTCATAGGCCTATTATATAATTCTAGGATAAAGAATTGAAAATGTTTGGATTTTGAAAATTGCAGTAAATGTGATTTAATGAAATATTTTTTAATGTTAGACCTAAATCGGGCTTACACAAATGTATCATGAAATAAAAGCATGTGCTGAATCCTTGCAAGGTCTATATACCCTACTACTGAGAACAATAGGCCTATCATGGAATAGAAGAACAACATCAATGAATGGACGGGCCTGTCATTGAAAGGCAGGAAAGACGGTGGACAGACTAGGCCTATAATAAGTATGGATCTGTAGGCCTCTCCAACATACTAATTAAGGAATAGGTAAGGGTGAAGGAAGATGAATGCTTCTTGATATCAAAATTAAGAATTCGTTTAAAAACTCATTACTCAGATGCAGAAATTTAGTTATGAAAACCTTTGAATAAAACGGTAATAAAACTGAAAGCTCAATCATGGCTTAATCAATACGGTTAATAATATCATTCAAAATCAAATTAGTGAAATGATCGAACAATTTCATTAGTCACATAAAGCTTTCGCATTGTAACTTTTCTTGTGTGCGCAGTAATATGTATTATTGAAAGCCAACAAAAATGTTAATAATATATCAGGATCATTTAAAAGGCGGAGTTTTAAATTTTTTCTTTTATACATTAGATCCTTTTTTCTTGGCAAATTTATAGATCAAGTTAGAAACAATAATACTGAGCACTATATTTATACTGTTGCTATAGCGGCGGATTTGTTTAATATGGAAGTGCTGCGATCACTTTGTTTTTCAAAAAAAAAAAAAATGGAAGACGAAAATCATGAATCGAGTCCCACCGAGGGCGAAACAGAAAATAAAGAGGTAGAAATAAACGATGATGATGTGGAAGATGCCGACAATGATGACGGTGAATCTTCAGAAAAAGATGTGAACGAAGATGAAGAATTAACTGAGGATGCAGATATGTTAAAAGTCGAATTGGAAAAAATACAAGTTACAGAACCTAAAACTAAATTACAGTAAGTTATATTTTTATGCTTTAGGCTTAGGGCTTAGGAGAATAACAATAACTTGATAAGGTAGTCATCTCTGCACGGACCTATTTACTCTTGACATTGTCTCAACTTTCATCTGCATACCCCCCCCCCCCTCAAAATTCCTTATGATTCATTATCTTAATAATCAATTTTTTTTATTTGAAAAACAAAACAGGAAGAAGAAATCTATTGAAATTTTTGACCCTGATCTATTCCCCACATCATATAAAGACAACCTACCAAAAGAATTGGTAATTTTACAGTATGCTGAGAGCTTTCGAAGGCAGTATGTACATCTTTATAGGGATAGGAAGCCATTATTTCTCAGTCCTGTCAATGAATGCAATGTTGAGGTAAGACACCTTTAACATTTAGCTAACTATAGTATCAGTAGACTAGCAAGGTACAGCATACCAGTAGCAGTAGACTAGCAAGGTACAGCATACCAGTAGCAGTAGACTAGCTAGGTACAGCATACCAGTAGCAGTAGACTAGCAAGGTACAGCATACCAGTAGCAGCCTACTACACCATCTAACCTTTAGTACAACACTATTTTAGTTAAAAAAAAATTTTAAAGAAAAACTTGCCTTGTGTTTCCTTATTATAAATAAATAATAATTTAAGAAAAGGTTGGTCAAGAGATTTAATTGTGCATTTTTTTTTGCACAATAGCCTGAGACTTAAACATTGACACATTCATTAAATTAAACCAATGATTGCATTCATATTTATCCCAGAATAAAAATAAAAAATCAATGCTTGTTCATTATTCAAAATCTAATGAAAACTTTTTGTCTCTATAAAGAAATTTGTTTGCACAACTATCCGTCCAAGTCAGCTGCCATTCAAAGAACTTTACAACTGGGATGGAGCGGCAGAATTTGTTGCTGATTACTTGAATTTTGAGACATTGGAGCCACCCTTTGAGCTGGTAAAGATAATGCTAGAGAGCTGTAAGCTTTGTGCTTGCCTGAAATGAGTAAACGTTTAATTTACAAAAAACTGCTGATATATTTACAGTGCTGTATATTCACTGATCATATAACATATTCATTAACCAAAGATTCTGTTAAATTTTATTTCTTCTGTTGATTACAAAATATATATTAACATGAGAGCGGTTCCCAAAATAACTAGCCTGATCCATTATTGAAAGCATTCATTATGCTAGGATTCAATTACTCTTGATCTATTTAAACTGAATCATCTTTCATTATATTATATTTGTATTATATTATTAGATCTTAAACATAAAAAAAAGTAAAGTTCCCCTTTCAGACCTTGTGATCTATACGGCAGATGATGTTAAGGTCAAAGGTCATCTGTTTCTTAGGCCCACGAATGTCATGTGGCTAGCACAACAACAAACTGACTTTACTTTCCCCAACTAATGTCAGGTACCAATTAGAGTTGGGTGGATTCAGGGGCGCCCTAAAAATCTCAAAATTCAAAATCCCAGTCCTCACAGAGATTTGAATCCAGGACCCCAGGTTCAGAAGCCAAGCACTTAACCACTCAGCCATTGTACTCATAGATCTTGAACATAATCATATGAATAAACCAGTAAATGTAGTATTTAAATTATAACTAATATACTTGTAAGACTATGCTTGGGATTTTCACATCCATCTTAGGTTTGAATTATTATTGTTATTTTTTGGGATTGTCAAATCTCTATGAATTATTTCAGCCACAGCAACTGATTTCACCAGCAACAGTTTTGCGTCAGCAAAAGGGAAATTGTTTTGAGTACAGCACCTTACTTTGTTCTTTACTAATTGGTGCTGGGTATGATGCATATGTTGTTAGTGGCTATGCTAACAAAGATACTTGTTTGGCAGATGAGCTGAGAGAAACTTGCCCACTACTTAGAAAAAAAGAAGAAGTAGGTCTTAAAAATTTGTTACTCCTTTATACATTTTTTTTGTTAGTTTAGCACTGTGTGCTGAAAGCTACCTAAGGGTCATCTGCTCCTGATTTTTCCTTAGAGTTGACTCGAAGCATTTCTCAAGTTTAGAAGGTTTGGCTGCAGAGGTTTGAATTCAGAGATTTCCTTCTGCTAGGTGGGTAGACAACCAAGGCTAATGAGCCCCTCCTGCCAAAAGCTTAATTACTGGTTGCTCACTTTTGTTCTTTATCCTGTCTGTGATAACAGTTCTGCTGGACCCAATATCTGAGCCCAAATTGTATTGGTTGTTAGAGGGTATTAATGCACTGAATCAGAAGCATTTTATAGTTGTGGAGTGTTTATATCCATTCGGCAATCACAACCTTACAGGATTAAAGAATCATATAATTAATACACATTATATTTATTACAAATTCAAAAATAATTGTTGAAGTCCTATGTTTAACTAGAATTTTTTTTCCTCTGTGGCTTCTATAAATAATTTAATTATATTAATTTAATTAACTAAATAATTAATTATAGGAAAATTCTTTCATATTTCAGATAAAAGAACAAGAAAAGAAAAAACAAATTAAAAAATACACAGTCAAACCTCCTAAAGATTTGCGCAGTAAATTTGAACTTAAAATGGAGGTCAGAAAACAAGATGAAATCAAAGAGGAAGCAAACAGAAAAAAAGCAGAGGAGGAGCAAAGATTAGCTGTAAGTGTAATTTGAAAGATTTAAAAATGGTATTATTGAAAAGGCTTATAAAAGTACTTTAAAGATCAACACTTTTTTTATTTCAGGAGCTAGAGAAACCTCCACCTGATCCTCTTTTTGGTTTACGCATTCATTCTTGGGTCCTGGTTCTGTCAGGCAAACGTGAAGTACCTGAGCATTTTTTTATAGAACCATTTACAGGCTTATCTCACCCTGTCAATAGTGGAGCTTACTTAGGGATTGAGTCCATATGGAATCATTTAAATTACTGGGTTTGCATGCAGGATTGTTCTGATGGGGTGGCTGTGAGTATTGTTTTGTATCTTTTTATGTTATACTTTAATCTACCAAATTGAACAAAGGTTATACAAATTAACTTTCTTTTTTAATAAAAAAAATAAAATTAAAGCTAATTTTAGTTTGTTTGTTTTTTGTCTAGAAATTAAGTTATGATCTTGGTGACTGTACTTTATGGGAGTACATATTTCCTGGATTAGACAAACCACAGTTACTTATACCTGAAGCCGAGGAAGATTTAGACAATTTGGATGATGACGAGGTTATACATTTTTTGTGCCCTTCAACTTTTTTAGCTTTCTTTATTGAAATTAATTGCTTTATAATTATTACTACTGTTTAAAGTTTCAATGTATTACTTCCGTAGTTACAATAATTTCAAAACATTTTCAGGAAAAAGAAGAGGAAGTTGAAAATCATTTGGATATGCCACCCTCTTGGGTTGAACCACTGCACATTTCCCATCAGGGTAAATTACATTTGGTGATTTTCTTTCTTTAGTTTTCCATCTACATTACAAAACAACAACAAAAAAAAACCCTTTCTTTTCAGATTTTGAAATGCGTTGTCCTAAAGGGGAGAAAACAAAACTGTATAAAAGAGCCAAGCTAGACAAATTTGCACACTACTTGCGAGATGACGGTTTAGTTTCCAAGTTATCTATTTATAATAATAAAGAATGTAAGTAAAAAAAAAGTACATTGATAAGTTTTGACATATATTGAAAAAATAATTTAATACATGCACTGACATGAAACTATTGCACTAATTTAATTATTTTTTAAGTCCATATTTATTTTTAGCTTTTTTTTTATCTACAGTGACTGAACTTATCATGTTGAAGGAGTATTTTGATCATCGTATAGACAAACTTTCTATAAGAGTTCATAATTACTTAACTGGCATGGTTACTGAACATTTTCACCCAGGAAGACCAAAACAATTAAAAGGTAAAATTTATTATAAATTATATTTTCACTGCAGTAAATATGTGATGCATTTAAAATTATCATGAACCAGGAAGATCAAATCTACTAAAAGGTAGATTTTTTTTTTTTTTCAAAATGGCGCTGCACTGTGGCGACATGCAATTTGTGCTTTCATTACCAACTACACGGTTAAAAAGAGAATGTGCTGTCCGGATCTAGAACTACTGGCGCTTTCATTGAGACCTTTTTATTTGCCACCAGACTTTGGGGTTATTTACATAGTCCTGGTTTATGTTCCGCCTACAGCCAAAACGGAAGTTGCAGCTGCAATAATCGCTGACGTAGTGCATGAGTTTCAGACAAGGTCACCGGACGCACCAGTAGTTATACTGGGTGATTTTAATAAATGCACCTTGAAGGTTGACCTACCCACCTTCTATCAACACATTTCATGTCCGACAAGAGAAAACAGAACTCTGGACTTATGTTATTGTAACATCAAAGGAGCATTCACATCTCGTGAAAAGCCACCACTAGGATCATCGGACCACAAAACAATACAACTGCTGCCTACTTACCGTACAAAACTTAAAGAAGGAAAAATCATTCAAAAAAACGTACAAGAATGGACACAAGACAATATTCTCAAACTACAGGGATGTCTAGACTGCACTGACTGGAATTTGTTCAAAGAGACCACTTCAAATCTGGAAGAATGGGTCGAAGCAGTGACAAATTACATCAAATTCTGTGAAAACATGTGTGTCAGCACTAAGAGCATCAAGATATACCCCAACTATAAACCATGGGTCACTGCAAAAATAAAACGGGAAATAATCAAAAAGAAAAGAGCATTTATGAGTGGCGATGGACAGACAAGGAAAATTGCTCAACGAAATCTCAACGTCGTTCTTGAGGAAGGGAGGAGAAACTACCGCACCAAGCTGGAAGACTCAATTAATACAAGTGACATGAGACAGGCGTGGGGCATCATGAACAAAATGGCAGGAGCACAAGTCAAATTTAAAAATAATCTTGCTACAAGAGACGAAAAAACATTGGCCAACGAGTTAAATGATTTCTATTGTCGCTTCGACACGAAAGATTTTAATTATCTAAGACTCAAAGCCCTTGAGGATGTCAATGTTAACAACTGCTTAGAATTAGCGATTACTAAAGAGCAAGTTTGTAACATTTTCAAAAACGTCAACCCAATGAAAGCTGGTGGGCCTGATGGAATAAAAGGGCGAATCTTAAAAGAATGTGCTGAACAACTAGCTGAACCTTTCCAAGATATTTTTTCTACTTCATTACTAAACCATGAGATACCACCTGTGTGGAAGTCATCTATAATTGTACCTGTGCCAAAGGTTTCCAAACCGAAGGAAATGAATGACTATAGACCTGTTTCACTTACTTCCATTGTGTCTAAATGTTTAGAAAAATTGGTTAAAATGTTTCTTCTGAATGATCTTTGTAATAAGTTAGACCCTTTACAATTTGCTTACCAAAAGGGTAAAGGTGTAGACGATGCCATCCTAAATATTTTAAACTGTGTCTACAAACATCTGGACTTACCGAACACTTATGTAAGATTGCTCTTTATGGATTTCTCATCAGCTTTTAACACTATACAACTTCATTTACTCATTGAAAAGATGAAAGCGTTGCAGATTAGTCCATACATAATACTATGGGCTAATGAATTTTTGACCCAGAGAGCTCAGAGGGTTAGGGTAAACAATGTTATATCTAATGAACGCATAGTTAACACAGGGGCGCCCCAGGGGGCTGTGACATCGCCATTGTGGTTCATTTTGTACACCAATGATTTTCAATCCGATAGTTCTTGTTGCTCCTTCACAAAATTCGCTGATGATGCGGCTCTTCTTGCCCTGCTCTCAGAGAGCTCAGACGTAAATGAGTATTTCAAAGAATTAGAACACATTGAGGAATACTGTAAAGATAATTTTTTATTATTAAATGTAAAAAAAACCAAAGAAATGATAATCGATTTTCGTAGGGACAAGAAGGAAAATGATATTGTTTCTGTAGCTGGAGAGACTATTGAAATTGTGCAAACCTTTAAATACCTTGGTACTATCCTAGACAATAAACTAAATTTTACTGCAAATACTGATTATATCAGCAAAAAAGGGCAGCAAAGATTACGACTACTAAGAAAACTGTCCTCGTTTAATGTTAGCGAAAAGGCCTTGGCTATGTTTTATCACGCTCACATCTGCAATATTTTAAGTTTCAATATCACTGCCTGGTATGGCAATCTGAGCATTAAAAATAAAAATAAACTTAATAGAATCCTAATTGCTGCTGGCAAAATCATTGGCAAAAAAGAAACCCCATTTGGGCAGTTGTTTGAGACAAACATCTATAAAAAAGCTAACAAGATCCTCGAAATAAAGAATCACCCTTTGTGTCAGGATTTTGTGATTTTACCATCACAAAAGAGATACAAGACACCGATAGCAAAGACAAACAGACACAAACACTCTTTTGTTCCCCTGGCAATCAAATCATTAAATAAGAACAATCTGGTATAAACTTTGTCACATGTAAATTATGAGTGAGTCTGGTGTGAATGTACACTTTGGTTTCTTATAGTTATAATGTTTTTTGTTTGGTGTAATGCACAAATTGTAAGACAAATTTCCTTACGGATAATAAAGATTATTATTATTATTATTATTATAAATTATATTTTCTCTGCAGTTATTTTTAAATTATCCATTACGTTGTAAAAATTTGATGCCTTTCAAATTATCATTAATTTACAGAGCACAACTACCATGCCAATGCCACAGAACCTGAAAATGAACGCACTATGATCTTTTATGATGAAGCAAGACATGATGGCCTAGTCAAGAGGGAAGAGAAACCTCTATCCATGACAGAACATTTTAAAGGACGGGAAGATTTCTTATTCTACAGACATGTTGAGTTTGGGAAAAAAAGCAAAAAACTTGGACCTCAAGATGAAATCAGTGAACCAAACCCAAGACCTATTCTTGTATGTATACCTAAACTATGTTTCAGTTCTTGGTAGGCTATATAGGACTCATTTAAAAACTTTTAATTCTTCTTTATCATTCACCATCTTTCATAATATTAAACTAATGAGCTTTTCAAAATAAGTTTATTTGAAAATGACTTATTATTTAGGGATGTTAAACAACTTTAAACTAAAAAAAAAAATTATGCTATCTGTCATTTTGATAAAAGTATAGAAAAAGCTATTGTAAGTCACATACTTATAACTGCAATGACATCGATTTAGCTTCCATATGGCATTTGTTGCAGATCTTGCTCCCACTTTGTCCTTTACTAAAATAAATGGAGAACTCATGTTATCACTCTAAAAAGCCTATCCTGACAAGATGGACTGTTAAATCTAGCATTTGTAATTGATTAATTTTGCCTCTTAACTAATTTTATCAATCATATTTCTTTGCTATAAGACTTTTTAGAAAAAAATTTTGCTTTAAGATGCACAAATTTGACATATGTTCTCAGATGTGCTCTTCTGTTGGCTATGTTTGTTGTAAAAATTACTGACTTAAATTACTTGATAAGTATTGCCATATTTTATATGCAAAGTTAACACATCAGATAAAAGTAGATATAATAATATACTTAATAAAACCATTTATACTGAGTTTATTTACAAAGTAGGGATGATTATCATAGTCAGTAAATATTGTTTTTTTACTCTAAAACTGCAGTCACTTCAATATCTTTACAATCATGATGTTTCTTTTAATGCTAAAAGCCTACAATTATTTTAGTTATGTGCTTCTATTCTGAAGCATCATAATTCTTTTTGTCACCTCCCTATTTCACTAACTATAGTACACAATTCTATATTTGAATTACTCTATTCTATTTAATATTACCTAAATTTACACCTTTTTATATATAAAAAAATCTTATTTGACCACCCACCTGGACACTCATCTAGCAATGTGTGTAAAACAGTAATAGCATAACACCAATAACGTTGGAGTCCTTCATTCATAGGGCCACTTTTACTAATCTCATTCTCTAGTGGATTTGAAGCTGGTTTGGGGCTTTTAATGAACTGTCCTAATATTGTTGCCCACACACTAATTCCTTCCTATTCCTGAAGCTGTTTAAAAAAAAACCCAGCTAAACTGATGCAGTTTGGGATCAGCAGCATTGTATGATCTGCCAGAATGTAGCATTTTGTGCTATGCAGCTTTCTGTGGCTTTTTAGCTCCTGAATTTTCCTCGGGCTTGACTGTTTGGATTCAGCCACAAGGCAGTGAAGTTTAAATTTCAAGCCTAACAAACCCCTACCTCTTGAAGACACCATTAATATCTATAGAATATGAAATGGAGGAAAGGCTTATGCTTTCTGTGTTCTTGCCATCTCTGTAAATATTTTTAGATGTTCCCCCCAACACAACTAAACACTTTTGTCAGCTATCTTTACTTACTGTTTGCATCATCAAAATTTTGTAAAAAAATCTTTTGTTTTTATCAACAGAAAATGATCATGAAATTTCACCCTAACCCAGAAAAGCCTGCTAATGCAGATATCAGAAAACTGGTGTTCCTGGTAGCAGAAGATAAAATTCAAATCACATACCACACTGAAAACAGACACATAGCTTCATCATTCAGAGAGTTTATTAAGCCACAAAACTGGGAAGAAAAGGGAGCCATACTTGCATGGTCGCAAGATATGCATTCAACATTTCAAGTATCTAGTGTTTTTTTTTCCTTAATTAAAACTACTTTTCCTCAGATAATACAATTACAAATAAAATTCATAATTTTTTTAAAATGTGAAACTCAATACCATCAAAGTTTTTTGTATTTATATCTTAAAAACTTGAGTGGCATTGTGACTGAATGATATAGGACTATAAGTTTCTAAGACAGATCTACTCCACACTAAAGGCTTGGACTTCTAAGACAGATTTACTTCACAATAAAGCTTGGATTTGTAAATCAGGATTTTAAAAGTTTCAGCAACTCTTCCAGAACATAACTTATTTGGGGGGAAAGGAAAGGTGGATAGTTGATTTGTTGGCCTCACTTACCCCCACATCAACACAAACAGGGAAATTGTCTGTACTAACTAACTTATTATGTCTAGGTGAAAATAAAACTTTTCAAATATTGTTTTAAGAAGATCTGTTTGCTTATTATGTTTTCTTTTTTTTTGTTCAGGCTGACCCAAAGTCTGAGAATGTGAAGCAAGTAGAACTTTACCAGACTTTACTTTTACTTCTAAAGATAGAGGAGTCTTGCCGAGACGCTGTTAGAGAATCAGAAGAAGAGGTGAGAATTAAAAAAACTATTGGATTGTTTATATATGCTTCAGATTTAGAGCACACGTTTTTAAACAATATTTCTTTATTGTATGTATTGTATTATTATTAAGAGTTTATTACTCTTTAGTTTACCACTCTCTCATCTTTGGTTACCTCCCTTTTCCTTCTTTCCTCCCCCCCCCCCTTTTTTTTATTTAAAAACACTTTTAATTAGGCTAATTTAGCTATAAATTAAGTAGGTTCTCATCATATAATTAATTGTATTTGTAATTTTCTAACCTATTATTCTGTTTTGAACAGGTCAAAGAAATTCTAGCCAGTCGCCTAAAAGAAGAAGCCAAGCCTCAACTTGAGATTTCAGTTTATGATACAGAAAGAAATGAAAAAGCCAAGAAACATAGAAGAGATTTGGTTAGCTGCTTATAACAAATTAATTAGGCTAAACAGCAAATGTTCAAGAAAGGTTTTTGTATATTACACTATAATTGTAACTGATTTATTTCATTCTTTATAGGAAGAAAAACAAAAGTTGGAAAGGAAACGCAAACAAGATATGGAGATAGATTATCTTGCACCTTTTCTGGCACATATTGGAGACCCAGAGAAAATTACCAAAAACCAGGCTATTAAGCTAAAAGAAGATTGCTTAGGAGACTTGAAGCAGAGGTTGATTGATAAAGCAAATCTTATTCAGTCTAGATTTGAAAAGGTAATTTTTTTCAAAAAGAACACATTGTATATGTCATTACATTTTAATATTTTCATAAAATGTGCTAAATATTTTTTTTATATAGATTCAAAGATATTCTTTAATGTATGCTACAAACTTTTTTTTAAATCTCAGGAAACACAAGAACTACAAAAAAAACAAGCATGGTACCAACAAAACCAAGTATCCATGTCAAAAGCTGATGAAGAAGATTATCTTAATTATTGCAGTGAAACCATGTTTAGGATAAACATTCTTGAATCCAGACTTAACAGGTTTGTTTATTAAAAGTTTTGTTATATGTAGATTCATCAGGTCACCACCCATCAACTGACCAATAATCTGTTGGACTTGCATCACAACACATTTGATGTCCTTTTGCTAATGGACCTCATTCACCAATCGTAAACAAACAACATTTAGTCACGTGATCTTATTGATAAAACAATGGAAAAAACTGTCACGTGACAACCATCATGAATTAAACATGAGATCGTAAATTGTATAGAAGAGATAGAGCACCACGTGGCTAAATGTTGTTTGTTTACGATTGGTGAATGAGGTCCATTGTATCTTTTATGTTTTACCTAACATAATTAATTATGTTAATTATTGCAGGCAAGTTTAAACTGCAAAGACTATATTTTTATTGTTCAATATGAGTAGGCCTACTACTTCCTGCTTATGACTAACACCCCCCTTCCAATTTTGTTTTGTAGAAGATTATCTTCAATTTAAACCAAATTTATCGAGATATAATTTTTTAAAATCATTTTACAGTAATAGCTTCTGAAAAATTGCATGTACAATCAATTTCTTTTTTTTTTTGCAATAACATGTAAGTGAGTAAGTAAAGTAACCAACCATAAATAAAAATTGTAACATTAGTGTTTTGGATATTGCTTTGAAGTGATTTATTCAACCGAAAATAGAAAAATGAATAAACTGCAAATTTCGCTCAGTTTACCCTAAGAAGTGGCTGAGTGGCAAAGCCCTTTGCTTCTGAACTGAGGGGTTTTGAGTTTGAATCCCAGTGAAGAATGGGAATTTTAATATCAGAATTTTTAGGGCACCACTGTGTTTATCCAACTCAAATGGATACTTGACATTAGTTGGGGAAAGTAAAGGCGGTTGGTTATTGTGCTGGCCACGTGACACCCTTGTAAACCATAAAGGCTATAGAAACAGATTATCTTTACATCATCTGCCATATAGATTGCAAGGTCTGAAAGGAATATAAAATGATCTAAGGACACAATATAGGATGTAATTATCTCTTAGGACATAATTATCTGTTAAGTAGGAACATCTGTAATTTATAAGATAAGATATAACTTAGTTTGTTCAGTTATACTAATTGCATATCTGCATGCTCAGGTGTGTTATAAAGACTGCATTTTAAAAACTAACATTTATATTTGTCTTTTCAGACATAAAGAAATGGCACCTCATAAGTACATGGCTTTAGAGCAGAAACTACGCAATGATCCACGACTATCAGAGCATTTTTAAAAGAGATATATACAAATAGAATTTTTTTAAAGTTTGCCTGTATATTAAAAGTTGTTGTATTTTATTTATATGAATATATTTTTGAGTGCATTTGGATATGTCCTAAGTTGTGATATCTATGTAAAATTATGTTGCCAGCTATGTGATACTAAAAAATATTTTGTTTTGAACTTCAATATAAAATTTGTTATGACAGAGATTGTAAGACTTTGTGAATAGTTTTCTAAAACATGATCTGATTATGACAGTTTGTTATAAGGGTACACTTTAAAAAAGAAGGACATATTTAATATAATAACAAGAACAAGAAAATAAAAACAAAATTTCTTAAAAAAAAAAAAAAAGCTTATATTAAATGTACTTCAATCAATTAGTTTGGATCAGTCATGTATGTAAATTTGTAATAGATCTATACTAACAATAATAAATCTGTGCGATTAGTTGTTTTTTTATCTGTGCTAAAATGTACATCTTTACCTTACCAAAGATAGGCGTAGATGAGAAAAGAATACTTAATTAGACCCCCCTGGTGGAAAATTGCTTGTCTGCATTAGATGTGGCAAAATATGCAGGTCACAACTGGGTGCATGTTCATGTGAAATATCATAATTAATATTTTGAATCGAAGACATTGCATTAGAGACCGTTGACTCCTTTCAGCTGTGGCTTGGCACAGTTAAACCTAATTACACATTTAGAAAAAAAAAAGCCTACATGTATTAAGCAACTTCACCATTATGTATTTGTTTTAGAATAAATCCAATAACTAAGTTTTCATATAATTTCAATTTAAAACATTCAGCTTAAGGATATTGTATCAAGGTATTAGAAGAAACTATTCATCAGCAAAACTTTTTTTTTTTACATTTTGTTGCAATTTTCTATTATATTTGTAATGAAAAAGAAATCCATTTAAAAAAAAAGGTGCTTTATATGCCTATGTGTTGTGTTTTTTAAATACCATATTACTGCTAAGGAAAAAAAAACCCACCTTAACACGTATATTCATAGAAAAAAATCTCTCAACCTTATCATAGGATTACCAGACATTCTGCTTGCCCAAAAGAGGACAGAAAGGAGGACAAAGCCTTACATAGGAGGACAAAAAATGCTTTCAATTAAATGTATAAAACATGTCATTACTACTATGTTAAAAATTATATTTATTATAGAAGGAGACTTTATGTTGTGGTTCATCATTCACATAACTATACACGTAGAGTATTATCTTCAGATTGTACTGTGTTAGAAGAATGCTTTGATACTAAGTCAATGGAAAGTCTACTCTCTTTTGTTCAATATTGTTTTTCAAAAGGACTTCTATATGTGGCAAATTTTACAAGCACAGCCTTGAATATAGAAATAAAGGAGTTAATTTCTATCCTGAAAATGATTTCAAGTAATAGAACTAGTCATAGAATGTGATATCTTTCGCATCATTATTCCATTTCTTGAGGTGCAATAATGCGCAACACTTATAAGTGCGTTTCTGTGTCTAAAACAGAAGATATGAAACATTTCCTTTCAGACCTTGCGATCTATAAGGCTGATGACCCGGGCATGCTACCCTGCCTTATAGTTGCGCCAGGGTGGAAACGATCGTAGGAGGAAACGATTAGGTTAAAGGGTAGCAAAACAAGACTCTCGTGGGGGTGCGAGAGCATCCTCATTGCACTGTGCGGAGTTGTAAAAAAGCTCCCACAACCTTGTCACAATCTAGGCGCCGTTCCTCAAGGGTCCGTCACATAAATGGCGTGTCCTGCACGGTTAGCCTGGTATAGAAAAGGAAAATGGCAGGGTCCATACACTGTTCTCATTCAGGCCGGTGAAAGGGAGCTCTTGTTCACTTACTCTACCTGACAGCTTCAAGAAGAAGAAGAATAGGGCTGATGATGTTAACATCATCTGTTTCTTTGGCTAACGGATAACGAGCAGGGCGACATGTGGCCAGCACAACGACCATCAAAAAAGGGTAACTTGCAACTAGCGCACCATCAACCTCATAAGCCATCCCAACAAAGTCTTTTTAAAATTATATTAAGCCTTCTTAAAAAGATAGCAAAGTTAATCAGAATTTTAAGAGCAAGCAGAGTTAAAACAAGGTCGCAGCACAATGGAACTAATTCTAAACATCAGGATAGTCTGAGAGAATATTACCTTTAACATCAACAGAATCTTTTTCATGTCTTTATTGATTTCAAGAAAGCTTTCGACAGAGTCTGGCATGGGGCACTCTGGGAGACATTAAAAATGTAAAGCAACACTTGCAAAACTCAAAATAATCTGGAAAGACAAAGGCAAAGTCCTCGACACTAAAATCAGACTGGTGCGCTCCTTGGTCATGGTCACATTCTGATAGGCATTTAATATGCTTGCGAATCTTGGAGACTCACTGCAGAAATAGAAAGCAATAGAATTGAGATGCTATAGAAGGATCCTTGGCATCGCATACAAAGACCGCATCACAAACGAAGAGATTAGAAACAGGATCCCAATGGTAACTGGGCTTCACGATGACGGAAACTATAACTGTATGGCCATATGACAAGGTCCTCAGAACTCGCAGACCTTCCTTCAGGGAACAGTACCAGGAAAAAGAAGAAGAGATAGACAAAGAAAACGATATCTGAAGACAATATACAAGAATGAACGAAAGAAATTGTAAGATTTTAGGCAAAACATTCAGAAGAAAGAAGAAGGCGGTCGACAGATCATGTGTGGTGCCCCAACAGTTTACCAGACTAAGGGATATGTCCCTTCGCCATTGTTCCTGAACAAGTGTACAGAAATAAAATCTGTTCGTGTTTGGCGTAATAATGTTAATGTGGCATATTTGATCAAAGCAATAGAATGGAATGGAATGGAAAGAGAAAAATAGACTCTTAATTGAGTAATTGAAATCCAATTATCCACAAAGTAGCCTACAATCTGAAGAATTATTTTTTTCGAGCGTTTTTTTTTTTTTTTTGAGCAAAAGATAAACTCCATGTGTTGGCTACTGCAAAACAGGTCTGAAACAAGATGACGCTTAAGCATGCGAATGCTACCACAACGATTTAACCCATCATGAACGCACGTATTTTAGTGCATGGAATGTTTCTGTCAGTAGCCTATTGGTCTTCTTACCGTAAATTTTTTAAGGCATGCACTCTTTAAACAAGATAAGATAAGATAATATTTACTGATCCAATCAAATGGAAATTCACTTTGACTACAATTGACAACCTAAACGTAACTACTGTACAATAACAATATAGATGCAAATACGAACAACATTCACACACGAAAACACATACACACTCATAACCAGCGCTTTATAAATAAGACTTCTATGTACTTGACGATGACATGATCCTGTAACACTCTGACCGAAAGTGCGATGAAGGAGTTTCTAAATCTTTCTGTTTTAGTTCTAATGGAAAGAAGACGACCTCTTCGTTCAGATCTTCTGTAAAAGTGGTTTAGGGCCTAATGGGTGCAGGTTATCTTTAAGAATCGTCAGTGTTTTGGAAAGGCATCTTTCATGATAAACAAAGAGAACAATTATAGTTGTGCGCTGTAGACGCCAGGAGAATGAATTTATGAATCTCGGAATGCAGGAAAACGCTTGGTACAGAGTCTACATGCTGGAATATATTATATATAGGCCTACATTAAATTAGTCTGACTGAAAGTGGAATAGAGAGGAGTTTTAAAATCTTTCTGTTCTAGCCTTTATGGAGAGAGCCGACCACTGCTCCGTTCAGACGATGAAACTGAGCCTGGTGTAATTGCATGTATAGGCTTAGTGGATGCAAATGAGTAAATAGACTTCTAATTATTTTACATGTTTTGGAAAGACATCATTCATCAAATAGATCTACATCTATAGTTCTTCAAGAAATGGTTGTAGCTGAGTTTAATGTTTAAAAAAAATTAGTCTATAGTCAGAGGCGATTTAGTAGAGAGGGGTCTGTTGCCTTACTCGCCAACCCCTAAGGCCGCTTCTGTTTTAGTTGATGCCTTTAGCCTATGTCTTTGAAGGATACTATAATACTACTACACGTACCATACCAGCAGACTGTCGTGCGCATCTTGCTTGGTAATTTCTTCTGAGCACCATATATAAGGTTTCGTGAGTTTCTGTTCCTAACGGTGCGCCTTGTTGTCATTACGTTTTTGCCTTTGTTGGGGTTGTGCTGACTTTGCTGAGTTGCGTTCTTTGGTGTTTTCCTCCCCAGTATTGGGGACGCAGGCTTGGGACTCCGTTGGAGCCAAGCCTGATAATCATTGTATGGTCTGGTTGTTGCCTCCATGGTTTAGGTTGTGGGCTTTCCGGGCCCTGATCAATGGTGACATTGAGAATTAAGGTGTGCTATAATTATATATGTTATTTGAGTAACATGTTTAAATTATATTTGACTTGTAAATGCTATTAGATCTATTATTCGTTCATCATTATATCATAACATTTCATTTGCTTATTAAATTTATAAACTTACGATTTTGTTGTGAACGAATACAAGTTAACTGATCGTTATCGTTGAACAATTGTTGTGTTCACTAAATGTTCAATTGAAAACCTGTATTCAGTGTTAGCCAGTCGATGCCGATATTATTTGCTTGGGTTTAAACTGTAGAGGTGGGGAACCTGGGAGTTCGAGGAACTTATGTCTACCCCGAAGTCAACGAGCTGACATATCCCACCCTGACACGATGGCGAAGACCGCATGCACTGATATGATTGTGGTAGCTGTATAAAAAAGTTTAATGATTGTTTTGTCAATTTTAAATTTTCCTAGATTCCTACGATATAAATTTTAGTGATGTCGTTAATCAAAGTATTTTCATTGATTAAAAAATGATCTTATAAATCAGTGGTTCTCTAAGTTTTTCGGTGAGTCCCTCAGTGGAATTGAGACTCCAAGTAGTTCAAGCTCTAAGTTTCTTTACTTTAATTATGCCTATATTGCTGTTTATGAGGTAGCACCTTAAGTTGAGACAGCTGCATATATATGTAGGTCACTCACAAAGGCCCCGGGATACACACTTGAGACCAAAAGGAAAACCAGTGACTTGGCGGAGTTTAGGTCATTGGTTAATATGCATGACTAAATGCATGACGCTTAGACGCACGTAATCATCTTCTTTTTTGAAGTAACCTCTGTATCATATAAGATAAAATAAGAAGAAAAGAAAATCCGCTGGTTATATGCTTGCTCTGGATGTGGCAAAATATGTAGTTCACAGTTGTAGCTGCTTAGCCGCGGGACATAGTCATAAGTCTACTGCATTCCTCATTAATCTTTGGACTCGAAGACAAGCCTTATTAATAATATTTTTTTAAATGAGGTAATTTATTTTTAGAAATGAACATATGATGATGGTACTGAGCTTAGTTTTTTTTTTCTTCCTGTTATCACATGACTTTGTTATTGAAAATGGCCGATTATTTTGTTTACCAGTTGTGGAACTATGGTGAGACTAGATTCTATATCTACAGATTCTAGATCCCTACCTACATACATCTAGATTTAGATCTAGACTTATTCTAGATGTAGATGTAGCTGAATCTCTCACTTAGTCACTAATACTCTGACTCAGTCACTGATACTATCAATCTGATTCTGAGACTGAATGAGATGACTGAGACTGAGAGTGAGTGACAGAGACAGAGTGAGAGTCACGATCGAGTGACTGAGAGTGAGAGTCTCTTCTCTCAGACTGAGCTCTGCAATCAACTCAATCAACTGATTCTTAGGACTTAGTCTTAATGTTTCACTCTTTCAGGTTCTGAGTAAATATAGATCTAATTATATTATTTATATTTTTTTGACTTTCATTCTTACTGTAACATATGATACACAATATGGACACAAGCAACGTACCCTCTGAGTCTGAGCCTGAAGAATCAGATTCACAGGACAACATGGAAGCCATTTTAGGTAAAAAATATAAAAGAGCTTATTGGAGGAATCTGTCAGCATTTTGGATTTTTGGTCTGTGTAACAACTTTGCATATGTAGTAATGTTGAGTGCTGCCCATGATATTTTGAAAGAGGAAAAGAATCCTACCACTAATACAAGTTCTCAAACCACGACAGAGGCTCCCATTGCTTCAAATAAAACCTATTTGGAATGTAACGAAGTTAGCACTGGAGCTATTTTATTGGCTGATATATTACCAACACTGATAGTGAAGCTTACATTTCCATTATTCTTAGAAAAAATACCCTACAGTGTTAAGATAACGGTTATTTCTGGATTTGCTCTGAGTAGTTTTCTAATCGTTGCACTTGCACATGAAATTTGGCTAAGTATAATTGGCGTTGTATGTGCTAGTATTGGAGCTGGCCTCGGGGAAATCACATTCTTAGGCTTGACTACATTCTATAATAGAAATGTTGTTTCTATGTGGTCATCAGGGACTGGGGGTGCCGGAGTATTTGGCGCTTTAGTGTATGCTGGCTTTACTAGTGCTGGACTTTCACCAAGGACCTCCTTGCTAATAATGATAGTGGTTCCAGTTCTTATGATGATATCTTATTTTTTTGTACTCACTAAGCCGCAGAGAAAGACAAAAATAGTTGATGACTCTTCTTTATTGCTGGAGGAAGATGATCGTAAAACATATTCACTCACTATCAAGCAAAAACTTCTGCTCATTCCAGCTTTATTTAAATACATGATTCCATTAACACTTGTTTACTTTGGAGAATATTTCATCAATCAGGGCCTCCATGAGTTACTGTACTTTAATGGACAATGGCTGTCTAAAAGTGAACAGTACAGATGGTACCAGGTGGACTACCAAATCGGTGTGTTCATCTCAAGGTCATCTGTTAATCTGATTCACATCAAGAAGCTTTGGATTCTACCCGTGTTACAGTTTGCTAACTTGATTTTGTTACTGTGTCAAGTATTTTACAGATTTATTCCCAACATATGGATTGTGTTTGTCATTGTGCTGTGGGAAGGGCTTCTTGGTGGTGCCGCCTATGTGAACACTTTCTTTAGACTCACCAATGAAATACCAGCAGAAAAGAAAGAATATTGTATTGGAGTCACTGCTTTAGGAGACTCAATAGGTATTGCTGTGGCAGGGGCAGTCGCTATTCCTTCACATAATGCCATTTGCAATTTACAAATAACAATGTAGATGATTTAAGGAAAACAAAAAAAAATTATTGTCAATTTTTTACAAGATGATCATCATTATACTATTATGACTGATTCGTAAGGAAAAAAAAAGTATAATATTATTATATATATATACACTTTCTTTATTTATCACATGTGTTTATGGAGATATTGGTTCTTTTAAGACTGACTACAATATTTAATAATAATAATGTGGCTGATGCTCGTATTAGCTTTGTGATGATCACATGCTCATAATAGTGCAAGGTAGTGTTCATAAAATGCTTGCTTAACTGCTGTTCAAGGGTGTTGTATTTGCTTGTAAACTTCTTTTTGATTAAAAAGAAAAAAGTTGATCTGCTTTATTTTTAAACACTATCGGTGTTTACCTTCTGTACTTTTTTTTGTCATCATTTGTATTTTAATGAAGCATTAAAATTGGAAACCTGTTTGAAGGATAATGTCAGCTGTTAGTATCTATGTATAAAATATTAGACTAAGTATTCTTTGTGCTCAAAAAGTTGTTTGCTTTATCTATTATTATTATTTTTTAAATTAGTGTAGCACATCTTTAATGCTTACAGTATGCTCTGTGCGCTATAGGACAATGTCTTTTGTGGACCTGTCGGGAGGGATTTGTATCTAGGAAAAAGGTTTCTGCACTTCCTTTAGGCGCTCAGCAAACACAACTCAGTTCAACTCAGGTTTTGAACTCTAGCCCCCTAGATGGGTAGCCAAGTGGTTAATGCCTCTCAGCTACACAAATGGAAGTACAACATCATGAATATTTAAATATTTTTTTTCTTCTAATTGTCTGTTAGTTCATCACATTTCTTAAATTATCTTTCCATTCGTTAACCTAATTGTAGGAGAGGAATGAAAGAAAATAGAATCTTGAGTTTTGAAAAGAACTGGAACACAAAATTGTGTGTCCGCATATTTTAGCAGTGATGTTTCTCTTTCAATGGGTCATTATCTAGTCAAGGTGTTTGTCTGGGCCCTTGATAAGAAATGTTTGTAAGTCTGACAGAGAAAACAAAAATGGTTCCCATTAATGTTTCTATGAACTAAACCTATCACATTGTGGACTCAAAACAAAAGGCTTGCTTTTTTCTCTTTTAATCTACTTAGTTCTATTTGTAAACTTTTTCTTATAAAAACCTTTCCATTAGATAAAGCATAAGATGTGGAGTTTTGCCCAGACACTCTACCTTTTTTTTTCATGTTACTAAAATTATATCCATTATCAACTTTGACATTCATACTGGTACTATGTGTATTAAACAGATTTGTATACTGACATCTAGATGTTGATGGCAGAATTGTAATTTGAAATGTCATCAATCTGATTTTGTTCATTGTATCTAAACATTTACCTAAACAGCTAGAACTATTAAATCTCTTGGAAATATTTTAAGATGTTGAAATGTCTTTTAAAGTATTGGTATCAGCAATTGTACATCCCCTAATTTAAAAAAAATTATTTTACTTACAGTGAGACCATGACTATGAGTATTTTGAGCAGTTTAAATGTTTAAAATAAAAAAAAATAAATTTTAAATTGACTAAAAAGAAAACTGAAATAGATAAAGTATTTGATGTATTTGATTTCGCTGCATTTAATTTAAAATATTCCTGACTAAATGCATGACGCGTAGGACATAATCATCTTCTTTTTTAAAGTAACGTCTGTATCATATAAGATAAGATAAGAAATATTAGAAATATTATTAATATTTGATGACCTTCCAGAATGTTTTTTTCTTCACAGAAACATTATTTATAATATACAGGGTGTTCCAAAAGTAGATGGACAGTAAATAATAACATTTATTTCAAAATATAACTATGATTATATTTACTAACTTATTTTTTATGTTCATAATTAACTTTTATTGCTAACAATAATACAAAAGCCCTTCAAATTTGTAAACACTGGAGTTTAAATTGTTTTTCATCAAAATTTACACAACCTTGAAGTCTGCCTCATACTCTTTGACAAACATTTTAGCATATGTCTCTTTGGATATTGATTTCTTGAAATGTATCTTTATGCTTTTTTTTTTCAAATCACTGACACCTTTTTTTTTTTTCAAATCACTGACACCTTTCTTTTTTTTCAAATCACTGACACCTTTTTTTTTTTCAAATCACTGACACCTTTCTTTTTTTTCAAATCACTGACACCTTTCTTTTTTTTCAAATCACTGACACCTTTTTTTGTTTTTTTTTACTTTTAACATTGTCCTTGAGTGAGCCTAAAAAAATCTTTTAAGATCAAGTATGGCCAATAGTTATAATAAAAAGAATATAGCTGATGTGTAGCCCTACTTTACATACTCTCCACCTACTTTTAGATCATCTAATAATAAACTTTATTGAAGTCTCATGTATGTTGCATATTTTAATTTTTGTCTTTTATTTTAATAACATGAAAGTATGGAGGTGGTCCCAAAGTTTTTGTTTCATTACAATTTTACTAGACAAAGTTGTTGATAATATATATTTCTTAGGGGCTCTAAGTTATAGCTTGTGTTGCCTAGAGGTAAATCTGGCCCTGATTGTAAGCGTTAATAAACATTGATGAATATATTTTTCAAATCTTCATTTTTCTGTTCTTCTGGCAGTACTTGTGTTTGTAATTAAGCTTTGATTTTTATCCTGTAGTTAAAGTGTTGTTTTATTCTGATATAAAACTGTTTGTTGTAGATTACAAATATTTGATCAAATGTAGCTAGTACCAGTGTAATAGAAGAGTCATCTTTTAAAAAAAGGTGATTTAAAGATTAAAAAAAAAAGGAATAAATTTAAAAAAAATGTAATAAATACAGGTTACAAATATTTTTACAAAGCCTTTATCAGCTCACTCTGTCTGTTAGTCTGTCTGTCTGGTAAAAAGTTTTGAATACATTATTTCTACCACATCCATTGTTGGATCAAGTTGAAACTTCACACAATTATTTATTGACAAAGACAATTCATGAATCAATAAAAAAAAATTAATCAATTAATGGTAATTAATTATTTTATTTGATACCAACAAGGGAAATTAATGCTTCAGTATTCACAGATATGGCTAAATATGTATGTGATATTTTGTTCCCTTAGATAATTGTACACATTATTTTTCTCACACCCATTCTCGGATCAAGTTGAAATTTTAAACAATTATTTATTGTGTACCTAACAAAACATGACTTACTTACTTAGACTTAGGTCCTCCTGCGTCATTCGGCACTTTGAGCGGCAAGCTGTCTCCACAAAGATCTGTCGCTGGCAATGTCTGAGTCCTCCTCCCACCTGGTGTCTACTGTCCTGAGGTTCTCCATGAAGGTGTGGCGCCAAGTTATACAAGGACGACCCTGTGCGCTTTCCTCATATTGGCCTCCATGTCATCGCAACTCTTGGCATGTATAGTTCATGAATCAATTAAAAATTAACCAATAAGTCAATTGATTTTTGATAAGTAATTACTTTGCTTGAAATTTTAAAAAGGGAAATAGTTTCTACATTATAGTGAGATATAGTTGTAAGTGTGAAGTTATTTCCCTTAGCTAAGCTTTGTTTTTTTTTTAAAAAGTATTTTTATATTTTGATTGTTTCTTGATTTATCAAAACATAATCCAATGCATTTTTAACTTTTTTTTTTGTGTGTGGTTTAACTTCCTTTGCATGAGAGAAAAGGGGTTTGGGGGGGGGGGTGTCAACTCAGTGCCTGGGTACTACTGTTTTACAACTTCCTACACCGCCATCTCTTGCTGTCTTGCAGAAGTTTGTGCAAGGGCTTCTGTGAGTCCATGTGCTTATTAAAAGCTTAGAGGTCAAGTGAAGATGTAAATGATGCTAGAAAATGTATATCCAAAGGAAAATACATGTACTAAAATAATACATTACTTTGAACAGACATCTAACAGATTGTAATAAAAATAGTTGGTAGCACTTTTCAATGCTTCTACATTCTGACACATTAGAGAAACATGTCCTTGAATTTAAATACATCTAGTCATGCATGTTTCTTTTGATTTGTGTGTGTGTGTGACAAGGCTTCTTATAATCTGTATGGAAATGGTTAAAATTAATTTAATGTTGAAAAGTTGAAAGTTTAATTGTGGTGCTTTATGACAACATTATTGTGAATATGTCAAGTTTAAACAAACTATGACTGATAAGATCAACTCTCATATGATAGCGTTAAACAAATGAGTTCATCCATTGAAAAGGTCTGTTGGGACTTGTCAGATATAAACTTAGTTTATTAAAGATCACATTAAGTGTCTTCAAGTGGATTGAATGTCACACTAGTTTCATAAGTATTATTCATATTAATCACTTTTTTGTTATCAGCTTAAAGCCATCTCTTAGTTCACTTATGGAATGTGGCTATCAGTTCTTTGTGGATTCTTGAACTTTGGGCTCTTTTCTATTTAGCAGATCAGTTTTATTTGACAAAATTCAACAGACTGTACGCACAATGCAGTCTAGCCATCAATTGTAAGCTTATTAGTATAACTCATTAGTTAAAGAATGGTTTTTAAACATGGAGAACTGAGTTTGGATTCTAAAGAAACTGTTGCTGCTTCAACAAGTAAAGAAAAGTTAGCTCACTACAGGAACCTGGTAGCCTTTTGGTTGTTTGGTTTGTGCAATAATTTTGCGTATGTAGTGATGCTTAGTGCTGCTCATGATATTCTTAAAGAAGAAGAAACTTCATTCAGAAATCTAACAGAGCAAGCCAACAACTTTTCAAGTAGCAAGAATTTATCTTCACCTTTAGATGTACATTCTGATGATTCTAATATCACTTACCTGGAGTGTAATAAGGTCAGCACAGGTGCCATTTTACTGGCAGACATCTTGCCTACACTGGCAGTGAAGCTCACCTTTCCTTTCTTCCTGGAAAGAATTCCTTACAATGTGAAGATAACGTTAGTGTCAGCCTTTGCACTTGGGAGTTTCTTGATGGTCGCACTAGCCCATGAGATGTGGTTGAGTATTTTAGGCGTTGTGTTTGCCAGCATCAGTGCTGGACTAGGTGAGTTGGCCTTTCTGAGCCTCACCACTTTTTACAACAGGAATGTTGTTTCTATGTGGTCTTCTGGAACAGGTGGAGCAGGAATATTTGGCTCTCTGGTGTATGCTGGCTTTACAAGTGCTGGACTCTCACCCAGAAATTCTTTGCTGATAATGGTTACAATTCCTGTTCTTATGATAGTGGCTTATTTCATTATCTTAACACGGCCAGAGTTGAAAGAAGATAATGATATTGAGATGATAAGCAGCAAAGTTAATGACAAAATCGACGTAAAAGAGAAAAAAGATGTAACCTTAAAGAAAAAACTAACTCTGAAAGACAAGTTTAAACTTATTCCCAACCTGTTGAAATATATGGTTCCTTTGATTTTAGTATACTTTGGAGAATATTTCATCAACCAAGGCTTGCATGAGTTGCTGTACTTTAATGGACAATGGCTGTCTAAAAGTGAACAGTACAGATGGTACCAAGTGGACTACCAAATTGGTGTGTTCATCTCAAGGTCATCTGTTAACCTACTTCACATAAGGAAACTTTGGATTCTACCTGTGTTACAGTTTGCCAACATGATTTTGTTACTGTGTCAAGTATTTTACAGATTTATTCCCAACATATGGATTGTGTTTGTTATTGTGCTGTGGGAAGGGCTTCTTGGTGGTGCCGCCTATGTGAACACTTTCTTTAGAATCACCAATGACATCCCTCCAGAGAACAAAGAATATAGTATAGCCATTGTTGCCATGGCTGATTCTTTTGGGATATCAGCAGCTGGGGCAGCAGCGATTCCATCCCACAATGCAATTTGTGGCTTGAAACTTACTATGTAGTTTATTGTTTGGATTTATAAACCAAGGTTGTTGTTTTTTTTACAAACAAAACAATAAACAAAATGACATCTAAACCAACAATAAAACTCATAGAAGACCTGGCTATAATTTTTTTTTAAATTTCTTGTATTGTTTTCATGACATAAATTGAATGAAATCAAACCTTAAGTTTTAGTATTAGTTTTAATAGTATTTTCAGCATAAAATCTAAGACACACTGCACTGGCATATAAATAATAAGTAATAATATAAAAAATACTTTTTTTTTTCTGAATTTTGCTTATAGTGAGTGGAATTGCATCAATTATTTTGAATCAATTATTTAATTCATTTTTAATAGAACTAGACTAACAATAGCAATTTGTGCAATTAGAATAACATAAAGCTGTCCTTTCAGACCTTGCGACCTTATAGGGAAGATGATGTTAAGGTCATCTGTTTCTGTGGTCCACGAGGGTGTCATATGGCCAGCACAAAGACCAACTGCCTTTACTTTTCCCCAAGTAATGTCAGGTACCCATTAGAGCTGGACGAACAGAGCACCCAAATATCCCAGTCTTCACCTGTATTTGAACCAGGGACACCCAGTTTGGAAGCCAAGTGCTTTAATGCTCAGAGACTGCATCCCCAAAATTAGAAGTATTTTTATAAAAAAAAAATATTTCTGTTTAGCACAACTTTCATGCTTAAAGCATGCTCAGCGCGCTATGGTCTAATCACTTTTGTGGCCAGTTGGTGCGAAGGAGGGTATTTGGGAGAAGGTTTCTGTGCTGCCTATTCAAAAGCATTTTTTAAAAATTTGCTTGAGCCCAAATTTAAGTCTCCATGATGGAAGGCCGATGTGTTTGCCACTGAGGTATTCAAGTTCTTTTAACTAATGATCTAATTCTCTACATTATTGTGATTATTGTCATGGGTACCTGGTAACTTTAAATTCCTTAAAAATATACTCATGGTTTGGTGTGGTTATTGTTTTTTGATAAACAGGCAGAAGTTTAAAAAAAATGATGTGACAAAATTTGTTTTATTTACTTATACATTTGACATATAAGACAGTGAAGACTAATGGGTCTAAGATAACTCAAGTCTCCACTAGGAAACTTTTATTTTTTTATCTATTTTTTAAATAGCTTTTACACAGCAAAACTTTCATGCTAATAGCATACTCAGAGCGCTATGGTCCAATCTCTTTTCAAGATCAGTAGGGGCAGGGGGTATCAGGAAGAAGGTTTTATGTACTGCCTTATGGCACACAATAAACACAACTTTGCTCGAGCCCCTTGATAGGTGGCCAAGCGGTTTAATTCTCCGGGACACACATATTTTGTTAAATTAGTGAAATTTAAATAAAAAATTACAATCTCAATAAAAATATTGCGCAAATTAGTCACTAAGATTTTATAGCAGAAGTAATTATGGTGGGAACAAAACAAAAACTCACTTTTTTTTTTCATTCTGATTAGGTTCTGTCACATTGGGTAACAATTTGTTTTGAAGCAATTTGAAAATATATTCAAATTCTCGGTTCATTTTAAGCAAAAGAGACAATTTCATTCAACTGACTGGATACATCATGAGTACATTTAAACATAGAAAACAATAATAACACAGAGTAACAAAGAGACAAAAGTTTAACTTAAGTAGCAAAAATATGTGCTTCATTTCAAATAAATAAGAATGGACTTCATATCACAGATTGAGCAAAATATAAAACATCGTCTACAAATATTCATTTAGTAGTCTTTTCAATACATTTCACTTTGGGCTCACAATCAAGGTACAAACTTGTTGTGGCAAAATATCCAGGCACATTTTAACCTTAAATGAAGACCTATTCAAGTTTTCATCCTTGTAACATTTAAGCTGCTACATAGTCATTGTCATAAGTTCCTTTTGATCTCCGCTCTGCTAATTTCCTGTATCTTTCAAGTTCCTATCCAAATAGAAATGCAGGGGATAAGAATCACACAAAAATACAGCTAGGAACAGTTTTATTTTACATATCTATGAGTCACTAAAAAAAAAGAAAAAAACACACACTTTATTTACTATATCACTCTAAGATGTTTGAAAACCAATTCTTTCAAGATTTCATCATGAACCCATTGTTCTCATGCCTTGCCATTTCTCTCATGCCCAGTCACTTCTCTCATACTCTGCTTTTTCTCTCATGCCTTGCCAATAGGTATAGCAAAAAAAACATCTTATCTTACTTCCTGTTTCTGAGATCTGAGTGTGTCAATAGCTGGCTCAGCAAACTGAGGATCTTTGGCTGGGTCATCTACCGTACTGGGATTGTTGACATACTGAAATTGTGAAGACAGATATCTTGTTATTTATAAATATAGAAGAGAACAGAATGAGCTCATGATTTTTTAACTGAGATTTCATTTTAGTTACACACTCCTTGAAGCTGACATCACACAAAACATTTACATCAATATTTCATACTGAGACTTCAACATTTTTTTTTTGCTCTTACAGTTAATTAATATTAACTTACTTCTTCAATGACAATGACATTTATCAATGACTCTTACAAACATAACAAAGAGACAACTCACAGTTTGTGGGAAATGACTTGTGTAGGCCATCTTCCATAACTCCATTGGATTTCTGTAGGAAGGGAACAAAATAATAATACATTTAGCAGCAGGTCAATAGGGCAAAGAAACAAACAGCTCTTAGAGTGGAAATATCAACATTGTTGACAATTTAAAGAGTAAAATTGAAACAGATTTAAATTCCTGGTGTAAATTTTTTGAGTTTTTGTGTCCATTCATGTGTCAGTAACTTAGGTGGGAAGAAAGCGAAAAGATAGGATATGTTCAATTTTCCTGTATCCTTTAATGGATAAGCAAAATATTTAAAAAACAAATTTTACCTGGCTTGAACTTTTCCCACATCACCATCATTCAGTGGAGGAGTTCCTAGAAGAGTTTGGAGATATATATATATATATTTTTTACTTTTTAAGGTAAATTAATATTATAAGGCTTGTCTTCAAATCCGACGATTAATGAGGAATACAGTATTTCCAGTGGCTGCGCAGCCCCAGCTGTGACCTGCATATTTTGCCACATCCAGGGCAAGCATAACCATTGTCCACAGGTGGTTGATTTAGAAGGTAAATTAATATATTTTAATATTTAAATGATGAATAAACATGAAATGTAACATATAACAGCAATACAATATTGAGAGAAGAATAAAATATGGGGACACATAGATGAGTTCAGACACTTATATAGATCTAAATACATTGCATTAATGTTGCTCTTTTTCAAATGTTTCACTGTCATAGACTCAATAAATAAGATAAAATATCAAGTTATCTTAACTATGGTATATAGATGACTGAAATATAACAATCAGTTTATCAGTATTTTCAATTAGTATAATTACTGATCAAGACATTTTCTACCCATCTACCTACCTTATTATTTAGTAAAAAAAATGAACCATGTAATGAGAATAAATGAAGCAAGCTATAAAGTTACCAATTTGCTGCAAGGCGTCTTGACCAGCAGAAACAAATATTGGTTTGTTATGATCAACTTGAATAGTTTTACTAGAAGGAAGAAAAGAAGCCAATTATTGACAAAAATGATGTTGGGGTAATTTATTTCTGTGTCCATCAAATCAATCACTTTAAGTTCTCCCACTGATGCAAGAACCTACACAGAGCTTGATAAATTAAGGAATCTCAACGAAGTAAAATGTCCATTGGATTTGAAACAGAGAATTTTAGATCTACAGTTGAATACTTAACCAATGGACCACCATTTCTCAATGTTAATTACCATAATTAAATTTTCTTCTATTTACATTAATGATGGATTGTCTAATTTATTGATCAGAATATGTTCCTACCTGACAGTAGTATCAAATAAATAAAAACTTAAGACCCCCTTCATTCTGGACACAAGTTGTTCTTGTTTGGTGCTAAAAAACTAAAAGAGAAGAGTAGTCAGAAATAGGAGTTTATATATCAATAATGAAGTAATTAAACACTAAATAATATTCTGGTACAAGAAATAATACAAGAAGAAGAATACAAAGAAAAAAAATCTTTACCTGTAATGATGCCCCATGAATATGTGCCAAAAATCTTAATGTTTTACAAATAGTTTTTCTTTTGTCTGAGTCAAAGTCCTGTTCAGGATAATATTTTAACAGAGAATTACTAGAGAATGAAAACAATTATTTAACTGCTTTCAAATTTATTTATTTTTTTTGGTTACAAAAAATTTAAGCATGCCATTTAAAAAAAAAAGTATGCTACCTGAAAAATGTCATATTTGCTACCCACAATGGCTAGAGGTATCAAGAAAGGATTCATCAAGTTTTTATCCTGAAAGTCAAATAGAAAAACATGATACTGTGGAAAACATGGAGCACTATTGGAATAGAAAGTCAACAGCAATCCATTGACTTAAAAATTTGCTTTCAGAAAAGTCAAGAGAAAATAATGTATTGACAATGACTTCACTCAGAAGTTTATCATATTTTCAGCCTACAGACAGGACACTTGTTGTTTTTTTATATCAGTATGATGCTGCACTCAAATTTTTTTTAGTCGCACAAAATTTTCTTAGTAAGTTTCTTCTCCACCCTATCACTAACATGAACCAAGACTAGACTAAAGGACTATATAGCTACTTACACTAACATGAACCAAGACTAGACTAAAGGACTATATAGCTACTTACACTAACATGAACCAACACTAGACTAAAGGACTATATAGCTACTTACACTACCATACATGAACCAACACTAGACTAAAGGACTATATAGCTACTTACACTAACATGAACCAACACTAGACTAAAGGACTATATAGCTACTTACACTAACATGAACCAACACTAGACTAAAGGACTATATAGCTACTTACACTAACATGAACCAACACTAGACTAAAGGACTATATAGCTACTTACACTAACATGAACCAACACTAGACTAAAGGACTATATAGCTACTTACACTAACATGAACCAACACTAGACTAAAGGACTATATAGCTACTTACACTAACATGAACCAACACTGGACTAAAGGACTATATAGCTACTTACACTAACACGAACCAACACTGGACTAAAGGACTACATAGCTACTTACACTAACATGAACACTGGACTAAAGGACTATATAGCTACTTACACTAACATGAACCAACACTAGACTAAAGGACTATATAGCTACTTACACTAGCATGAACACTGGACTAAAGGACTATATAGCTACTTACACTAACATGAACCAACACTAGACTAAAGGACTATATAGCTACTTACACTAACATGAACACTGGACTAAAGGACTATATAGCTACTTACACTAACATGAACCAACACTAGACTAAAAGACTATATAGCTACTTACACTAACATGAACCAACACTAGACTAAAAGACTATATAGCTACTTACACTAACATGAACCAACACTGGACTAAAAGACTATATAGCTACTTATAAACTAATACTTCCTTTTCACTCTATTCATTTTAAAATTCTATCTGATATATTTTCTATTTTTTGGTCAATCATGGTCATAGTCACAATTGACTGAAAGAACAAATATACAAATAAGTTATTTAACACACACAAACACACACACCAAATTTCTGAAAGTTAAATGACTTGATTCAGTAGAGTTCCATTCAAGTGTCTCAACTTCATTTTATTCAAATTAAAATTCAAGAAATAATTAACATGACTTACTGGGTGCTCTTCACCAATTCTCTCCCATGTTTGTTTACGTAATTTATTCTCTATTTGAGGATCAGTAGCTTTGGCTTCCTTGATAGCCTCATTTAGCCTTGACCTTGCAACTTGGAGTAAAGTTTCCATTGTGTTCCACAGCTCTGTAGGTGTGGCTAGGTCAAGGACAAGGATCAATGTTGTTTGTCTGTCAGATACAACCAATAATTCTACAAAATTATTATAGGAAAAAAAAATTAGAAACAAAAAACACACTATAAACTAACAAAAGCATTAGAATAACATAACAATGTGCTGGTTTCTTGAAACATTACTTAAAAATACTTTAACCATAATATAATTTCATGTGAAGTATTTCATTGTTATTATTATACTGGAATAGATGAAAACTGCTGGCAACTAATGGATTCTGAAAAGCCCAGCTGGAAAACTCTCACAAAGCTAGAGGGTCATGTATTTGTTTACCTAAAAACAGAGGCACAGAGGATGGAAAAAAATAAAATAAACAGACCTCTAGCAGATAATGGTTTTGTCTGCATCAGTGAGGTAAAATATGCAATCCACTACTAGTTCTGCATAGTCATCTAAAATACTGCACTTATCCTTAATGTTCAGACCCAAAGATAATGTCTAATTAAAATTGATCTGGGGGGCAATAAATATTTATTGAAATTTCTACATTCAGTTTGAGACTGAGGAAACTTAAAATTACTTCTAGAAGGGCTGGAATAATGAAGGAATGAAATGCCTAACAAATGTTAAAGTTACTTCTTCTAAATTGTCCAGCACCATTCATTAAAAAACAAAAATGTGGTATTCTGTGACTTGCGAAGCCATACTGAAATGTATCTCAGATGTTTTATTACAGTTCAGACTTACAGCAAAGCATCTGGTGTTATGGGGATGTCTAATAATTTCGACAGCCAGGTTCCACCTCCAAGTTCCCAGATGTGACCTACATCTTTACCCTTAACAGAAAATGAACAAATATATTAGTGAAATAACTCCAGATTTATTTTAAATCTAATTAAATACAGGGGGCACGGTAAAGTGCTTGGTTTTTTAACACAGGGATCATGAGTTCAATGCTACTTGATCCTGGATTTTAAACTTCTGAATTTTCAAACCCAACAAGTAACTGATGTTAGTTAAAGCAAGTAAAGGTCGTTCATCATTGTGTTCGCCACATGATAACAAATATTGATAGTAACACAGCAAAAAATAACAACAAAAAGTGCTCCTTGAGCATCTTATCTCTCCTTGTCTTTAAATTCGTCTATGCAACTACTGTAAATATTATGTGCCAGTTAGAGCTGACCTAGATTAGACAAATTTAATGTCGAGCTAAATTAATATATAAATATAAAAACAATCACTCACAATGTTATGTCCCTTAGAGCGTCTTCCAAATGTGTACTCCAGTGCAACTGTGGGTTTGGGCGGCTCATCTCTGATGATCAAAATAGTGTTGACATAAAAAAAGTTATAATCTAATATCAAGACATCTAAATATGTAAAAAAAAAAGTATTAGATATAACAATGCTCTAAGACTATAAAAAAAAAAGAGAGCAACATTATTATCACATACTTTCAAAATATTTTTTTTTTCATTTTACAAGTATAAAAATAAGACCAAGGACAAAAAAACAAACAAAAACAAAACTGACCTGTCAAGGAAACGTAAAATAATTGATGTTTTCCCCTGAAATAAAACAGAAATTTATCTCTCTACTCTTTAAATTTATCTTATCTTATCTTATATAATACAGACGTTACTTCAAAAAAGAAGATGATTACGTCCTACGCGTCATGCATTTAGTCATGCATATTAACCAATGACTTAAATTCTGCCAAGTCACTGGTTTTCCTGGCTAGCTCAGGCAACCCATTCCATGCTCTAATAGCACTAGGGAAGAAGGAGTATTTGTACAAATTTGTCCTAGCATATGGGACGAGGAATGTGCCTTTATCTTTGTGTCTTTCAGAGTATTTTATTAAATTTTGTTTTTGTATTTGAAGATTATGGTTCAGTGTTTTATGTATGATTGCTACTTTACTTTTGAGCCTTCTGTCCTGAAGGCTTTCTAAATTTAGTGATTTTACTAAAGGTGTTACTCTAGTCAAATGTGAATATTCGTTTGTTATGAATCTCACTGCTCTATTTTGTGTCTGTTCCAGTTTCTTAATGTTTTCTTGAGTTGAGGGGTCCCAAACGGAGGATGCATATTCTATTATTGGCCTAACCAAGGTTAAGTAACATTTTAGTTTTATGTTCTTATTTGATTTATAGAAATTTCTTTTAATAAATCCTAATGCTTTGTTTGATTTTTTTGTAGTTTCATCAATATGTGGATTCCATGATAGTTTTTCATTTATTATAACACCTAGGTATTTTGCGTTTTTAGTCTGTGATACTGGTTTGCCATGAATAAGATAAGTGGAATTAATTTGTTTTAGTTTTTTTGTTACTCTTAACAACTGACATTTTTCTGGGTGGAAAGACATGCTCCAATTTGATTCCCATTTCTGTAATTCATCTAATTCTCTTTGTAAAATATCTGTGTCTTGTGTTGTTTTTATTGTTCTATATATTATGCAATCGTCTGCAAATAATCTGACTTTTGTTCCTGAACTAATGCAATTTGGTAAATCATTTATGTAAATTAAAAATAGTAGTGGACCCAAGACTGTACCTTGAGGTACACCTGAGTTTACTGTTATCGGTGTTGATTTAGAGCCATTTATTATTACAGTTTGTTCTCTCCCTATCAGAAAGTCTTTAATCCACTGATGCAGTGGACCATTAATGCCGAAATATTTTAATTTTTTAAGCAAACTATGGTGGTGAACTTTGTCAAAAGCCTTAGAAAAATCTAGTAAGATAGCATCTATTTGTTCACTATTATCTAAACCTTTTGAAAAATCATCAATTAGTCCTATTAGTTGTGTTTCACATGATCTATATTTCCTAAAGCCATGTTGGTATGGTGTGAGGACATTATGTTTGTCTAAGTGGTTTATGATGTTGCTATATATTATGTGTTCTAGGATTTTACATGTGATGCTGGTAAGTGATACTGGTCTGTAGTTCCCTGGGTCAGATTTTTCTCCTTTTTTAAATAGGGGGGTGACATTAGCTTCTTTCCAGTCCTTTGGTACTCTGCCCTGGTTAAGTGAAGCCTGAAAGAGTATTTTGAACACTGGGGCTAGCTCATTACTTAGTTTTTTGAGTAATCTAGCTGGAATACCATCAGGTCCAGAAGCTTTATTTGGTTTGGTGTTAGCTAATAGTTTTTGAATTCCATTTTCTTGTACTACTATATCTTCTATGTTGTCTACTTGGTTCAAATTCAGTAATATGTCTTTGTCTCCTGGGGCTGAGAATGCTGATGCAAAGTATTTGTTTAGAATGTTTGCTTTAGTTTCATTATCATTATGTATTATGTTATGTTCATCTTTTAATGGCGCTACGCCTGTTGTTTCCATTTTCTTAGACTTAATGTATGACCATAGGTTTTTGTTGTTATCTTTAGATATTACATTGTTTATGTATTCACTCTG